>NC_133813.1:5573198-5878198 GCF_043250625.1 Sebastes fasciatus
CCAGCCTGGTCTGCATGCACCCACCAGGGATTACTCTGTCTGCTCACCACTGCTTTATTACTCCTTAGATAAAACTATGATGCTTTAATGCATCATTATTTGTTGCTATTTTTTAATTAGTGTCTTAATTAGACAGTAATCTCCAATATTACTGCCAAGACTTCATCAACTTAAACTAACTTTGACAGAAATGTTTTGGTCAACTTTCCACAATAACAAACATCTTAGACATAGTTTTAATAGCTACAAATACTCTATTAAAAATTACACTTTGAATAATATTTTTGTCTGATATTGTTTATCTGCAAAAGTTCAGTTAAAAATACCAAAACTATATTTATCTCTCCTCCCCGATTGGAAAATATGAATATGCAAATATTTGTCGTTTCAAAAGTTTACTTTAGATGGCCTTCTAGTGTCAAACTCTGCACACACATCTGAATTCATACAAGTTAATAATGACAGTTTGTTCCAGTGATTTCCTAAACTATTTTTTAATAGTGCATTTCGTAAAAAAGTTTTCTTGATGCTGACATTTGACTGAGCTTGTTATTTTCGTGTCAAATTAATAAATAAACGCACCCTCCATTTGTTCCCTACCTATTTGTGATTAATTTCATCCGTTTTTAAAAGATATGTCTTTAGTCTTTGAAGGTTTATTTATTTATTTATTTATTTATATATTTATATATTTATTTATTTATTTATTTATTATGGTTGTTAGTATTAGTATTAGTATTATCATTATTATTATTATTATTAATATTATTATTATTATTGAGGAATGAGAAATGTTGCATTATATGAGGCATTAGCCAGCTTTTATTAGATTTATTACTGTCAACTGCGCTAAGAGGGGTTTCTCTTGAAAAAAGATTATTACATAGTTTACAAGTTTTAATTAAAAATAAAAAATTCCAACCACACGTGCGGGGACCTGGTCGTCGTTAACACATAAACTTGCAAACCTGACGCATTTTTTTGGCAATATTAGAAGTTAATCTATACTGTTGTAGTTATAGGCCTCCTTGAAGCATTATGCATTGGAAAAGTTTGTCAAGATCTTTTTTCCCCCAACTAATCAAACAAACGCATACAATAATAATGATAAAATAAATAGAATGAATAAATAAATAAATAATTCGCAAAGTAACTTTCCTTTAACTTTTATTACTATAATATTTACTATTTTAAAATAATTTACACAGCTGGGGGACTTATTAAAATGACCCATGATAATAAAATAAAGTCCTGCAGACACATTTGGGGTTTTGTTCTCGAGCCTCTTGTGACGCTTTGATCTGATGTAACTCACTTCTCGTGTGTGTTTGACGCTGAAGGAGTGAAGGAAAGAAGGAAAGGAGAACAGCTTCCTTCGCTTTGGGGTAAAACACACTCGTCTCTTTCATCAATGAGCAGCTATAAACCTCCCACCACGACTCAGCCCCACACAGAGCTCTCCTCCATCATCCTCCTCCACCAACTACATATTTAGTTCAGTTCCTGGCAAAACAAAACATGCATTTTTAAACATATTTTTCATCAACTTGACTGTTTTGCATTAATAATTCACTAGTGATGGTAAAGCCAAGCAGAGCAGTTTAGAGCCAGCAGCGACATGGCCAGTACTCCATCAGATATCGTGGAATATGGAATATGGAATATGGAATATGGAACACCAAAATACATGTTATTAAGAGCTCGTTATCCTTAGAACATTTTAAAAAGGAAATGATCATCACATTTAATTAATGATATCTAATTATCTTTTGATATGTTTAGATACATTTTCTTTTTTTTCTGTACTGTTTTTTGTTATTGTTTTTATTGGATTGTTTTCCACTGTTTGGTTAGGGGTTTTATGCACATTTTGTGTACTTCTTGTTGTTGTTTAACTTTTGTTGTATTTTTTAAATTATGTAAGTTTAGATCTTTCTTCCTTTTTTGTTATTGTTTTTTTTCTCCTTTGTATAAGCCTGTGAGCTTCTTCACCTCTCCTGACACATTTCTTTTTCTTTTTTTCATTGACTGGATTTTGTGAAGTTTTATATATGCGCAAATAAATAAATAAATAAAGCTAACACATCTGTTCAGCCACTCTAGGTGGCGAGTTTCGTCAATTTATTAAATCGCAGTATATTTTGCCAAACCCTTTGCACGGAAAGCATTGTTTCTTTTTTTTTCTCCACAGGGAATTATGAATAATTCGGGTCCAAACACACAATCCTGCTTAAGAGGACACCAGGAAAAGACCTGCTCTGCGCTGCTGAGGCGCTTTGTGCCAAATCCAAACCAGAAACCAGAAACCAGAAGCAGCTGGGAGAGATCAATAATTCATACACACCATGCAGGTCGAGCCTGGTGACGTTTACTGTACTTCTTCCTGCATGGATTGATTGGTGCTTCTTATGCCTATATGACCATAATAATATTATTATTATGAGGAGTAATGAATGAAGAATTCAGCACTGCAAAAAAAAAAAATACCTCATTGAAAACGTTACCAAATTAAAAGTATTACTTATCCAAAGTAAAAGTACTCGATGTGAGTGATATACTGTTGCATAATATTATATTATTATTATTGCATCGGTTGGTTGAGGTGGAGCTCATTATTTCTGTTAATCTATAACAATGCATCATATTCTCATCATTTTGTTTAAAGGTCCCATATTGTAAAAAAAGTGAGATGTTCATGTCTTTTTTAATTTATTATAAAGCAGGTTTAAGTGCTATATAAATACTGTGAAAGTATCGAAATACTCAATCCATGAAGAAATACACACAGCCCGTATTCAGAAAAACTGTGCATTCGAAACAAGCCGCCAGGATTTCTGTACATTTGTGATGTCACAAATCAATATAGACCACTTTTAAACATAAATATTCTAAATGTGTCCCAGTTTATTTCTTGTTGCAGTGTATGTTAAACTTGACATCAGCTGACAGGAAGTAAACATGGACCCAAGCTGTTGCCTAGCAACGCAATTCCATTGCAATTCCATTGAAATGCACTAAAACAGAGCGTTTCAAACGGAGCGTAAATACAGGCATATTCAGGCAGACACTATTAGAAAAAGAAATAAAGTTTTATTTTTAACATTAGAGCATGTAAACATGTTCTAGCAGAAATATAAATTAAGAGTATGAACCTGAAAGTGAGCATGATATGGGACCTTTAAAATATCTAGATAAAGTAACTACAGCTAAATGTATAATGCAGTAAAAAAGAACAATGTTTATCCCTTAATTGCAGTGGAGAAATGGAAATACTCAAGTAAATACTCAAATTTGCACTTAAGTACTCGAGTAAATGTACTCCGTTACATTTCACTGATTATATCATGTTCACCATGACAGACTGATCATGAATTAATTGAAAGAGTCAAATCTGCTACTTTATCTTGTTTTTTAGAATATTTTTTTTTCTGATTTCAAATTAAATATTTAGATAAAAGAAAGTTGCTGATTGATTAGTATTTTAAGGGGTTTTGTTTAAAAGACATAACTAAAATAAATTCTAAATTTAGACTTGCTCTTTAAAGAGGCCCTTCAGACAGAAATAAATTAATTTAAAAAAGAATTTTCAAAATAATAGTCCACATCCTCCCTCCAGGAGTAAGGGCATCACAACTTTCTTGGCTCGGCTGCACTTAATAACTGCTAAACTCCTTTTAATCAGGCCAGTTTGTAGAGTTTGAACTGGAAATACTCCAGTCAGCAGGTTTACCTCAGTTGAACTAGGTGGGTTCAGTTCTGTGATCGTTCTTTCTCACTCTGTTAGATTATTCAATACATAAGTCTAACAAAACTATCCATGCAATCATCATTTAAAATTCCAGAAAACTAAAGAAAAAGTTTCTGTTGTTTTGCAAAGATGTAAAAGTTTTCAGAAATTTGCATAGAATATGGCAAAAAATATATATATATTGTTATAAATGTGAATATTTAAATTAAGATTTTTGCACCAAATCACTCATGTGGTGCTGCAGGAATAATTTAAGAAGTTGTTAAATTTAGAATAAAAACGTTATTCATTAAAATATTCGGCTCATTAAGTAGTTTAATTGGGGGAGGAAAAAAAACATTTTAATGCATTTCTTTTAATTGCATGGTGGGTAATTTGGAAAACACACACATTTTAAAGTTTTAAGAGTTTCCATTTGAAGCGTCACCAGGTGTTTGTTGACAGAAGGCAGATTTGTTTTTGACACTTGTTTCTAATTTTCTGTAACACATAAAATGACATCACTCTTAAAGCATTTTTTTTAGAAGTGGTAAAAGAGGTTAGAATAACCTGTAAAGTTGTTTTGCTGCGTTCACATTCACAGAAACAGTGTTGTTTTTTTTCAGTACGTGCTTGGTGATATTAGGCTGTGACAAAATGCAAAGGAAATTCCTGTTTCTCTCCTGTGGGAGCTCACAGGAGCGATCTGCTGGATAGTTTGCAAGAAGAAAAACGTTCCCAAGATGTTAATCTATGAAATGATCCAGTCGGCCCTTGTTAGCAGCTGACCTGAGGCCATCTGATCTGCACTGTTAAGAATTTCCCAGTAAAATAACAGTAATGAACTGATGGCATCAGGGTTGCCTTTATGTTACTGTAAAATTAACATTATTATACTGTTGCTGAAATTTACAGCTTTGTACTGTTAATGAAAAATACTGTTTTTTTTAATTAATTTCACAGTATTTTACAGTTAATTTACTGTTTAAAGATACATTATATAGCTGTTTTTCACCTTTCTTTTACATTATCTTACTGATTTGTTTTAATGCACTATTTAGGTTTTTACATACATTTTAATCAACATTATATTTTGCCTAGATGAATAGACTTAGCAGGTTACAGACATGGGAAAAGTCACATTAAATACTGCATGAAACTGTTACTGATGATACTTTAGACAGTTGATCAGCAGTAAAGTGCTGTTTTTTAAGAATGCATTATAGTTCAGTTAAAAAACAAACAACAGGTTTTCTTTTGTATTAACAGTAAAGCACTGTTTTTAGCAGTAACAGGTTAATACTGTTGAAATCCTGCTGTAAATTAACAGCAATTGTTTACAGTGTGTTCCTGCAGTTAGATAAACTCCACTGAGAAGATAAGGTGCGTTTGGGAAATGTTTGTTTCTGTGTTTAGTCACATTTAATGACAACATAAAGTTATCTCGAAAACCATAATGAATGGCCATTAGGACTACAAAGCTCTCCAAATGGTGCGCGTTCAAGGGAATATTTTAGTGTCATATCAAAATTACAACTCGAGTAAACCAATTTTCTCCACACAGGAATAAACACAGACTCAAGTGAACCGCAGAGATCAAGCTTTGGGGAATATCACAAAGTGTTTTCCCAAACTGCAGCAGACTTCTTGAGCAATTAAGAGCGTTTGGCTTTGAATGGTAAAAGGAAATAGCTTTCCTTGCTGTTAAATGTCACCAGGAACGCGCCCGGGGGCATAAAGTGACCACTTTGTTTTTGTTTAGTGTGCTTCAATCCTTCTCAGTTACAACGACTGTGATATCAGAGAGGGCACCGGGGTCAAACCAAAGTCTATGTAGAAAAAAAATTTTTTTTTAGCTACTTTTAATAAAACACATTTACACAATTAATCAATATGTCTTATTTTACAAAATTATTATTTTTTATTCCGTTGAAATGCTCTAAAACGGAGCGTTTCAGTCAGAGGGCAAATACAGGTATATTCAGGCAGACAGTATGAGGTAAATACATTTTTTTTTTTTAACATTTCAGCATGTAAACATGTTCTAGTAGAAATACAAAATACAAGTATGAACCTGAAAATGAGCACGATATGGGACCTTTAATGGGTTTTTGCAGGGCCGGCTCTAGCCCTTTTGGTGCGCTATAGGCGAAAGTTGGAGCCCCCCACCCTAGGGTTCAACCCTCAAGAACCCTAACCCTACAATACCCATCACAATAGTTTAAACACAAAAAATAAAGATTTTTATTTTCAGAAATAACTGTAACAATTGGTCCATGATATTGTGCGCTTAAAAGTGTTTCACAACAATTTAAACTTTTATTAAAAAGTGCAGCCAGGTAGATGAAAAAATGTGAGAAATGTTACAGGGATGAAAAGTGTATTTTTTTTCTTTCTTAATTATTTGTTCATTTGGCAACTGTCTATACGGCCTATGAGTTTATGACATCAAAATGTCTTTAATTAGTTTACACAATCAAACCAAATGATTTCCACTTTGACCCAAAAGGCAAATGTTGTCTTTTATTTTCCTTATTGCCCAAAATATGTCAAATGATTATCATTATAACAAGCTAAGAATGCTGGGAGAATCATAAGATTTAAGATAATAATGCAAGAAGTTGATCTTCACTAGGAAGATTTAATTTTTGGCAGGTAATGCACAGGAAAAGAAAGATATTACTTAATCCAGTGGATTTAGATGAGATGCATTAATATTGACAGCATTTTTAGATTTTGATTACTGTTATTGAAGGACGGCCCAAAAGCTATTATTATTTTGCTTTTATTTAATATTTCTTTGTATTTATCTACGTGCAGGAGTACTTCTTGTCTTCTTCAAACTATCTGCACATTTTGATGAACCCCTTCCTGTGAACATGATATATTTTTTTTTCCCACATAATTTATATGTATCTTCCACACACCTCTTGTTCACCCGTTTTAACAAACTCGGGTCACGAGTTACACAGAGTGGTGTCTGCAGGAATTCCCCCAGGTCGGAGAGAAAGCTGTGTTTTGAGGACCTTCTTAGCAGCCTTTGCCTCACTGGCCTTTGACCCCAGCCAGCCCTCTTTAGTGAAGGAGCATAATCCACCTAACATGGATTTAAACAAACAGTGTAATCCATAACACTTTGGTTTGCACACCACCTCAGTCAGGTTATGAGCCCTGCTGCTGTTATGACTGCGTTGCTTTGAGTGGGTGATTTGTCTCACAGACTTTACTGGCAGCGAGTTCTCACTGTAATCTAACGTGCAGTATTTAAATATATATATGTGAAGGTGTGATTCCCCTGCATACTCACACACCTGCACTGTAACTTCAATGTGAAAGTGTGAAACATTTTCCCAGTGCACAGCGCGGCCGGCTCTGTATGCGCTTCAGTACAGCTGTGTTTGTGGCCCTTGCACCTCTGCCCTCGCCTGCCTCCCCGCCGCTTCAAGCCTCACTGCTCCCCCCTCCTTCCTTAAAAAAGTTCATCAATATTTTGGTTGACCTTTGACTTGACCCGCACAATTAAACAATGGGATTTTGGGTACACTAAATGGCCTGGCTTTGCTACAGAGGGCAGACTAATGAGAGGATGTCGTCTTTAGTTTATAGTTCAGTCCAGAAAGCAGTGGAGCGGAAAAACAACCCGACGTTCCGTTAAGCTGCCTCACGCAAACTTTCAAAGCGGGGGCACTTGGAATCAGGCTGGGCTTTCCAATGTCATTTACCTTCACTCATACAACCCCGCCCATCCACCTCCACCCCCTTTTCCACCGTTATCCTGCTGCAGTTTACCCTTTTTTTTAATTTCAGTGCAGCTTAGTGGCATTTCCTCTTCAAATCCGCCCCTTGTAATATGTGTAACAAGAGAAACATTTTGTTGTAGATCAGTATTGTGCATGTGCTGTCACAGTCAGTCTTTGTGTGTGTGTGTGTGTGTTTGTGTGTGTGTGTGTGTGTGTGTGTGTGTGTGTGTGTGTGTGTGTGTTTGTGTGTGTGAGAGAGAGAGAGAGAGACAAAAGCTGTTTTTTGTGTGTTTAGCTGTGTTATTGATGTACTTTTCCCTCGGTCTTGCCAGTGTTGCTTTTTCAGTCTCCCAGCTGGAGTAACAACTGACTGCTGAGACACTTTTTATTTAAAGACAGTGGCTCATCTTGACCAGCAGTCACACAGGTACGAAAACACGTTGTAACTAAGTACTTTTACTTAAGTGCATTTGGAATATACCTTCATTTTATGCCACTTTATACTTGCAAATATTGTACTATTGTACAGCTACAGCTACTGGTAAACTTTGCAGATTGAGCTTTTACATATACAACCTATGATAAGCTTATAAAATACAATGTATTGCTGTAAATGAGAGGCTGCCTAGGCCAAATACTATCCAACTTTGTGGAAATAAACAGTTTCTAGAGCTGCAATGATTAAACGATTACTTGTCAATCATTAAATTAATCGCAAACTATTTTGTTGATTGGTTTGTCATTTTTTTAAGAAAAAAAAGTCTAAATTCTCTAATTCCAGCTTCTTAAATGAGAATATTTTCTGGTTTCTTTACTCCTCTATGACAGTAAACTGAATATCTTTGAGTTGTGGACAAAACAAGACATTTGAGGACGTCGTCTTGGGCTTTGGGGAAACACTGATTGACATTTTTTCACCATTTTCTGACATTTTATAGACCAAACAACTAATCGATTAATCAAGAAAATAATCAGCAGATTAATCGACAATGAAAATAATCGTTCATTGCAGCCCTAGTGTCTTCTTTGTCAACCTGCAGGTTGGGAACCACTGGATTAAACTACCCAACAGTATATAAAGTAGTTAAAATCAGCTCCAACTCCATATCAAAATATTGCTTACACATTAATGCATCTGTGATATTTACCCAATAATATAATATATAATATTATAACACTGATGGGGGCCATTCTGCATGATGAGTACTTTTGCTTTGGGTACTTAAAGTAGAGTAGGGGAAGTTATGTCATAACATTAGGGTTGGGTTTCAAAAAATTTGGGGGACAGTTATAGTCTACAAACAAACAAAACAAACAAAAACTAACCTTAAACGTAATACAAGACAGGTATTTTCTAGACTGATTAAAGTATTTTTACTTTCCTCCTTCAGCAGACAAATGTAAAAACGGCCTTCCAGCGTCAAACTCTGCACAAGCATCATTCTGCACAGTGAAGCTCAAACATCCAAATGAAGTAACAATAATCAAAACTCAGTTTTCAGTGGAGGGTGGCTTTAAGTTTGACCTTTTTAAAGGTGCAGCGTGCAAGTTTGCAGATTGCAAACAACTGAGTACCCTTCGCTTACTCCTCCCTTTCCAAGACTGCGGTAACGTGAGCCGCAAGTGCGAAACCGTAGTAACACCGTTCACCTCGCTCAGAGGCCATCCTTAACATAATAACACTACTTTAGGGGTAACGGAAGTCAGACGGCGGCTGGCGGTACGACAGTTTTGTAAAAACGTGAAAGGAGAGCCAGTGTTTGGTTTGTCCGTTCTGGGCTACTGTAGAAACATGGCTGAGCAACATGGCAGACTCTGTGAAGAGGACCCACTCCCTATGTAGAACGGCTCATTCTAAGCTAACGAAAACACAACCTTCTTACCTTCAGGCGATTATACACTAATGAAAACATAGTTATGAATATTTTATTCCATTTCTGCTAACAGACCTATATTACTATAGATACATATTTCTTTCCTAAAATTGTATCCCTGGGAGTAAATACAATTTACAGAACATGTATTTGAGCATTTAACTGAATAAATAAATTCTAAGAAAATTACATTTTGAGGGAATAGGACACATGACCTCAATATTTATGAAGTCCTATAGCTCCAGCCATGCACATCTGCTTTTTTAGAGCAAAACATCCAAACGATGACATTTGTTCATATGCTGTTTTGTGTAGGACTGTATTGATTTATTTAAAACATTTTTGTTAAAACCAAGATTGATTATTTGAAAAATGATAAAAAGTTAAGCGATTAAACTACAATTCTGCCCTCTGATGGTTTTCCAGAATGAAGCTGAGCAGGCGGCGCTCTGCAACTACATGATTTATTAGAGCATCAGCTGTATGTTTATGTAGGATAATGGCACTGAATCCATCACTGCCATAATATTGTCACAATGGAAACGTGTGTGTTGTTACGAGTTATATATCTGAATGCCGGTAATACTATTACTATAGAGCCCCTCCCCCCACTATATAAACACACACACACACGCTTCAACCCTATGGTGCACATACACATACTGGCTCCGTCTCCATTCATTGGTTCAATCTTTCGAGGAACCTCCTCCCTCAGCGACAGACTCGATATCTTTCGCTCTAATAATCTCTCACAAACGCTGCGTGTGGCTTTAGTGTCCCCGAGTGCTCTACGCACGAGATGGCTCGTATAGGCCTCGCTGTATGACCACACAGACTAATAAACATACCGTAGTAGTCCTCCTCCACAGATTTTTACATCACCGTAGGCATCTTAAAAGTAGCTCTGCTGTATGTCTTTAAAATAGATATGTTTACTCATCTTACTAATGTGCTTGAAGGGATTTTCCTTTATTGAAAAAAGCCCTGAAATATCACCTGATGTGTTGGATGAGGGGATGGACAGCATGAGGAATAGCCGTGACAAAGGATTGAGATGAATGGATTTGGGAGAGGAGGACCCGCTGTCTGAAAAGCAGAGGGAGGATGTGTGTGTGTGTGTGTGTGTGTGTGTGTGTGCGTGTCTTTGAGATGGAAATAGACAAGCAGACACATTATGGGATTACGGATGTGATTTGGGGCTAAGGGGAGGTTAGAGGACCTGGCTGTTGGAGTGAGAGGAGAGGGGGAGCGATGACTCGGGAGTCTTCAATCCAACCCCAGAGGAGTTTCACACCCGGGCAACAACAAGCGCTAGATGTCCAACAGTTAACAGACTCCTAAAAACATGAACTAATATTTGATAGTGTCTTGAAATGTGTCCTTTTTTGGGCCCATTGTGTGGACAGTTTCAGACTGGATGATTTGCTGGTGGCTCTGCTGGCTCACTGGCACTTTGCCCAAGCAGCGGGTTCATTACCACTGAATCAGTTACAGCAGACTGACACCCAGACTTCAACCCGTACACCTCACAGCTCCGACGAGACCGCCCTCCCCTCCCACCCCCCTCCACTTCTGTGCCAAGATGGTTTGAGACCTCCTCTTTGTGATGTAGCCGGCTTACAGTTCTGTGACCTCTGAAGCAGGAAAAACACACCTAAAAGTGTTCTCAGGTTGTTTGTGCTCTAGCCACCCTGGGGAACACTTTGTTGAATTCCCAGTGTATTGCTCTGTTTTTGTAGGTCAGTGTTATTGATCTGCTCATTTTGTTAAAGGAAACGTTCGACATTTTGGGAAATACTGTACACCTATTTGCTTTGGCAAAAAAATTGTGGTTGCAGCACTTCAATTCATCTTCTCTTCAACTTTGACATTTTGGAAAATAGGGTTATTTGAGTTAGACGAGAAGATCGATGCCACTCTTTCTGTAGAACATGTAGAACGACCGAAGTGAGAAAACAAGTCGCCGTTTTACAGGAGGTAATGTTGCAGACTGGGACCATAGACTGTATATAAATGATGGACAATGCATCTCCACTTCCTCTCGCTGTACAGAAGTGAAGCCAAAATATCCCGGATACGGTACGGTACGAGTGGTATCGGTCTTCTCATCTAACGCTCAACAAGAAAGTCGTTGAACTATACCTTCAGCTGTACATTGTGTGTGGATGGATCAAAGAATATGAGAAATTAGCTTTACGGCGACTGAACAGCAGCAGAATTCACCTCACAATAATCTCTCATAAATGAAAACATGTGCAGCCGGCCCTAAAGAGAGAAAAATGATTGAGGGCCGCAATTGAAAGAGGAAGTAAAGAAGGTCAAAAAGTGATCTTTATTTTCTTAAGCATCCCTACCTCTGCTATTAGCCAGTGGTAGTTTCTTAACCTTTTTGCTCTTGAATCAAGGGCCTGCTCAGTTGAGTCCCCCCCCACCCCTAAATGGAATTAGACTAAAATTACAGCATGAGGTCATTGCTCCCTGGCAATGAACTCAACAACTAAAAAGGGGTTAGCAAAAAAAAATGTAAACCTTTTGAAGAGCTTGGTATAGAAATAATCATAAAAAATAAAGTAAATTATATTTACTGAAGTATGTCAGAGCATGTTAAAGCCAGAAACCTCAAAGTGGGAGGACTGGAGCAGGCGTTTTATGGAAGTGGCCAGTTTCGGCATTCTTGTGATATTCCCAAAGGAACTAAAGATAGCAGGGTTGTAAAGTACACATAAAGGCTTGTGTGCAACAAAGACATACACACATATGTAGTGCCTTTTAGTAAGTTCAAGTTTGTTCAGATAGCTACCTAAAATATCAGCTCTGCTTCATTGTTTTTACACTCACGGCCGCTCGCCTTCTAATTATGTGATCGTGCAAAATGGTTGCGGTGTTGTGTAAAGTTTATATTGTGAAGACGGCAGCGAGTAGAAAACACCAAAGAGGGGGAAAAAATCATCGCTGTTCTCAAATTGGTGTAAGAAATTCCAAACTTTACACTTGGTTATGATAGCTGCGTATGATGTTGGGAAGTTGTGTTTTTGCGTCTGGTTTTTTAACGTCCTTAAAGTGCAGGTTCCTTTGCTTTGCTTGTGGTTCGTCTCTGTCCAACTGCTTCACTTATGGGGCTTTTAAAACAAACGTCCTGGGGCATCATTTTAAACACCTTCATATGGAGCAGAACCGCTCCACACAGTGACGTATAGTCCTCCGCAGAGACAGTGTTTGATGTTACAGTAGGAAAAAAACTGTACACTGTCACTTAAAGGGGACATATCATGCTCATTTTCAGCTTCATACTTGTGTTTTGGGTTTCTACTAGAACATGTTTACAAGCTTTAATGTTCAAAACACATTATTTTTCTCCTGTCTGTCTGATTATACCTGTATTCACCCTCTATCTGAAACGCTCCATTTTAGCGCCTGTCTCTTTAAGCAAGAAAAATATGGTGCACCTTTGCAAAGGTAGTTCTCAAAGCTGTGGGTGATATATTCTAATGAGCTTGCATGTGACATAGGAAGGGGAGCCACATCTGTATGGCTTGTCTAATCACATGTTTTCTGATCTAGATAGCCCACAAAAAGCTTATTTCGCCATTTGTTGGTTAATACCAGAGGGCAACCTCCGGGTCTGAGAAGTGAAGCCAATACAGAAGTGCTTAAACCTGCATTCTTTCTAACAGCCAGCAGGGGGCGACTCCTCTGGTTGCAAAGAGAAGTCTGATTGTATAGAAGTCTATGAGAAAATGAGCCTACTTCTGACTTGATTTATTATCTCAGTAAACATTGTAAACATGAGTTTATGGTCTCAACCGCTAGTTTCAAGTGATGTTCATTTAGTAAATTATGGTCCCATTTAGAGTTAAATAGACCATAAAGCAGGGGATGATTTAGGGCGTGGCTACCTTTAATTACAACCACGGAGTTGTCCGGTCTGGGAGTTGTCCGTGTTTTCATCTTACAACTTTAACCCTTTCACAGTGTGTTTTCAGTTCATGAACGTTAATTGTAACATTTTTGGTCGTCTAAAAATGTCTTATTCAGCGTTCGGTTGTACTTAGCTCCACCTTCTCGTGTCACTTCTGGTTGCAAAAAAACAACATGGTGACAGGCTAAAAATCAAGATGACGACGGCAAAAGTGCCGAACTCGAGGCTTTAAAACGGCCGTCCACAAACCAATTTGTGACGTCACGGTGACTACGTCCACTTCTCAGTCTATTGTAGGTAGGCACTCAAGAGACCCAAATGTATGTGCTTAAGCACCGAAAAAGCGAGTTTTTCACGATATGTCCCCTTTAACCTATTGTACGTTTGGAATTCACCTCTTGTATTTCTATTATTGTGACGACACAGTATATTTTCCTCATGATGACTCCCACAGAGCTGACCTACTGCTGGGTGGTAAATTTGGAAAAGTTTTCATGCAGCAGTAACAACAAATACTACTAAAAATGGGGGGAAAAGATCATAATAATACTGCATAATACAACTTCTTCATATAAGTATTTATGGAAAAATTTTTAAACAAAAACAAAGGTTAATAAAAGGAATAAAAACAAGAGAATATGATTGAAGAACAAAGGAACAGGACAATAAAACACATGCTACAATGATAAAGAAAAGACATAATAAACACAATAGGTGGTAAAAGGCAATGAATACAGGTTAGGACAAAATGTCCAAGCTGTACTATGAGTTACATTTTAAATATCAACATCATTTAGACATAATAAGCTGTTTCAGAGGCCACAACTGCAAAAGGCTGCTTTAGTTGGTGAGACAGTTAGGAGACCGTTAGTCAGGTAACCACAGACACAATGTACTCTGCTGAGTAACGGTAATTAAAATAATTAAAAAATTGATTTGAATGTGAGGCGGGAGCCAGCATAATGAGACGGAGTAATGTGAGCAGGCTGTTTTGGTGTTTGCTAGTAGAAGCTCTCCAGTACACACGCAGGACAAACAACCCCCCAAATAAAGCAATAACAACATGTCCTATCAACACAATAACACTCACACTGTAATGGACCGGTCTGCAGTAGCCAATAACAGCACTTAATCAATTCAAGCTATTTAGAGTTTTTCTGTGATTACAGCTGAAGTAGAGATGTTTTAATTAGTTTGTGTTTACTCTCTTACTGTGTGTGTTGGACAGCAGTGTTCCTGGCAAACTGAAGTTATGTCAAGCAGTGTAGCACAGTGGCGAAATTTAATTATAATGATGGCGTTATCATCCATAAAACAAAGATGTTTCTGGGTAATTTTACAAGTCCGCTAATTTCATGGTAATTAGGTGATAATTAGCAAGTAGTCTGTTTGAAATTTCTTTGGAATTAATGCGAAATTACCCCAATATTTACCTCAAAATGTATCGAAAAATTACTTTATTATAAACATTATTTAATAATTAGCGGAATATACAAATTCATCACAATGGTTTAATTCTAATACGTTGTGATTTCATGGTGATATCCTTCAAGTATCCTGAAGATTTTTAATTTACCAGATGAATTCAACCTGGAAAAAATGGTGTCAGGTGTCACAGTGACTAAAGTTATCACCGGACCTTTTATACCTGAATTCACTTTTGGAAATTATATGAGCATATTGTTTTCTTAAAGTAGCATTAAAGCTGAAGTAGGCGAGATTGGAGCAAATATGATTAAAAAAAAGTTATTTTTATAAAACGGTCGCTATACCGTGACAGTAGTACATGAGACAGGTAACCTGAAAAAAAACAAGCAGTAAGAGCTGCTCTAAGGTCTGCTGTCCATCTGCTGTCTCTGAGAGCCGGCTGTCAATCACTCATGAACTCCGACCAAACGGTCAAACTAGGCAGCGCTGATCAAATATGAATCAATATTATGTTACGTTAATGCCTATTTCGCTCCTCAGATGTTTTCAGAATCATCTTGTAGTGCACGGTTTAGCTGTAAAATGAGAAAGTTTGTGACGCAGCCACCATTGTGAAATCTGGTGAAGGAACGCCAAGTTCTGGTCACATGACCGGAGCACAGCCAATAGGAACGCTCTCTCTCAATGAAATGACCTGTGATTGGTCAAAGTCTCCCGTCACGGGCTAGATTTTTTAAAGCCTGAAAACAGATATGAGGAGGTGCAGAAGTCTAGTTATCTCGCAGAACACTTCAATTACAATATGCTGAAAGATTATTATGGAATTTTTGCCCAATGATGCCAAAAACATACTGCCTACTGCCACTTTTAAATAAGTACTAAACTAAGTAAAATACATACGGAAACAATGTAACAAGTACAGAAAACACGTCATAAACGTCACTAAAAAACAAAACAGCGGTCTCCTGGTTAAAAGTCATACAGTATGTTTGTTGGACCCATCCACCTCCACACATGCCCAGCATGAAAACTCTTTCTCGCTTTTTATTCTATGTCAATAGCTCTGATCGTAGCATATTTATGCGGATGCGTTTATATTAGACTCAGTACAGACTACATGGCGTACAAATGACACGTCAATAGCAAGAAATGCCTTGCACATTATCGTGGCATTCAAAGGCCTTTTTGTGCGAACAGGGGATATACTGTATCTTCAGATAATAAATTCTGATATATACTATATACAGTAGCCTATATCTCCCAGTCTGATGGTGAGGTATCTGTAAAGGTGGATGGATTAAGCTTAAATTCTGCAGCACACACCTCCAAAAGGTCAGAGAGAGTATATGTGAAACATGATGAACTGTCACATGTGTCACGTAGTGGTAGTGCTCCAGGATTAATTAGACATTAAATCACCTGCACTGGTGTATATCATAGACGACATGAGAGACATTCATTCTGATGAGTGTTAGAAGTGTGGGTGGTCGATCTGTAGTACGCCACACCTCAGTCAGACTCGCATCCTTTGAAAAGAGATGGGGCAAAGCACGCTGCACACACATGCTGTAGATTACTCACAACATGATGCAGATCACTTGTTCTCATGCATGTCATGAGTTTGCAAATTCCTTCCTATGAATGAGAATCTGTCTTAAAGCCATCACCGAACCTCGTCCCGCTATTTGTCTAATCCTGCACGTACAACTTTAATGACCTCAGCTGTACAAACAGAGAGCGTACTCATCTCCTCCTCCGCGCCCTGTCCTACGGCGGGTCCCTGGAGGCCGGCGTTGGCGAGGGGGAGTTCGCAGGAGTCGGGGTTTTTTGGGGGGACCCAGATGCTCGGTTTGAAGGAAGCTAAATAACTTCAAGGTTCACTTGCTTAAGCGCCGTAAGACATATTTCAGCACTCCCTTCACTCTCTCCCTCTCACTCTATAGGTGGGTGCGCCTCCACTGTATGTTTGTCTAAGGCAGT
The DNA here is from genome assembly GCF_043250625.1 of Sebastes fasciatus. NCBI lineage: Eukaryota > Metazoa > Chordata > Actinopteri > Perciformes > Sebastidae > Sebastes > Sebastes fasciatus. Next base: position 5,589,867 of record NC_133813.1, read on the forward strand.
GTGAGAGAGTGAAAGTTTGTGTTATTCTTCAGTGCATATCAATCCTTCTACATTTATGCAGCCAAAAGGTGTCTTGTTGAGAGAAAGAATATCAGGAATCAAGTGCATTATAACGGCATTTTAGTGCACGGAGAAGAAAAACAAACAAGCAGCGACGGGGTGAATAGAAATGTTATTGTGAGTAAGTGTGAGTAAAGTAGTTAAACGCTTCCATTGCTCTCCCTTTCTCTCTCCTTCTGCCCCTCAGGCTCCATAAAATGGCAGTGGATAGCGGGCCGTCCCTGCGGAGCATCACTAGGATAAACACACACTCATGAATGGCCCGCATTGAGCCGGGGCTGGAAGGGGATGCAGGGGAATACAGGGGTCACCGGTGGACCCCCTCCTGCCGGGGAGAGGTCACCACGCTGACCGCCCTCATAGCAGCCCAAGACAGGGAGGATAAATTCTTTGGTAAGCCCCTTCTCCACTCCTCCGCTGCCATCAGCCCTCGTTGCCTACATCCCTCCCTCCCTAAAGAGTGAATTGATCCCCCCGCTCCGCTACTGAGAGACTGATTATTTGTTTAGACTGGGAAAGTCATTAAGCATTAACGAGAGAGTATCAATCTGTCAGGCGGTTTAACTGTCAGCTGGAGCTACTCTGAACTGGAAATCAGGTAACAACAGTGGACTGTGCTTTTATAGGTATATCCTGAGCTAAAGGACGTGTACAATAATAAACTGATAACTTGGTCAATAGAAGATGAACGTATTTGACAGCTAAAATGTCAGGTTTATTTCTAGTTTACATAAGACGATGCTTTCCTACATCCTGTTAGCTTGGAGGGAACCGCAGGTCAGGTTTGTCTGCTACTTGATGCCTTCAGAGAAGTGATACTGACAGAAAAGAATATGTTTTTTAGTAGTTAACAGGCTTTCTTGACAAGAGTTAAATGAGAAGATTGAAACCACTCTCCTATTTGTACTGACATGAGAGTGTCAAGACTTTAAAGCTGCAGTAGGCAGTATGTTTTTGGCATCATTGGGCAAAAATTCCATAATAACGTTTCAGCATATTGTAATTCAAGTGTTCTGAGAGATAACTAGACTTCTGCACCTCCTCATGACTCTGTTTTCAGGCTTTAAAAAAATCTAGCCCGTGACGGGTCATTTCATTGAGAGAGAGCGTTCCTATTGGCTGTGCTCCGGTCATGTGACCGGAACTTGGCGTTCCTTCACCAGATTTCTCATTTTACAGCTAAACCGTGCACTACAAGATGATTCTGAAAACATTTGAGGCGAGAAACAGGCATTAACGTAACAGAATATTGATTCATATTTGATCAGCGCTGCCTAGTTTGACCGTTTGGTCGGAGTTCGCGAGTGATTGACAGCAGGTGGACAGCAGACCTCAGATCAGCTCTTACTGCTTGTTTTCCTCCGGTAAGTGAAATGCAGATGCCGTTAGGAGCACTGAAGGACACAGAGGCACATGATTTTTTTTCAGGTTACCTGTTTCATGCACTACTGTCACGATATAGTGACTTTTTTTAATCATATTTGCTCCAATCTCGCCTACTTCAGCTTTAATTAGTGAGCTAATAGAGCCAAGCTAGTTGTTAGGGTTGGGCGAATCATTTCAAAAATATCGATACTGCAGATACCTACGTTTCGTTTTGAAGATCGATTCCAGCATCAATAAGAAATATGCACATTTATATTCTTTGGCTGTTCACCGTGGCTGTGTGCTAATTTGACCTGTTTTTTTTATTTCTTCTCTGAAGAAATGTTTGATAAGTTTACTGGTGCATCTTAGGTATCCATAAACTAATCTCAACTCTTATTAGTTGAACTTTTAGAGACATAGGAAGGGTACAGATGAGTTTGTCTAACAGTAAACACCCCCCCCCCCCCCCCCCCCCCCCCCCCCCCAAAACTGATTGGGTCTATTCAACTGCTGAATAAGCTGGAGGAGGGTTATGACGTACATGGGGGAGGAAAAGTTCCACAGCTAACAAATGACCAGCGTTGAGATGCACAGATTTATGTGTTCGCTCTGTGACATCCTAGCAGCATCCAACCAGCACTGCAGTTCACCCCTCTTCCCTCATCGGCACACGGTAACCCTATCCCCACTGGTGAAAGGCAGAGAAATGGAAACACACTGATCTGTGTAGCATATGTGCTCACGCTGGTCTGAGACCACGTCCTGGACCCCCTACCGCCTCGTTCCACCTGAGTGCAGAGTGACGGGAGAGGATGGAGAGATCAAGAAGAGGAGACCAGTGAATCAATTAAGCTACTGTAAAAACAACGAGCCGCACCGGCAGGCAGAGAAGTCCCAGCTGTCAGACTTGTTGCTACTCTCTGTGTCCTGTCTGCACGCTGCTTTAGACAACTTCATCTTGTTGTTGTTTTGGGAGTTTAAATACGTCTCATTCTGGGCTCATTGGTTTCAGGAATACACACGATTCCCTTCTCGCATTAATGAACACATGGTGGGTTCCTTCAGATGACTTTCAGGAAACATAACACCATCTTTTTATAGCAATTTTCCTATAAGCTGTCTCACTTGTTGTCAGAATTCTCAACTATGTTTATATCTTTGGTTATAAAACAAGAACTCGCTCTGTAATCCAGTTTTGTTGAAAGTTTCCAAATGTATTATTCTATCATGTTTGAGTTGGCCACGTCGATCGGGCTGCAGCGCCGTACATGAATCAGTAAAGAATAAACAGCCACTGAAGAACCGTCCAGGGCTTCGTTTGAGAAACATCCACGGCTAAAGAAACAAATTTAGATATTGTTATCTTTACAATTATTGAACCACTGCATATGTTCAGCCTAATCCACCCAAAATATTGTTAGAGGAAGATGAGAACATGTCACAATGTTTTAGAGATCAAGTTGCTGTCATTCATTTGACTTTTTGTTTTGTTTGGTTGCTTAATTGAAAAGAAACAAAACAAAACATTATATTTCATAAGCTCTTTGTAAGTTTTGTTTGCAAAAATCTTAATTTGTAAAATAACTAAAGCTGTAAATGTAGTTAAGTATTACGTACAATATTTGGACTCTGGATTGTAGTGGAGTAGAGGTAGAAAGTGGCATGAAAAGAAAAGACTCAAGTAAAGTACAAGTACCTCAAATTTGTATTTAGAAGTATAATATGTAGCCGTTGTCGGTTGCTGTTTGTCAACACACAGCATTCAAAGTTGGCCACACCGCCACAGCTCAACAAGCCGAGAGGGAGAGAGAGAGAGCAACGATGGTTGAGCGAACTGTAGAGTGACTGAAGAGAGGGAGCGGCGTTATTGAGAACAAAGCAGCGAATCAGAGAAATTAAACGTTATTTTCTGATTGTTTCATGGCGGCTACGTTCTAAAACACAAATAAACACGCAACTTACTCAGCACAACTCCGCATAACTCTGCGGGAAAGTGCCGAGTTGCCAGATTTTGAATAAATGCAGGCTTCCTGTCTGCTCAAACGTCAAACTATAGACACACACTGATCTTTGCTGCACTCACAGCATAGAGAGGAGCAAGAGGATCACTGGAACACATGCACATAACATAACCCATTCTCCTCCGTGAAATAGATACGCTTTGTATCTAACAGAGCTAAATTGGGACTTGTGCCTCGGTATCAGAAGCCAAGGGGCGTCACAAAGCGGCGATATTTGACCACCTGAACGGGCTGCACACCCTGTGCGCTGTTATTGGTTTGGGGTTGATCCCCCACATGCGGCACAAAACCGCTTTGCTGACGCCCAGAAGAGTCCAGAGTAAAGCAAAAATAATAAGAAAAGAGAAAATCCAGGCAGTCACCACCACACACTTCTAGTGGGCCATAAGTGATGATTGAGAGGGATTATTTTTACATCAGTCCATACATTGTTTTTAAGTTTATTCTTGCAAATTGTACCTTCAAGTACAGTACTTGAGAAAATAACTTAATTACACTCTACCAGCAGGCTGCTTGACCTATAGGCCCACTCATACGTTTGCATTGTAGCCTATAAGGCCACATTTGTTTATTTATTTAGAAAATTGACAAGCAACTCCACCCAATTATATAGACAATTTTAATTAGATGTAATGTATAATATATATTACAAAATAAAATAAAATTTAAAAATATTTTGGCTAAGAAATATTAGAATCATCCCTCAAAGCCCACCATGTGTAATTTAAGTTTAATCGTAGTATGCAAACTCCTCCACAGGATGTTAAAACTCCTAAATTTCTCATTGAATTATTAACATGAAATGTCAACACTGTAAATATGAAATGAAATAAGCATTTCGGGAGTTGTCTGCTCCTTTAACCAGTGGCCACATTATCAGAGCACTGTTTCCTGGTAAAACAGATATTTTGCTGTTTGGAGAAGTCCGCTTGCACGATGATGGCTCTGAATTACCACTATTGGATGGGTGGTAATTAGTATTGGTGTTCACATTTAAGAGTGTGTGTGCACTGATGGCATGTGGGTGTGTAAAAGCCACTTTTCCAGCTTTGCCGGGTACGAGAGGGCAAAATGGAAGCGTAAGTGAGGCACTCTGAGCATTGGAGATAAAACATGTGAGTGATTGTAGATTCAACTGGGATACATGAAGCGAGTTCAGATGATGGAGCTTCAGTAAACACACAAGATGGACCTCTTTACTGCTCGGTGAACTGATGCGATCGGTGTGAATTGAGTGCAGCTTTTCTGTCCCGATCGGGTATATTTAGCTTTGTAGAATTGCATTAAAATTCAGCCTGTAAATTTAGCCTGTGCTAACACTGGAGTTAGGCTACATTTCAGCAGGTCTGCTGCACCCTGCTGTGCCCTGAATATGTATCCAGTTACCTGCTTCACAGATCTGCTCAGAATTGGCGGGCTTGACCACCCTGAAGCACGGGGGCCGCTGGACACCCCCTTCGGCGAAGTTATACTTTGATAGAGGCCCCTGAAAATGTTGTGACGGGGAACAGGAAGTGCCAACTGCCTTGGGAGGAAGTATCAAATAGAACAGCATCTTTTTTCTACTTTGGTGAGATCTTGCCAGTTAGATGTTTTCTATATAGTACCACTGGCGCTCCAGACAAAAGGAGGCTTTCAGCAGGACCTCGCTTGGATATACAGTGTTTTTACAGTTTCTTTCCTCCCTTTGAGAGAGTCAACATTGTTGTTGCACACTAGGTGTGTGTTTTCTTTCATTATTTTATCAAACCTGCGGAGGGAATGGAGAAGGGTTTGGTGAAAAAGCTTCCATCAATCTCTAGAAAGTTCCTCTGAGATGAGACTGACTGCAGGCCACTGTGAGCTGCACACGTGTGCAGTAGAAGTTGGGAAAGGAACACTCATATACGCACGTATACAGTATTTCCTCTCACTCTTTCCCCCCCCAGTAATTGTTCTCTTTCCAGGCATCATGACTCAGAGGGCAGTTGACAATTTCAGAACGTGTCTTTTCTAAGGGATTTTCCTCACCTCGACAATGTCATACATAACCATGCAGTGTGTGATCACAAAATCAAAGCTCAGGCCCTTAATATGTTGCAGAGGGTCATGGTTTTGCCTTTTATGTGGTTCACATTTTGGCAAAGGCTACACCCAAGAGTCGGGGGGTGCTTGTGAGTGTATCCTAAAATCTCTGGATCTAATTGTGGGTCGATCTGTTGCTGTGTGAGAAGAGCACGTATGTCAAATATACAGACAGATTTGGGCAAACTTCCAAAAGCCATGAGAAGACACAGAGAGAGGTGGAGGCGGCTCGAGCCGACCACTTAAATGCTCAGCTCCAGCGTCTCCCCGTTCCTTTTCAGAGATCCGAGTCATCTGCCATGGACACTTTGTGGTCGAGTCAATGAGGCGGAGAGCTGGAGAAAGAGGAGGATGGGAGGGAGGGGGAAGAAATATACAAACAGAAGGGGAACGTTCGGGGGAGGAGAGGGGACGGATATTTAGGAAAGGAAAAGTGAGGAGTGAATGGGCCTACATGGGTGGCTTCCAGTGTTGACGTTTTTCCTTTTGAGTGACAAGGCCGTCGTCATTGGGAAATCGATGACATAACGCAGAGGATGCAGAGTGAAATTTCAAACTTGGAAGCTGTCTGAGGAGGCCAGAGTTTGAACTACCCCCCACCTCAAACCCATCCACCCATCTACACACAGAAATGCTCTATATATGGGTATCCACAGGCAAGAGCTCTCTGTCTATCTGCATCTATCTATCTATTTTGAGTATATCCTACTTAGGGCTGTCAAAGTGATCGCGATAATAACGCGTTAATGCAAATTCATTTTAACGGCACTAATTTCTTTAACGCATTAAATGCCTCTTTAAAAAACGACGGGCTGCCGATCTTTCGGAGTTTGTAGTGGGCTCAGTTTTAAAGCTAGAGTGAAGATACTGCATCATTTCTGTAATTTCGGCGAGGAAAAACTGGCATGGCCATTTTCAAAGGGGTCCCTTGACCTCTGACCTCCAGATATGTGAATGTAAATGGGTTCTATGGGTACCCACGAGTCTCCCCTTTACAGACATGCCCACTTTATGATAATCACATGCAGTTTGGGGGCAAGTCATAGTCAAGTCAGCACACTGACACACTGACTGCAGCAAGCATATTTCCCCACTCCCTTGTTGATAAGACTATTAAATAATTGACAAATCTCCTTTTAAGGTACATTTTGAACAGATAAAAATGTGCGATTAATTTGCGATTAATCACGATTAACGATGGACAATCGTGCGATTCATCGTGATTAAATATCTGAATCGATTGACAGCCCCTAATCCTACTATATTTACTGCGGGTGTACCACTCTGTGTTTGCTGTATAGGTTGCTGGCAGTCTGTGTTTAGAAGCTCAGAGGAAATGTTTGGGTCCTGCCTTGTGTCAGCTGCAGCCGTTGGTGTGGATTACCTGTGGGTGTCACGATGATGAACGGGCTGCAGGAGCTCGATGAAGTGTTTATGACCGAGAGGCGTTGTTGCATGTAACTAATCAGGCCTGAAGCTGGTAGTTGCTTCTTTGGCAGACTCCTTCTGAACGGTAACGCGATGATGCTTAATGGTGTGTTGGATGCAAACGGTCAGCGGATGTTGCGGTGACATCACACAGCTGCTGCTGCTGCACCCAGAAGTCTTTGCGGTGACCAGGATTTGGGGCTTTCCAATTATGTGCAGCCAATTCTTTGTTCTATTTATTGTTGTAACCAAAGTAGGAGATGTCTAGGTAACCTCTGTACTTTGTTTCAAGTGGACAGAATAATAAATTCTGCTGTAACAAATGGTTTGTCTCAAACCGCCTGTTATTTTATCATCACATTCTGCACAAGCGTGATGGATAAGCTACGGGCCCCAGTTGTTTGTATGAGGGGATAGCATGCCAAAGCAAACACGTGCAGGGCTAAAAAAAAAAAAGTGAAAAATGCAGTGAGAGGCAGCAACATAATTCTGCAGCAGATCCCGGATCTGTGGGTTCACACCGGGGTGAGACAGGCAAGATGTAGAACAAATAAAAACACCTCTGAAAGTCTAAATAAATGATGTGCAAGGACGCGTGAGCTTGCACTTCATGAAGTGGTGAAAGCCCAGTGTTTCTCCTTGGCCTGTCTGGAGGGAGGTGGCCTGGAGCCAGAGGCTTTAATTCCTCTGTCAAACAGCACTTCATGCATCTCTACAGCTGTTACTGTAACTGTATAAGTCTCATCATGTGTACTCATCACTGGCTGTCCGCTTAGGCTGATAGCTACTTTCACCATCCCTCTGTCTCTGTAAGGGCGGATCACAAGTGCTAAAACATGATGAAAGCTTTGTTCTCCTTGTTGTTAGCAAAGCTCTGCTGAGACGATACAGAAAAGAAAAGAGAGGAAAAGAAAGAAAGAAAGAGAAAGAGAGAAAGAAAGAAGTAATGGGTCAGAAAAAGAGAGACCAAAACGATGGCATTACAAAAGGGGAAAAGCAGAATCCATCCCAAAGCCACTCTTGTGTAGCAGGTCCTTGCAGTTGTGAGCAGCCTCTAATTAGGCTAGTATTCAGGGGTGGCATTAGTTCCCAAACTTTTTAATGGGGTGGAAAGCGGAGCTCCTTTTAGAGAGAGGGGATAAGTGTAGCGACTATTCCATACACTGAATAGCAGATGGAGAGATCCTGCACCTCCCTGGGAGGTATTCACTCTTTTTACTCTTTTTCTTCATTCCTTGTGCTCACCCCTTTTCCAATTGCTCTCTTTTTCTTCATATTTCTCCTACATTTCACTTCAACACACGCTCTAAAGTTTAGACACTTTATTCTTCTAATGTAGATCAACTGATCCATGGGATAACAGTTGAAATGCAGTGTGTTGGACAACACTGGCACATTAACAGTGCTGCTGATCAATGTAAATTGTGTCAGTAATAAATGGATAAAATTAATTAATTAATAGATGCATAAGATTGACTTAAAACTCTATTATTATTATTATTATTATTATCATTATTTTGTATTATTATTGTGTATTTATTATTATTATTATGTATAATAGTATTATTATTACTATTTTTTTATTTTTTTATTGACTGAGGGTAATAAAGAAGTAATAATAACATGAATGGATAGGAATAAATACCTGACCTTAATATTAAAAGTATTAAACATATATTCAAAACTAGTGTCAAGATACACTAATTTGCTTCTATTTCTTCAATATCTTTCCTTCAATATGTCTTTCCTTACTTATTTCTTTCTTTGTGTTTTAATTGTTGTTTGAATTTTAAAAAAGTTTTCCTATTAAAATTATTGTAAATATTTACTTTTCATTTCTTTATGAGGTAAAAACAAACTTCTATTAGTATTTATTAGTAGTTTTTTTTGTGCTATAAATAAAGATTGTTATGACGATAATGGAGATTGTTATTTTTGCCATTTATTATTATCATAGGCTGTAGATCAATAAATAAACATATAAATAGTTTGGTTCAGCTCAGCGAGGACTTTGGGTTTTATTACAGTGCACCTGGGGTTGTAAATAATTCAACATTTTATAGAGTCATTACGTGGCCAGAAACATATTAACATGTTTACTATTACACTGCTCCGTAAACTGTTTTTAGTGGGACAAAATAATTAAATGACTGAGTCAACTTGCATTCATTATTTAATAGTGAGGGATAATAAAAGTGTACAGTAGTTTTAGTAATTTTATTAACCGTAGAATATTTTCTCACTGGAGGAAAAACTAAATCTAATTACAAAATCCTACTTTTTACAGCGTGGGGGTCATAAATAAAGTGCTCATGCTGTGTTGATGCAATTTATGCAAAAATAATAGCCTATCACTATAATATAACTTTATAGAGAGGCATAAGATTAATTTCAAACATGTTTGCATTATTTATCTTTTTTTTAATTTAATAGTTGAGCACATTTTAAGCCAGGAAACATTTATTAATCCTAGATGTGTGGGGTTTTTTTTACAGTTCGAATCCAAGTCCAACTGGTATAACTATCAAATGTATTCCCAGTAGTCGTTGCCAGTTTTCTGTATTAACAACACACTTCTGCTGCTATGTCAAGTGATGTGGAGCTGTTGAGATCAGTATGAGACTTATTTATTCAGTAGGGCCATGTAGGTGTCCAAAGGTGGCCTAAAGTGACCCGTTTACTGGCCCTATACGTTTAAAACTAAAGCAGCCAAAGTCTTTATGACTTCCTTTGAAATATAGATTATTCTCACAGCCTAGAATGCCCCAACACATTTACCCAAAGCCCAACGTCTTTTATGGGCTGAGTGTGGTGCTTTATCCCCTCTCCTCATGACCTGTGACCCAGCAGGATAAACTGCTAACTGAGCTTCAGTCATGCTCAAGGAGGCTGATGCCCACATGATCCATGACATTTCATGAAAAGACCCTTTTTTAAACTAATGTATTCTGCTGTTGTTGGTGCTGACCATGACAAAACACTTAACCAACCAGTTACTTCATCATTACAGATATTTTGTCTCCTACTTATATGTGCATAATAGCTCTATATTTATTTTTTTTATCGATTTTTGCTCAGCTTTTTAACAGCAATGTCTATTTCTATCCATCTTTCTGTACATTTTTATTGGAAAACGTGTGTAAGGTCATTGAGAGCAACAAAATACCAGAGTAAAATTCCTTGTATATGTGCACACATACTTCAATAAAGTTGATTCTGAATTTTAGTAGTTTAGAAATTTGCACTTTTTGCTTATTGGTAAATACAGCAAATATAAAATACCCTTAAACATGTCATGATCCACTTTAAACACTTCTAATGACTTTCTCAAGTCTTTATTTTAAATATGAGGCACTACACTGTTTGATCGTACCATTTAATTATTTATTAACTCTATTTCAGGGTACTAAATTTGAATGATATGGGATACTACTACTACTACTACTACTACTGTGTTGCTACTACTATTACAACTAATAATAATAATAATAATGACGATAATAATGTATAATTAGAACAATATCTTAATAATACTAATACAAACTAATAACATAAATAATAATAATAATAATAATAATAATATAGGATGTTTTTCTCATAACGAAAATATTAGAACCATTTTTGGTGATTTTACCTACAACCTGGTATAGAGTTTTTACTACACCTTTTTAATCAACCAAACTAGTGCACATGTGGCTGGATAGATAGAAAGCCTACTGTAGATAGATGTATGGATGAGTAGACAGGCTTTAGGCCTAGATATTTCCCTTCTGGTCGTCAATTGTGTGTTATTGATAGTTGTTGTTATTTGTTTGTAATTGGCTTAGTCTTTTTCATTTAACCAGGAAATCTCTTGAGATTTCTTATACGAAATGGCAGCATAGAGTAGTTAACACAGAGTCACATAAAAACTATAATTTACAATGTTGCCATATAGCTCAGTATAACATGACTATAGACCCTGAGAGGTATACTTTTAAGGAGAGAGTTTGACTTCATTCATTCTTCATGAAACGTGTTTTCAACATGGCGTTTGCATGCATTGCTTCATACCAAGCAGTGTTTCCAAATGCAGTTTGTAAATTATTCGACGCCCAGGGTGCACCTGAATATATTAGCATTAACAACCTGCAACTATTAGCTACTAATATTTGACAAATAAGCTATTATACCAGAGTAATTACGCAGAGAATTAGAATTCCTACAGAATATCACAGGACCTTAAACACACTATACTCCATTATAGAGAGATAATAGAAATATTTCAGATATAACATGCGATAAAACACCATGAGAGGCTCGTTTACTATTGAATATAGCTATACAAAAAAATATATTTTTGGGAGGTATATGGTTGAGGAAGAGTTGTGTTAAGGGTTGTGTTAAGGGTTAGGGTTTAGATCTACTTTTTAACTCCGGATGGATTTGTGGGTTGTAAATAAACTTGTGATGCTGTTCATATATTTAATTTGGGATGTAAATAAATCTAAGTTTTACTTCTACCTACTCCTTTTTCGGACACTATTACTCTTGTTTTGTTTGTTATTATTTTGTATCTGTTTTTATTTATTTTATGTTCGAAATAAAGTCTTTCATTCAATATAGCACCTCCAATAGGTAAAACACACTTATTGGCGTATCAAACTACCTGGAATACCCAGATATTACATACACTGAAATAAACCATAAAAATACCATAAATCACAATTAATACATGTTAATCCTCGTAGGACTCTTATTGTGAAAGTACAGCAATTTAAAAAAAAAAAAATTATTTAAAAAAGTTATTATAACGTGTCTTATACTGCATTAATTATTCTGCATTATTACCTTCTCTATAGAGAGATAATAGAAATATTTCAGATATAACATGCGACAAAACACCATGAGATGGTCCTAATATTCACTATTGAATACATAATACTTCCAATAGGTAAAACACACTTATTGGTGTATCAAACTACGTTGAATACCCAGATATTATATATATACTGAAATATACCATAAATATACCATAAATCACAATTAATACAATTAATCCTCATGGGACTCTTATTGTGAAAGTACAGCAATTTTAAAAAATAAAATAACGCACAAGTTATTATAACGTGTCTTGGACAACACAGGCACATTTACAGTGCTGCTGATCAATGTAAATTGTCTCTGTAATAAATGGATACAATTAATTAATTAATAGATGACTTAAAATTCTATTATTATTATTATTAACATTATTTTGTATTATTATTGTGTATTTTTTATTATTATTATTATGTATAATAGTATTATTATTACTAGATAATTAATTATTGTGCATTTTAACCTTCTCTATTTGTAAACAAGTCCATACAGAAGCCTATACTACTGACCTGCTTCCTCTCTCTCCATAGTTTGCGTGTGTGTGTGCCTGCACTGTATCTCGTTGCGTGTTACATCATCACGCAATAGCTGTCCTCCAGTGGCCTAGTGAACTGGCTCTAAGCGCTGCACCAATTTAGCTATCTACTACACACACACGTTGCCCTGAATCAGAGGCTGCAGACACACATCCAGTCACGGAAGCAGCAGCGCGTCTGTACAGTAGTGGAGGCTGCACACAGGCTGCAGAGACTCAGGGAATATGCATAAGACATGCAGCATCACACAGGAGTCAGAGCTCTGCAGCTTCAGCACTTGCTTCTGACTCATTTTGGAAATTAATATTGTAAAAAAATATATGAAGTTATCCACATGCATGGCTGTCTTTGCGGTGCGTAGTTATCTCCAAATGTATCTGTGCGTAAAAATGAGCACTCCATTTGGCTTTCTGTGTCACTTGCACAAATGATATGCTCTGTGGGGGCAAAATAAAGGAGAGTAAACACTAAAAATGGAGAGTGGATTAAGGTGGTTTTAACCTCCACTACACTGTTATTTCCCAGTAAAAGAACTGGCAGCATGGTTGCCTTTATGTTACTGTAAAATTAACATTATTATACTGTCGCTGAAATTTACAGCTTTGTACTGTTAATGAAAAATATATATATTTTTGTTTTATTAATTTCACAGTATTTTACAGTTAATTTACTGCTAAAGATACATTATATAGCTGTTTTTCCACCTTTACTTTACATTATCTTACTTGATTTGTTTTAATGCATTATTTAGGTTGTATTTTTTACATACATTTTAATAATTTGTTGCCTAGATGAATAGACTTAGCAGGTTACAGACATAGGAATAGTCACACTAAATACAATTAAAGGCACTTTTTTAGGAAAAAGGCTATAATAGACTTGTTGACACTTTTCCCAAAATGTCTGTCTCTAGCTGGCTACAAGCACAGAATGCAAACCAGAACAACATGTGAGTGAAGAACAGAGCTAATGCACTGATTTTACAATCATGAACAATGTACAAGCCTCACATGTGCAGATCAGGTCCCAGAATTAAAAATATACTGCATGAAACTGTTACTGATGATACTTTAGACAGTTGATCAGCAGTAAAGTGATGTTTCTTTAAGAATGCATTATAGTTCAGTTAAAAAACGGCCTATGATCGTGATTTAATAGGTTTTCTTTTGTATTAACAGTAAAGCACTGTTTTTAGCAATAACAGGTTAATACTGTTGAAATCAATGTCAGTTTACTTCCAAAGCATTTTGACATTTCATGCCAAAATGAGGACTTCAGACAAGCTGAGAATTAAAAGAGGTTATGGCACGATAGTAAAAACCTTGTGTGTAATTTAAGCAGTCTGTATATGCAATGCAAAGATGGACTCTGTGTGCTCTGTGTCAATTATAGATATTGTTTCAGGAAGAAGAATTTTTTATTAATGAATATTCTTTTGTGTAGAAATATTTGCTTTCTCTAATCATTATTTCCCTTATCGATTAATCTGCTGATTAGATTAAATTGACAACTTGTTTTGTTTATAAAATATCAGAAAATGGTAAAAAAAATAAAAATTCCCCTTTATGATAAACAACCAACAGTCCAAAACAAAATAATATTCTGTTATTTATCATAAATAACATCAGCAAAACCTCACATTTGAGCAAATGGAAGCAGTTCATATTTGGCTTTTTTTTGCTCGTAAAAATGAGCACTCCATTTGGCTTTTTTGTGTCACTAGCACAAATGATATGCTCTTTGCAATGTGGGGGCAAAATAAAAGCGAGTAAACACTAAAAATGGTGAGTGGATTAAGGTGGTTTTAACCTCCACTAGGCTACATCTCTGTCTATGAACCCTGTTGGCCTCTGTGGCACACTATGAGCTAGACTCCAAACATTTTCTCTGTGGGGGAAAAAACTGTGTCAAATAAGAGCAGATAATGAAATATTACAAGAGGAGTGTTTTTTCTCAAGAGCTGACCAGCTGTCGACATCAGCACCGGTGTAATCACCGACCTGAAGCTGCAAAATACAGCCTCTGTCTCACCCCAACGACACCTTCACTGTAATTACGAGGATGAGTGTGAGAGAGGTCAGATGGACACGCAGGCCTCGTGTGTGCATGAGCCCAAAGTGACATTATAGAGTGTGCAACATCTGAACAAACTGTTTGATCACATAAATAAATGCATAAATGTCTCTTTTTTTTAGTGGTTCACACACGCTTTCTGAAATTAAAACACTTTCCAACCCAACTTCAAGGAATATACAAGGAACTTGACTCTGGTATTTTGTTGCTCTCAATGACCTTACACACAGTTTTCCAATAAAAATGTACAGAAAGATGGATAGAAATAGACATTGCTGTTAAAAAGCTGAGCAAAAATCGGTTGAAAAAAATAAATATAGAGCTATTATGCACATATAAGTAGGAGACAAAATGTCTGCAAAGATGAAGCAACTGGTTCGTTAAGTGTTTTGTCATGGTCAGCACCAACAACAGCAGAATATATTAGTTAAAAAAGGGTCTTTTCATGAAATGCCATGGATCATGTGGGCATCAGCCTCCTTGAGCATGACTGACGCTCAAACTTTCCAAGGTGTTATCTTAAAATGAAATGAAGATAAACACTTGCAACTTAAGGTTTTTGGCAACATTAATTACTATTAGCCTCCTAAGTATAAACCCTTGCAATCTCAACGTTATTTAATAAATATATTTGAAAACAAATTACCTTTTCTTTTGCAAACACGATTTCGGGAAATTAAAACACTTTCCAAACCAACTCAAAGCCATACAGGTGCTATCTTATACTGTATTAGCTCAATAATTAGCACAATCTCAATGTAAAGACATGGTAAAATAAAGAAAAGCAACTTTTTTTGGCAACATTAATTACTATTAGCCTCCTAAGTATAAACCCTAACAGGCGCAGCAATCTCAACGTTATTTAATAAATATATTTCCAAACAAATTACCTTTTTTTTTGCAAAACGAAATTTATTCTTGTTGAAAAACAAACTGTGTAAAAATATCACACTTCAATTACACAAACTTGCCAAAAAAAATGTACAATGTTTAATTACTGAAATAAACACACACTGCATATTATTATTATTATTATTATAAATGTATGACTTTGCTCTCTTGTGTTTTTTTCTTTTAATACAAAGTTCAAATCAAAACCATTAAAAAAAAAAGTTTTGATTTCTCCAAACTAAATTAAAAAAAACAAAACATGGATGTGTTTTTAACACAAATACATTATTATTATCAGCCTATTTTTCAAAAACATGTGATCATTTATAACCTGTCCATTAAGTCGTTATCCTGAGACGCCCTAAAAACAGTGACTGAAACGAATTGATGGAAAATACAAGTGGTCAAAAAGTCTGAAAATAATGAACATAAATATATATATTTTTTAAAAACAGCATGAATATATAGGCACAAATAGTGTTTTCTTTTTTTTTATGTCCATCATTCAGCTGCAAAAAACAAACATACAAAAATAATCCTACCTTCAAAGAGGGGGTGTTTTTGTTGCTGTTTTGTTTTTTTAAGTTTCTTGAAAAAGTTTTGTTAAGACATTTTTTAACAGTCGCTCAGAAGTCTGTTGGTGTTGGTGTTGGTGTTGGGAAAGTTTTCTACTGGGTGTAAAACTGGAGGCCCCAGAGAGGATGGAGAAGTCCTGGAGGGGCTCATAGACCCTCCTATGATGCTCTCTATGGAGAAAGGAGACCTCTGCACAGGAGAGCTGGACTTGTGCACCGGTGCTGTTGCAGCATGCACGCTGGCTGCTGCAGCCTGCAGACTGGAGCTGATCTGCGGGTAAAACCTACTCCTGCAGTCCGTGGTGGTGGTGTGCATCAAAGACGGTGCAGGGATAAGGGTTTGTGCGTGTGCATGTGCATGCCTGGAGTGCTGTTGTTGCTGCTGCAATGCAAAAAGTGCATTGTGCGTGTGGTAGGACTGCAGCTGGATGCCATATCCTCCGCAGCCGTACGGTCCGTACCCGTACGCAGCTGCAGCGGCTGCGGGGATAAAGCCTCCGTGTTCCCGCAGCAGCAAGTCCTGCGCCTGCTGCCTCTTGAAGCGCTTCCTCCTGCGCAGAAAGCTCCCGTTGTCGAACATATCTGCAGACTCCGGATCCAAGGTCCAGTAGTTGCCTTTACCTGGGTTCCCTGGCTCTCTGGGGATCTTCACGAAGCAGTCATTTAGAGACAAGTTGTGTCTGATGGAGTTCTGCCATGCTGGGAACTTCTCTCTGTAGTAAGGGAAACGGTTGCTGATGAAGTCGCAGATCTCGCTCAGAGTGAGGCGCTTCTTGGGGCTCTGCAGGATGGCCATGGTGATTAAGGCGATGTAGGAGTAAGGAGGCTTCACCAGGGTGTTCTTGCACGCAGGCTTGTTGTAGGAGGATGAGGTGGAGGTGTCCAGAGGAAGAGGAGGAGAGGAACCGTGCAGCTGTGCCACCTCGTCCACGTAGGAGGAGCGCGTCTGGTTGTCTCCATCTCCATCTCCATCTTCTCCCACCACGTCTATGTCGGTCTCTTCCGAAAGGATGGAGGCATCCGACATCTCTGAGCTCAGAGTCATGGCTCCACCACACCACACAGCCGTGCGCTCCAGATGAGGAAGATGATGAGATGCGCAAAAGCTCTCTCTCTCTCTCTCTCTTCAGCAACTCATATACCCTGTTTGCTCGCTATTTCCATATGTTTTCAGGGTTTTTTTATTCGCCGACTAAACGAACAGTCCCGTTGATGCTTTACTGAGGGATAAAATGTGCCGGCAAACGGGCCAAACCTTGAATCACATAGTGGGCGGATCTTCTCCTGGTTTTTATACCACCGCCCTGATCACATGGGTGGAGGAAACAAGCGCACACACACACAGTCACATGATATTGATCTTGCCCAGTTAGGTTTTTGTTTTTTTTATGTTTTTTTTTTTTAAGTTTTCTTTATTTATTTTTTTATTTTTTATTTATTTCATTTTTTTTTTCTCCATTTAGTTTTATACATATTTCATTTTATTCTATTTTGTTATGATGAAAAGGAAGAAAAGAAAAGAGAAAAAAGGGGAAAAAACATGATATTGATCTTGCCCAGTTATATTGGCTTTTTTTAAAGTGTTTTTTTTAAAGTTTTCTTTATTTATTTTCTTTATTTTCTTTATTTTCTTTATTCATTTCTTTATTTCTTTATTTCTTTTTTATTTCTTTAATTTATTTTTCTCTCCATTTTGTGTTATCCATATCTAATTTTATTTTATTTTGTTATGAGGAAAAGGAAGAAAAATAAAAAAAATAAGGAAAAAATAAATAAATAAATATAAAGAAAAAAAGAAGAAGGAAAAAAAATATTTAAAAAAATATATAATAAAAAATAATATATAAAAAACAAATATATATATATATATATATATATATATATATAAAGAAAAAAACAACTCCTCAACTGGCGGGCCATGATGCCTCAACACCAACTGGGCTCCTCCTCCATCTCCTCTCTCCTCCCTCCAACGATTTCCTAACTATGGATAGAAAAGGGCATAAACCCTGAGCTATCAAACCAGGCTCACGAATTTACGACGACATGGGGACGAAACGTCACCGAGGCAAAATGAGAAGAGAGAGAAAAAATGAAATAACACAAAAGGTCTTTGAAAATTAACTGTGAGTGGTTTAAAAAAAAAAAAAAAAAAAAAGTTTGGTGTGGCCTACATCTTTTTTTGTGGTGGCCTGTAGTCTGCATTAATCTGGAGTTTTTATTCCACCACAGAGTTTTGCGCAAAAATAGATGCTGGAAGATAAAAAAACATCTTTAGGAAAGTCTAATTACTAGTTGTTAAGATCGAAGCATATCTTGACAATCGTTTTATTTATTTATGCTTATTAAAGGAGCATATTTTCATTTTTAATGTCCAGAAACAACACATCAAAATACTTTTAATTTTTTTTTCTGCAGAAATATAAAATTATAATATAAATATATATAAAAATATATAAATATTAGCTTTTATTCCACCACAGTGTTTTGCGCAAAAATAGATGCTGGGAGATAAAAAAAAACATCTTTAGGAAAGTCTAATTACTGGTGTGGCCACTGCTAAGATCGAAGCATATCTTGACAATTGTTTAATTTATTTAGGGTTATTAAAGGAGCATATTTTAATTTTTAATGTACAGAAACAAGACATCCAAATACTTGGGATTTAAGAAAAAAAAAAAAAAGGTTTCTGTAGGAATATAATTCTTGACAATCGTTTTATTTGTTTAGGCTTATTAAAGGAGCATATTTTAATTTTTTATGTCCAGAAACAACACATCCAAATACTTGGGATTTAAAAAAAAAAAAAAAAGGTTTCTGCAGATATGCAAGATTTTACTAATAAAAGAAACCTGCGTTCTTTAATATGAATGCCTTCTGAGACTGGTGCACCATATCCAGGCAGCTCAGTTTGCGTGATCCGGTAGTTATCTAGATTATCCGCGAGCCATTTGTAATGGAAAAGAGTCAGCTGTTAACTCGAATCAGTCACGGGTCACGCAGAGCATGCAAGCTCCACATATAAGGCCTCTGCCGTGCGTCTGGAGCATGGTGCTGCTGCTGCATGTGTGTGAGTGTATAGACATTTATTTTATTTTATGGAGTTGGGAGGATGCAATGAATATTTTAAATAGGTGTAAAAAAAACAGATTAAAAAAAAAGTTTTACAAGTTAATCACATAAAAGAAAAAAAAGTGTTCATCTTAAATTAGTTAAAAATTGCACAATATGTTTAGGCCCATTAAAAAGCAGTATAATATCCTACGTAACATATCTACTCTAATTGTCTAAATTAAAATGGATCCTAATTAAAACACGTGAAGCTCACACATTCATGTTTGTTGTTTTATACTATTATAACGGTTCATTTACAGTCATTATTAGATGAATAAAAGACGAGTAAGAGTGAGGTAATAAAGTATGAATTATGTTTTATTATGATTTTATTCTGCATCTCGCTGCTGTTCAGCTTTTCTTTAATATGTGACTGTATTGGTAAAGTTAGCTGAAAATGATTTTGCAACTTTCCATTTTTTTGTGAGAGCAAACAGCAGACATGCACTTTATTTATTTTTTTAGCAAAAAACATTTTAAACAAAGTAAACACATTTACCAAAATATTACACTCTATGTTTAATTAAATTATTAAATAAAAATAAAAAAACTTTCTTAAACTTATGTTCATTTTATTTCTCATTTTTTCTGTTCCAAAAAAAGATAAATGCCTAAATGCAGTTTGGCTTAAAACACATTCGCACTTCTAATAAAAAATGTATGCATACATTTTCTTATGATGACTTTATTTCTAACTGATATATTCAGGTGCTGAGTGGCACCTTCAGTAACTTTTTTCAGAGGTTCCCATTTGAGCAGCGCCATCTGGCGGTGAACTTGTCTCACATTTAAAACACTTCTGGCCCATAAAAGTGAGAAACTGTTGCAGCTTTCACAACCAGCAACTCAGTGCTAACTTCCCTTAAACTAACCATTTTTAATATAGAGTTTGGTGTAAAGTATTTCTGACTTATCATCTTGGTAATGAAGATGTAAACTACAGGCTTCTATAAATAATAATGCATTTTTATGCGTAATAACTAATAATAATTAATGAGAAAGTTCTGAGGGAAAAAATACAAAAAAAATATTTTATGTAATTTCTGCTGCTAACACTGATTGTTATTTGTCTTTATCATCATATTATATTATTATTATTATTTTATGTATTATTCATCACTTCTGCCACTTCACAGTTTGAAATGAAAGTATATAGTCTGCACTAAAATAAACTCAATATTCTATATTGATTATTGGTTTTCAATCTATGGACACAATTTAATCTGATGAAAAACATTTAAAGAAAAAGTTAGACACACATTTGCTGCACAATTTATATGAGTTAATTAATAGTTAAATATTTTTTTTCATTAGTTATTTAAAATAAAGTGAATGAATCAATGCTGTTCATAAATGCAGATAATGAGAAATTGTGTCGACAAGACTGATGTTGTTTTAATCGATTATAGTTTTGCCTGATCACTTTTCATATCGCCTCACTGATTTGACCCTAATAATCAATATAATAATCAATAAGCAGTCTGCATGGATTGTGTGATGATTTAAGAAGTGTGTTGTGTTTAATCAGCAATCATGTGTTTATCAAATAAAACTTCAACCTTCAGTGAAAATAAGTTGACTTTTTAAATGTATATTTGTTTTATGAACTTGTCCTACCATTTTACCACTTCTATTATTATTGATATGTTCTGTGATGTTATGTTTTAGCAGTTGACATATCTTTTACTTTATTTATCTGCTTTTATTGTCTTGTGAAGCACTTTGTAACATCTGTTTTGAGGAGTGCTATATAAATACATTTATTATATATTATTATTATTTAAACTTTATTACTCAAGAACATTTGTACATCAAGTCAACATCAGACGTTTAATTTATTTTATTTTATAAGTTAGTTTAATTGTTAGAAACTATTCAAAAGCTAAGTGTATTTCGATTTAATAAAGTGAAGTTTATGGATTTAGGATTTTTTCTTTCTCTATGAGCCAACACCTCCAACAGCAGCAGCAGCATGTGTGGTAAGCCTCCTCTAAAGTGTTTCTAAAATCCCCCTCTGAGCTCCGAGAGGCTGTTTCTGTGCCATGGGGCACCAAGAAAACACTTAGCAACAACTGGTTTAACACAATCCATGACTGACTGCAGGAGGGTCACCAAAACAGAGAGAGAGAGAGAGAGAGAGAGAGAGAGAGAGACACAGAGAGACAGACAGACAGACAGACAGACAGTCCACAGAGACAGGTGGAGACAGAGCAACATTTCCTAGCACATATGAAGAAATTAGGGGAAAATTCTTTACAAAAATGAAATGTTTATGGACATTAAACAGTTGTATTAGTTCTCCCCATCTGTCTTATTCCTCAGACCTTTAAACGATATGGTGAATTACTCAAAAACATTTGTTCATCAAGTCAGTGCTAAATGTTGTCTGTATTGGAGTACATCTATAGAAGCATGTTCCTAAAGGTTTATTGTTGTCCACACACTGTACATCTAAAAGAGAATATGCTTATGTTTTATGCTCATTTATTCATTTATTGTTTAGGTGCAAATATTTGCTTCAAGTTTGTGATACAAAAAAAAGAAAATATTTAAACTAAAAAGAACTTATAAGGGCAGTAGTAATGTATACATTTTTATTTTTGTAGTTTGTTTTTTACACAATATGTTTAGGAAGATAAGCCAGGGTGCATATTGTATATGTGCATCATTAGTATGTAAAATGAATTTGATGCATTACTACTTTCTCACCAAAACCTTTTCACTTTCAACGCAGCAGACAGTTGAATGATAAGAGGTCAAAGGGTCACGATATAGGTGCAAGTTTTTCAAGGGAGAACCAGTGCCATGTGCACATTAGGATATGATGGACATCTTTTATGTGCTAATGTGTTTAATGGAGAATAGAGTAAAAGGATAATTTAGTTATTTGTCGTCATGAAACGTCTAATGAAATAACCTCATCAGCACACTAGAGTACTGGTTTATAATAAAATTGGCTCATACTTGTAGTAACACAAACAAACAAGGTATGGAAAGATTTAGGAAGTGATTTGGATTTGCCCTCCCTTTGAGGAATGCTTAAGACTTCAGGAGAGTTAAACACAAATATTTAATAATTCTAATAAAGGGTGGGGTTTATTCCTGATGTGATCCCCAGAATAGAATCAAAAGATTTGAGATAAAAAAGTTGCTGATCCTCTGATAAACATCCCATCAGCCGGGTTATCCACAGCCCAGAAGACCTCTGAATGGGGAGTCTTCTGAAGGTGTCATATATGGGTAGGACACACATTGTTTTTACTGAGTCCACCCCTCACAGGATATCTGGCAATCATGAAGGTGTCCACTTATTAGCACCTCTCACTTTGAGGTATTTCTCCTTCAATGATCCTTCATATTCATAATTCTGCAGGATGTAAATAATCCTGAGGAGAACATGGGGGTCTTGTTGCCCTGAGTTGGCATTGGATCATAATCGTGCTTGTTGTCTAATCAGACTTTTTGCCATTGAAAGGTGTGTTTAATGGCAATATTATATCATTATTGTGTTTATGATGTTAAGGCAAAACATTTTTCAAATAATATATTTTCATGCATATTAACTGTGCTGTTGTAAAATTATTAGGAACGTTCTGAGGGGGAAAAAATACCCAAAACTATTTTATGTAATTTCTGCTGCTAACAATGATTGTCTTTATCATTACCGACTGAAGACTGTATTTCATGTATTATTCATCATTTCTTTTTTTTTTTCGTTTTCCTTTAGTCTGAGTGTTTTATGTATTATTATTTTTTTCTGGTTAAATTGTCATGTCATCATATTGTGGTGTTTGCTATGTGTATTTTGCCTGTATTGAATTTATAAAAGAAAAGCAAAAGTAATTTTTATTTCATCATAATGTAACACAGTGCATTCAAGGGGTCTGTAGAATAACTAGTGAAGTTATATCTTATAACAGACTTTATATTTTTTTCTTAAATATGCATTACATTTCAAGATTCAAGATTTCAAGCCCTTTATTGTCATTGTGTAGTACAACGAAATTAGATTGTGACAATCCCATAGGTGCTAATGAAAAAAGAATACAATAAAAAAAGAGATAGTGCAATATATATATAAAAAATGTAAAAAGATAATACAATATAAAATATAAAAATACAATATGTATATTGATGCGATGACAGTTTTGCCAGATTATTGCACAAAGTGTCCGTCAGATAATTATATAATTATTGCACAGCATCATATAATTATTGCACAGGGTGATCAGCATGTTATTGCACAGGGGTCTGTAGAACAACCACTGAAGTTATAGCTTATAACAGACTTTATATATTTTTTTTTCTTAAAATTTAAGAAAAAAAAAAAATGCATTGAAATTTAGTTAAACTAAAATTATTTAACTTTTATTTTATAGTGCATGTCTTCTCAATCTGGGGCAGCACAAACCCAAAGATATCCTAACTCCCTAATATGAATCTTATTGTCTAAGTATTTTCTGTATTTTGATTGTGGTTAAATTGCCATGTCATCATATTGTAATGTTTGTTAAGTGTATTTTGCTTGTATTAAATTTAAAAAAAAGGCAAACGTAATTTTGATTTCATCATAACTGCACTGCACTATATCCTGCATAATTGCCCTGCACAATATTCAGTTTTAACAGTATTCTTCATCTCCTTGTATTTTTATATCTGGTATATTTTTGTTGTACTTTGTACTACTAACTTTTTTGCTACGTTTTTTATAAACATGTTTTGCACTTTGGAACTGTGATGCTGGAAACTTGAATTTCCCTCGGGATCAATAAAGTTACTATCTATCTATCTATCTATCTATCTATCTATCTATCTATCTATCTATCTATCTATCTATAATGTAAAACAGTGCATTCCAGGGGTCTGTAGAACAACCATTGAAGTTATATCTTATAATAGACTTTATATATTTTTTTCTTAAATATGCATTGAAATTTAGTTAAACTAAAATTAGTTAACTTTTATTTTATAGTTCATGTCTTCTCAATCTGGAGCAGCACAAAACCAAAACTGTCCTAATCTGAACCTTTATTGATTTGAGTTTCGAGTGTTGCCTGCAAAACTGAACTTCGGGCACGTAAAACTCCCGCCACAAGAATGCGCTTTTTGCTGTAACTACGTCACTTCCGGCCTCCTCTCTCGCTTCCATCTTGCTCCTCCGCATGTGTCTGCTGTTAGTTTACAGGTCAGTGAGGAGCTTTAAATACCTTCTTCTCCGCACTGTTTTCTCCCGAACCGACGGCGAGAGGTAAACCAAAGCCTTTTCTCACTAGATGGCTGAAGTCTGGCTCGGTGTGAAGCTAACTTTACTGACAACGTGTGTGTTTGTGTGACGGGTTAGCTAACGAGCTAGCTGAAGTTAGCATACAAGTTCTTGCACAAAAAGCTAAAAACCACACCTTGTTTCTGCACAAAGGTCTGCTCAAATAGTCCTTAAACTCTATCTTAAAACTACCAGACGTTCACTATTTAGTTTGTTATTCTGTTATGTGGCTATCCTCTGTTTGTTGTCCACAATCCAGACAACATAAAAGAGGAACTGTTAGCTTTCTGTAGCTAATTAACCAAACTTAGCTCATCTGGCTGTGACACTGACAGCTCCTCTTTGGCTTCTTAATGTCTGCTTTACTGCTTTGAATATGGTTTAACTGCTGACTACCACACCCACACCACAGCTCCTACTCCTCCCTGTGTGTGTTTACATGTGATAACATGCCATCACTTGTTTACACCTTGTTAATCATTAGGATGGGAGGTATTGGAGGTAAGATAAGGTATTAAGATCAGATATCTCTTTATTGCAGTGTACAGCAGCAAAGTGCAAAAAACAAGATGCATCAGCTAACACAGTAAATAAAGAGCTAAACAAAGTGTAACAAAATAGGAGCAGTATATATAGTATTGACAATAAACAGACTATTAACAAAATTGCACAAGTGGAAAATGATATTGCACAGTGAGAATGAAATTAAATTCCACCTGAAAATATCAGGTTATTGTCAGTTTTTTGGTGTGTAAGTGGTCTACTGGGAGCATAATAATACATGGCTACACTGTATGTATGTATTGGTGTAAATATTTGAGAGCTCATGATTTAAATTTCATTTTCTATATCAATTTATAGGGAAAAAAGGTGCAGAGATGTGTTTAACATGGTTGTTATATGTCTGGTACATAATACAGTAATGTGGCAATGTGATACATGCTGCACTGTTATATGATCATGCCATAGATGGTATAGATAGATTGTATAATGTTACTCTACTTATTGTTTTTAAAAATGTTTTTTAAGTTTGCACATTTGCATGACAAAGTAGGGATAGCAACACTTCTTTGTAATGAAGTTGTTATGTTATCTATGATTTGCCAGAGAGGCAGCTCCATGAAGAATAAAATCAATCATCACTTTGTATATGTATAACATGATTGTCAGCATGTCACATTTCAGCTGCACCTGGTGTGTTTGTCTTCCCATAATTCATGTTGTCAGAAGGAATGGGATCAGATATACAGCCACCTAGTTAAGATAAAGCCCACAAGAAGAAGGCCATTCACCTGATGTCTATCACCTTGCTACCATCTTTCCATTATCTGTTACACACCATGCATGTAAACCATATTGTTTGTATTTTGGGTTAGATTTTCCAACAATATAGTTTGTGTTTGCAGTGCTCAAATGAGATCAGAGCTTTCAGTCGGCACATGAATGAACCAGATCACGCCAAGTGCTAGTCACTAAATGCACTACTAGCCTCAATTTGTTACTTGATATCAGACAACTAAGATTTGTTTTGGTACAGATGTCTCATTTTATCCTCACTTGCATGGTGTGCTTCGGGCCTGCTTTGTGCTGTATTTTCAGCAACCACATGAAGTTGTGTGAAATTACCCCAAACATGTTTTTCTGTCGTCACCGTATTGTTTTTATGTTATCGTAAGTTTGTAATGTCTGTGAGAAAGACTAGAGAATATTGCAGCATTACATGAGTTAATTGCTAAATATCTGAAAATGTATTTAAAAAGTTTGTTAAACATGGAGGCTGTCAATATAAAGATACACTTAACATAAATCTTATGCAATGTACTTTCTTTTTTCAGATGAAAGAAGCAATTATGAATCAAGAAAAACTTGCTAAACTACAAGCACAAGTCCGCATCGGCGGAAAGGTGAGTGACTTATTTTATCGCAGGTTACATGAAATGCTTGATTTCCTGCAAAGCGCTCTGCTGCTATCTTAATGCTTTAAGACACGTCAGGCAGTGCAGCTAAACACATTAAGCTCTGAACAAGTTTTTTTAAAGGAAGCTTCCATAACAACAGACAGTTATATCTATAGTTTGTGTTACTGTGGGCCGTAGAGTGAACTAAAATACAAAGACTATAAACAGCCATTAGCTTTAAGGCCCAAGAAGTCCCACATTTAGCCCACAGCTTATGATAGATGCAGAAGATGATGAATGAGTTAAGAACTGGAGGTTTACACAGAGACATGTTTGTATGAATGTCCCTATAGGGAAGTGCTCGCAGAAAGAAGAAGGTTGTACACAGAACGGCAACCGCAGATGACAAAAAGCTCCAGTTCTCCTTGAAGAAACTCGGTGTCAACAATATCTCTGGCATTGAGGAGGTAGGCATAAACATTCATCTCAGCTTTGTCCCACTGCGAATCTGTTTCAGTACTGCTTGTTATTTTGTTGTTAACGGTGTAAAACTTTGGTCTGCTCCAGGTTAACATGTTTACAAATCAAGGAACAGTGATCCACTTCAACAATCCCAAAGTGCAGGCCTCCCTCGCTGCCAACACCTTCACCATCACCGGCCACGCTGAGACCAAACAGCTGACCGAGATGCTGCCTGGCATCCTGAACCAGCTGGGAGCCGACAGCCTGACGAGCCTCAGGAGACTCGCTGAGGCGCTGCCCAAACAGGGTCAGTAACCTGTCACACTGAAGCTTGTTGAATGAAGTTTAGCATATGTGACACTGCAGATTTCTGAGCTGTTTCCAGAACAGAAGTGCTCGCCATCCAATCGCAGAAAAATGCAGTTCTCGCAGACGTCTGCAAATGTCAAAAGTTTTTGATACCAAATCACAGAATGGCTTTTTTCTATGGTGTTCCTCAAGGTCTTGGTGTCTTAATGTGGTATTTTGGAGAGATTATTGATAACTTTGATCAATTGCAACAACTTATGAGACACAATAGAGCCTGGGGATGACCATCATATAATGTTCTAAGACCTTATACACTTTCAAAATGTATTTAAAATAATAAATGAATTACTTCCAGTTTATTTCTGATGTATGACTAGAACAACTTGACACACAGTGCTGAGCAGCATCTCAAATTAATCTTCAGGTTCCCAGCTTTCAGATGATGTACACCACTTCTATGTGACATCTACTGCTGACCTGCTATCTCCCCCTAAAGACCCCCTGTAACCCCCTAAAAGAGACAAAAATGTCTCTGAAATAGAGTGAAAAAGGTTAAAGAGACGAGTCTTGCTATCAGGATTTAACCTCGATTGTTTTATGGCCACGTCACCATTTAAACTGCTCTTCAAGGTTCTCACAGATCTTTTCTGTTGTTGCAGCTGCAGATGGAAAAGCGCCGATTGCAACAATAGAAGAAGAAGATGATGACGTTCCAGGTGAGCAAATTAATCATCTGTCCATTCACAATTATTTGTTCCACCAGTCAAAATAAAAGATTACTCCTTCGCGGTCTTATTTGGAAATACTCCTTCACACTTGTCCATTATGGAGCACGTCTTTTCTCCTTCATCTCAGTTAAATAACCATGGCAGGTTTGTTTTCTTTTGGCTTGTGAAAAGGGGTCAAATGAAGGGGGCTTCATCAATGACTTTAGAATGATGGTGCAATGTTTGATTCTCGTGTTCATTGTTTATAAGATCTTAAGATCCAGTTTGCTTTTCTTTGTGAGGAAAATAGGCCAAACACATGAGGTTGCCATTACAATAATCTCGGCTTTTCCCAGGACTTGTCTCCCCGTAGCCGGTGCTCTCACTAATGTAACAAACGATTACACATGTATTCAGCGATGGGAGCAGTCGGAGCCTGATGGCACTGGGGTTAACAGCCATCGCCATCATGTTGTTATTGGAGTTAAGTTTCCTTTTTGTTCTCCCACTGAAGGAACATGTTTACTCAGACCTCTTTGAATTGTTTCCATTTTAACCCTCGACCCCTTTGAGCCAAAAACTTTGAAAGGCAGATTTCTCACATTTCATGGAGTAATTGAAGCCAACCTTTTGATGCTTTACGCCATAATTTTTACAGCTGCTTTCAGTAGTTGTGCGGTGCCTCATCTGCCGAGCACATTGCAGTCTATGCAGGAGTAGTGGGGAAAGATGAGCAAGTCATTCGGATTGCATTACGCCTCGTATCACGTTTCACATAAACACACTTTTCCTGAATTGTGCTCTGGCACCTCTGAGAGTCGTTTGCGCAGATGGACATGCCTCTTCTCTCCGACTCAATCAATTTACCACTGAATCTTTTGTTGTTTCAGACCTGGTGGAGAATTTCGATGAAGCATCCAAGGATGAGGCTAACTAGGGGAAGCGGGACTCCCTGAAGTGTCAAAACTTGACAGGACCATGTGAGGCACAAGATGTTTTTCTGTCTATTTCGAGGGGTGGAAAGCTAACAGTTAAAGTACCTGAGAAGATGGAACATCTGTCAACTTGAGCATTATGTAAAATGTGCAACACCTGAACCAAGTACTTGCCTACTCTTGTTAATTATTTTTGAGTAATTTTCTAGAATAGTACTCTGAAGTATTAAAAAGCGGGGGTGGCAGTATTTAAGGTATTTTAGTACTCATTCCACTACTTTTCCACCAGACTCCCCAAATGCTTGTTGTGCTCTGTATGTCCAGTTAGAGTGAACGATTGTGTGTGTAAAATGTGACGTTTAAGGCTCCTGCTGTACATGTTTTTTCTCCATGTTACTGAACCTTAATTCTTTGTGGCCTCACTCAATTCACCATATCTGGAATAAACCTTTGCTACTGTCAATAAATAAACACAATTTCTGTCTGTTTTGTTCCGCTCAAGTACGATTCAGCTGAAGTGCTGTAGTTACTCTTCTGTAAATTGGTCAGCATCCTTAAAGGGATAGTTCGGGTGTTTTGAAGTAGGGTTGTATGAGGTACTTATCCATAGTAGGTGTACTACCTACAGTAGATGACAGTCGGCACACCCCCAGTTTGGAGAAGCAGACAGGAGCATCAGCACGGAAGCGAAACAATGTACTGCTGTAGATGGAGATGGCAGCAAAACATATTTTAGCCACCTAAAATAATCTATATCAGTTTAAATGTATGCTATATTTAGAATATAATAGAATATCTATGCACTTGCCAAAGCAACCAGACTCCATTGGGGAAAAAAAATAATAATTTTACCTTGCAGAACGGGAGTTGCTGGTCTACCGCTGCCTCAATCTGTTAGTTTGTTTGTGTTATTTTATGACTTTGGTTAGTTCGGATTCAGCAAAGTGACGCAATAGCACAAACAAACTAACCGATCGAGGCAGCGGCAGACCAGCAACCCCCGTGTTCTGCGAGGTAAAATTACAGATTTTTCAATGGAGTCTGGTGGCTTTGGCGAGAGTATAGATAGCTACAACGGCTTCAGTCCTCAGTTAGAAAGGGATGTCTGACAGCAAGGTAAAGCAGTGAAAATAATCTAAATATAGGGTACACTTGAACTGATATTGATTTTTTTAGGCGTCTAAAATGTGTTTTTCTGACAGCCACGTCATACACCTTCTATGGATAAATACCTCGCACAACCCCACTTCAAAACACCCAAACTATCCCTTTAAGGGTGCAGGTTGACCTTTGACCAGACTGTTTACATTATTGTACAACTCAGTTAAAGGAGCACTTCACGGAAAAAGCTCAAGTAGATTTGAAATAAGGAAAAGTATTTTTCTTCTTACTGCTTGAATCCTGACCGCATCACCAGACATAAGATTTTGCTTAATATATAAATCTGAACTATAAGAAAAGTATTTTCTCTTACACTATAATGGTGCAGATACAAGACACAAATAAGACAGACATAATCATACGAATAGACAAAATATATAACGACAAAATGCATGTTATTAGATTGTTAGCTCATAACTATGTAATGCTGTATCTTTACCTTCTCCCCAACAGCTACTAAAGAAGTATGTATTGTCCCCATTGCAGTTCAAAGAGATCTTTTAATTAAATAACGGCTTCATATCAGTGATTATAAACAGGGTTTGACCTTTTCGACTTGCAATCAGATAAATATCTGTACAGAATGAGTGAGGTCAGCACGTTACTCGTTGATACACCACTTGTGAGCGGTATAAAACACAAGCACCATCATACCGTGGCAAACAGCACCACAATAACCTTGTCGGATATTTTAATGAGGTGTGAGGTGTTTTTAAAATTCACAACATATCAGTGGACATTAGCATCACAATACACAGAAACAAAACAAGACTTGCATCAATATGAGGATTTTAGCACATCACAACACAATGTCTAAATTATTTAAATAAATAAATCCAGTCCAACCAACACAAAGAACTTCAGGACCAACAAACAGCTTGGCAGCGTCATAAAAACACCCAATCCTCCCACTGTAGTCTTCATAAGAGCAAAATGAGCATCAGAAATGTGCTCACTATGAAGACCAGACGGTATGAACATGAGGCAGTTCAACATTTGACATTAATATTCTTTTACTCTTAAAAATGTTTTCTTATTACGGTTAATAAGTTAGTTTATAAAACACTTGCCGTGACGGGGAAAGGATGCCAATGACGGCATGTAATGTAATATAAGATATTAAAAGACTCAAACAAAACTTCCATGCTTAGTTAAAGTAAAATCAATCCGACACTGCACTCCACATTTGAGTGCAAGAACTCAATTTTACACTTTTGTTCTTTTAAAATCTGTCGGTGTATTTAGATCAGATTTGCTGCTCCGCATTCAAGGTGGAAAAAGTGCAGAGTTAAAATTGACAATTCACACAGTACAAACCTTCATGTGCATGATGCCAACAAAATGATGTTGATATGACACGACGCTGTTGAAATGTCACTTAATGGAATAAAATATTCCTGTTGGCCGACAGCCTGGGCGTGCTACATGATTGTCCAGAGCCCGGCGCCGTCCCTAACGGTATTCGTTTTCCTCAAGTGTCACAGTTCATTCTCTGATTCCCATCAGTAACTTCAGTAAGTGTGCCTCCATCACCTGTTGAACTGAACACAGAGACAAACAGTATGTTATTGAACAGAGCTGTGTGTCATTTCAAAGTGAATACTAATCAAACTTTCTCAAGTGGCTGAGAAGGGAGACAAAATGGTATTTGGCTCTATGGTTCAGAGGAATGAGACAGTTTGAGGTTGTGAGAAATGAATATTGTCCTCACAAGACAAACATCTGTTTCTCAGTCTGTGTGTACCTCCATGTTGTATACCCTTACATGTACGCTCAGACCATGTGTTTAATTTACACATACCATTCCGGTGGCCCATAGCCACAGCCATGTCCATTGCATTGAATCCAGAATCTGACTCAATGGTAGGATCAGCACCGCTCTCTGGAAGACATACAAACATATCAAAACTTTATTATTGTACATGTTTCGGTTAGACGCAACACTAAACATTACCTATACACAAAAGAATTATGTTTATCCTATAAGACATAACACAGATGGATATTTCTGTTACTTTCAGTAAAAGATTTGTCCTCACCTAACAAGATTTCGACACAGCGCACATGGTTCCCATGGACAGCGTACAGCAGAGGGGCTCCTCCATTCTGAAACCCACAGAAGGAACATCAAAACAGGCCACATAGACGGCCACAGGGCTTCATTTTATAGCAAGTAGGGCTGTCAATCGATGGCATGATTGTCTACTTAAGCAGATCCAGTGAACATGTGATAAAAGCGTAGCATTCTTACCCAGTCATATTCATTGACATCAACGCCACAGTCAATGAGCATCTTCACAATATCAGTGTATCCCTTACTGCAGGCCAACGACAGTGCACTCTCCCTCCCTTTAGCCAGGAGGTTTGGGTCAGCACCCTACGGCGAAGAAAGACACCGATCAGTAAATAAATAAAGAGGACACGCTCTAATATAATATAACAATGAGATCTGAATAATAAATCACGTTTTCCATACGTTTTGGAGCAGAAACTCGACAACAGCGATTTGTCCATGTGCAGCGGCCCACATCAGGGGGGTAAAGCCTTCCTCATCTTGGAGGTTGATTACAGTCTCTATTCAAATCATGCAGAAAAAGATAAACATGATCAATACATATATTTTCATCACCGTACCCACTTATCCTTTGGGCGAGACTCACTACTGTAATATTTAAAAGCAATGAAGATACTACAGTACGTACTTTTCTTATGTTTATTGCTGTCTTCAAAATATTTTATGTTGGAAATATTGAAAGAAATATTCGAAATATATATCAAATACTATTTCTTGTTTAGTTTTATGTGAAATAATAAAACTAGTCGAGCTGAAACAATTTATTGATCATCAAACTTTTTGATAATCAAATATTTTTCAAGCAAAAATGCCAAATATTTTCTGGTTCCTGCTTCTTACATATGAAGATTCTCTTATTTACTTTGTCTTATATGATAGTAAACTCTATATGTTTGGTTTTTGGATTGTTGGTCTGACACAAAAGAACATTTACAGATGTCACATTGTGCTCTGGGAAATTGCCATTTTTCACAATTTTTTGATTAATCAGTTAATAAAAAAAACAATTAGCATATTAATCTATAATGAAAAATAATAATTGGTTGCTGCCCTAAACACCAGTGAGTAGGAGTGTTGTTTTAGATCACTTCTCCCAGATGTGCTGCCTACCTTGTTCAATCCTGCTGGCCAGAAACACCATTTCACCCTGAGCTGCAAGCTGATGAATGGACAAAGCTGAGGGGGAAAAACATGCATTAATAGATTAACATTCTGACTTGATTTGTGTTTGAAACATTTTATTAATTAAGTTAAAACAAACTGTGGTACTTACAATGCACCAAAAGAGGCGTGGAGGAAACCTCATTGCCACGGTGTTTATTGGTGAGTGTGGTGGACTGTTTGATGGGGGAGAAATGTTTGGTGGTGGATGGCGTGTAAACATGACGCACTTGTATACCCGGGGAAGGGGATGTCTGGATGTTGCACTCCGCTGAAAGAGAAGGAAAACATTTGTTGTGGTAAGTGAGCTCACACAAGTTGCAGCCTCGTGCATCAGACAGTGTCACAAGATGACCATTCCTACCTAACTAAATGGTTTAGGGTCAAAATACATTTCTGATCTTCTGCTATGTTCTGAACCATCAAGACCTCTCAGGTCTTCTGGATCAGGTCTGCTTAGTGTCCCCAGCGTCAGAACTAAACATGCAGAAGCAGCGTTCAGTTTTTATGCACCAAATATTTGGAACAATCTCCCAGAAAACTGCAGGACCAACTCCTACTCTGAGTTCTTTTAAATCAAAGCTTAAAACTTTCCTGTTTGCTGCTGCCTTTTATTAAACCAGATAATGATCTTATACTGCACTAGAGCTTTTACTCTTGTGTGTTATATTCTATTTTAGCTTCTATCCTAGCTTTTATTTTTAGCTTGTTTTTATTTTCTATTCTTTAATGTTTTTATAACGGTTTTAATTATGTCTTAATGTTCTTTTGCACTTTGTCGCAATGTTCTTGAATGCTTATGTAAAGTACTTTGAATTGCCCTGTTGCTGAAATGTGCTCTACAAATAAAGCTGCCTTGCCTTGCCTTAAGCCTTACCTTTGAATAGAACAGAAGCCACCTCCAGATCAGAGTTGACCTGGTCCTGGATGTTCTTGCTGTCCTCCTCGTTGAGCGACTTGACGAATCTGGAGCACACGTTCATGTCGAAGCGGTTGGGCAGGATGAACTTGATGCCCATGGCCACGTTTTGGGTGCCCGTGTCGTCTGGGCTCGCACCCACCGACTGCTCCGTCTTGATGGCACTCAGATCCGGCATCATGCAGATCCCCTCCATGTCCTCTGCTGATGACCCACCTGAGGTTGACATGGTAACGTTGTCCATTCTCTCTTTCCAAGCTGTCACACTGAGGTTAAACTGAAGCCACCTTAAAGCACGCCTGAAACACAGAGACAACTTAAATTTAAAGGTCCCATATTATAAAAAAAGTGAGATTTTCATGTTTTTTTTATTATAAAGCAGGAATAAGTCCTATATAAATACTGTGAAAGTATCGAAACACTCAATCCACAGGGAGATACAAACAGCCCGTATTCAGAAACTCTGCATTTGAAACAAGCTGTCAGGATTTCTGTCCATTCGTGATGTCACAAATATACAATATTTAGACCCTTGACACAATTTTAAACATAAACATTCTAAATGTGTCCCAGTTTATTCCTGGTTGCAGTGTAGGTGAATGTCATCAGCTGACAGGATGTACAAATGGACCCAAGCTGTTGTCTAGCAACGCAATTCTGTTGCAATTCCGTCAAAATGCGCTAAAACGGAGCGTTTCAGACAGAGGGTAAATACAGGTATATTAAAGCAGACAGTATGAGGAAAATAAAGGGTTTCTTAAACATTAAAGTATGTAAACATGTTCTAGTAGAAACACAAAATACAAGTATGAACCTGAAAATGAGCATGATAAGGGACCTTTAAAACAGCATTTAGTTACAGTTCACTATACGCATAGGGCTGATGAAGCTCATCTAAATACAGCAGCTCCTTCTACTGTTTCATACTGTTAGCTCTCAGTTAGCATGCCAACTATTGCTATAATAACCTTCATTTAGACACAATAACACACCTCAGCAAACACATTTAAACATGGAAGCACATTAAGTCTATTATTATGTTGTTAATTAAGACATTTCTTACTCTATAAGGCATTGTTTTATTGAAATACCCTCATGAAGTCACCTCTCTGCATTCGGTGTTGTGATATTTCTACGCATGCGCAGTTGGTTAGCACCACAACGTGGTGCATCCACTATTAACGTCCCCTTTGTTTTTAGTTCCGGAAGCTCCATGACGTCATGCTGCAACTGGAACAGATGTTCTTATTTTATTAACTTTGATGAAATAATACCTCATACACCCTGTTGCCAAATTGATGATCTTGAAGTCAGTGCAAGTTTTTTCATCATCCATCTATCTGTGTAATTTGAAAATTTTGAAACACACTATTTTAATAATATCACTATGGTCCTGGACCAAAATAATTATAATAGATTATTATTATTATTATTATTATTATTATTATTATTATTATTAATAATAATAATAATAATAATAATAATAATAATAATAATAATAAATATACTCGTACAAATAAATAAATAGGTCATTCAATGGGCAAAAATAAAAATGTAGTAATTTATGAATTGATAAAATGTGACATAAATTGTTGAGTTGAGTGACAGCCCCTCCATTTGCATAATGAGGCAGAAATGCATAAAGAAATGTAAAAGGAAATGTGTAAAGAAATGTATAAAGAAAAGAATACAGACAGAAATAAGTTTAAGTGAAATAAATAAGTGGAGAAATAGAAAGGGGAAATCGTGCAGAAATAAACAAATAAATGCATAAATAAATACATACATGTACAATAAATAAAAAACAAGTGCAAAATAAATAAATAAATAATCAATTCAAAATAAATTAATAAATAACAAAGGAATACAAAATAAATAAAAAATAAAATAATACAAATAAATAAAAGGGAAAATTAAACAGAAAAATAAATAAGGGAATTAATACAAACATAAATTAATAAAGAAGCAAATGAAATCAGAAATATCAATTTATGTAATATTTTATCAATTAATTAATTAATGGCTACATTTATTTTTAATATTATTTTTGCTACATTAATGACAGCCCTGAGAGCTCAAGTCCTGCCCCACATCTAGGTAGAGTCCTGCTCAACTGATTAATGGCACCTTATACTCGAGAAGGGGCTTACATAAGAAAAGTTCAACAAACGATTTCAAGCTTGTTTAATATCCTTTTAATTCAGTTTACCACATTAATGATGGGGAATTACAAATTCGTTCCAGCAAAGGTTATTATCTTAACTCAAAGCTCCAAAAATGTTAATGTGATTTAGAGGTTACAGCAAATATTTCCTCGGAATCTGTCAAATCTCTCTATTGAAAGGCATAAACATGGCATTTGTCTTGTTGTTGTTATTATTGTGAAGTCGGAGGTGAGGAGGTAAGGGTTTCACCATGTTTCACAGGATCCATCTATCCATCATCTATACATCCATATAAATTCTATTTTGTTTTACTGTGTAAGGTGTTTTGACTTTCTTTGTTTGTTTTGATGTGACTGTCTCGGGCCTGATAAGCTGCAAAGTAGCGATTAGGCTTTGCAGAATAAACAGTGTTCAAGCCCCTGGAGTATTTATCCCATTCATTATAATGGTTAATTGTTTGTTTTATGTGGTGCTTTATTTCAGTAATTGGTGCTGATGTTGTTTAACCTCTTTCTTCACTAAGTGTTATGGGGGTGTTTAAATCAAGTGGTCTTTAGACTCATAACCACTATGTGAGGTTAACCTTAGAAAGTCACTGAACTGAATTGGCATTTTTTGAGAGGAAAACCTTCCTTCAATGAAGGACAAAGAAAGAATTTTTAAACTTTGTTTTGACTGAGGGGGATATGTGTTGCAAAAGACATAATCCCTCAACCTGAATTTAAGGACTTAATTGCTATGATTAGTGTGTTTGAGCAGTCAAGAGGAGCTTTGGAGGCTCAGTTTGTTCAAATAAAAATAACCACACACACGCAAATCATAAGCTGTTATTCTTGGATTGTATGTGGAATATCTTTTCAGAAGAAAAGGACTGATTGAAACAGTTGATTGTGCTGGGATCACACCACCATGCACCGCAAAAAGAGTCAAGGATGTGGGCCTCTTTGTGCAGCAGTTGTTATTGCTGTTTAGTTGTTTGTGTTTTGAGTCTCTGAATGAGGAGGGTCATGGTCCGTACATACCTTGCTGCTCTCGCCACCTACAGGACATGTGGATCACATGCACTGAAAACAAGATGAGCAGAAAATACTTGAGGGGTTCTCAAATTGTTTGAGGCCAGGGACCCCTTCCAAGGACCCCCTCATAATCGTAACACCGATTAATGCATATGCTTACTGCCATTTGTACTCTTATGCTATTGGAACTATTGGTAGTCTAAAACTTTTCAGCCTAAATACTTCAGACCTGTTTCATTGTGAAAAACAGAAACACATTTCAATTCACATCATGTTAATTCCACTTATATACTTTTAAAGAGAGGGTCATTTTATTCAAATTGTATTTGGACTCAACTTAACAGCATTTATGCTTTTCAAGTAATTGATCCTAAAAGCATTCAGAAAATGACATTTAAAGAACTTTCTAAAGCTGACTTTCAGTAAGTCCTTCAACTTGAAAATTGTGTTTCACAATCATATCAGAGTCTCTATTGGCCCAAAGCTAACGTGGGTAAGAGTAATGAACACAATTTGCTTGTTTTAATGGTCCCCATCTGTACATAGACCCATGCACTTTTTAATGATACAGCACAATTTGATAATTTATAGCAAATTATTTCGCAAACCCGGACCCCACTTTGAGACTCACTGCTTTATAATACAGCACTTATTTATTTAGAACAAGTGATGTATGTATGTTATCTGGAAAACCACATGATGGCAGTATTGTAACTTCCTTCACTTTGTATTTACTGATGTAATTTTACCAACAGATGGCACCACAGTCTCACTTGCAGTGCTGCAAGTGTGATGGGCTTTGTTCCTCTCCCAAATGGCCTATAATCCTCTCATCTCCCCAATTAAGCAAGACATCACCATGCAGGGGAGAAACTTTAAAATTAACTCCAACTGCTGACTGTGTTAAACATAAGACAGTATTGTTGTAGACTGTCAGCCGTGACCTCATTTCACACATTTAATCTGTTGCTCATTATCAGTCGGTGGGATAAGTCTGGGGGGCAGGAAGGGTGGGAAAGTCTTCCTCTCACTTCCTGTTACTGTCATACGTCTGTGTGTGATTATGGTTACAATCCAACTGAGACTTCTATCCAGCAGAAGAGCATTAGGAAGTATTTCATGCAAATTGAACACTGATATGAAACAGCATTGTCTTTTTTTCCAACTCAATGCACATTTAAACTTGACTGAATTAAAAAACTTTACAGAAATCCAGAAACTAGTGATATGAGTTATGAAAATACTATAAGGTCGCTATTGACTGCTGCTGAATGTCACTGCTACGTGCAGTCACATTTATATCACAATCATACAATCAGTATCATCAATACAGTTAAAGTGAGCTTAAAACAGTGAACATATCCATCTAAAGGTTGCTAACCTCAACCACCATAAACTACTGGTCATACCAGACCAACTAAGTCTGTAGCAGCAAAACCCCTGAGTGTATTGTATTGATCAACGGTGTGTTTTATTTCATTTATAAGGGGAAGAATTTCTTCAAAAGTTATATAGTCTCGCTTGAAAATAGTTGGGAGTCTTGGGTGTTTTGTGTTTCTTTTTTACACTTTTTACAAAGAGTCACTAGAAAAGTTCATTATTATACAGTCACCTGTCTTTTCTCTATATGCATTTTGGGAAATCGCTATGATTTGATATCAAAATTGGGCAATGCACTTGGTGTTCCTTTGGTGTTGGGTCACTGATCGCAAACCTTAATGGGGGCTCAACCGGTTTTACACATGAAGTTCAGTTAATTAGTCACGAGGAGTCGGCTTGAGACTTAAGATTTTTAGCATGGAGGTGTGGGTCTTTAAAGAGGAGGCCAATTTAGAAGACAGTGGGTCTAATACACACACACACACACACACACACACATATCTATCTATATATATATATATCTTTATCTTATATCTAATCTTATTTTCTTGTAGCTGAGACAGTATACGCAGTGATTAAATCTGTTTACTGTGACAAAAACTGAGACAGCATAAATACACAGGAGATAATAATACCACCTACATATGGATATAACAGTGCCCACACACTTCTGAGAAAGCCTACGTTTCATACTATTATTATCTCAGACATTTCCTGAGTCAGAAACACCAAAAAATGCAGTGGTGGTACTTACAAGTATAAGTCCTGCATTAAATTCTGCTTAGTAAGTGCAGAAGTAGGATATTATCAGCAAAAATTAACTATCAAAAGTAGTGTATTATTTATTAAGCAGAATCACCCCTTTCAGACTGTTGTATTATTATATATACAGTATTATTGAATTATTATTATTAACGTGTTAGCTGCATTTTAATGTTGTTTTATGTTGTTCAATCTATAAGTATTCATTATATTTAATTTGTTAATCAGATATATTGTGTGTAAACTAGTACCTAAAGCTGTAAAATAAATACAGTGGAGTAAAATATTTCCCACCGAAATGTATTAATTAGTATAAAATGGAAATATTCAAGTAAAGTACAAGCACCTCAAATTTGCGCTTAAGTATGAAGTACGGAACCTGCCAAAATAGAAAATAAATAAATGACTCGATAAATAAATAAATATGCCATTAAAGGTAGCAAAAATAATATTAAATAATATAATTATAATTTAATAATAATATAAATAAATGTAATCATTAATTAATTGATCAAATGTTGTGTTTAATTTCCCCTTTTATTTATTTATTTATTTATTTGTATTAATTTTCAAATGTATTTATTTATTTTTGCATTTATGTATGTATTTATTCATTTATACATTTTTTAAATTTAATTTTTAATTTTTAATTATTTATTTATTTCTGCAAGATTTCCCCCATTTCCCCCTCCTTATTTAGTTCCCCAAACTTATTTATTTCTGTATTCTTTTCTTTACACATTTCTGCCTCATTATGCAAATGAGGGGTCTGCCACTCAACTCAACAAGGCATGTCACATTTTATTAATTAATTAATTAATGGCTACATTTATTTTCAATATTATTTTTTGCTACATTTAATGACTTACTTTTTTTATTTTTTTATTTTATTTTAGCAGGTTCAGTCCTCCATACATACAGTACAACTGAGCATAGGTGAAAGTGACGTCACTCCAGCTTGTCTCTGATTGGAGGGAATTGAAATTACAACTGACCCGTGTACACAATAAAGCCCAGTAATGTTATACAGTAAATAATATAGCCCATGGAAATACCATATAAAGCAAGCAAGCAATATCACTACAAACTAACTATATTCAGAGGGCATTAAGCATATGGGAATAATATAAACATAATGTAACATATTCATGGGAATGTTTCCTCCTCTTCAGTCCTGCAGCAGCAGCAGCCTTGTGTGCGTGTGTGTGTGTGTGTGTGTGTGTCTGTGTGTCTGTGTGTGAGGGGGCTGGACCAGAGGAGCAGGCTGCAGAGAGAGAGAGAGAGAGAGAGAGAGAGAGAGAGAGAGGGGAAACAACTCTAACAACACCTGCAAACAAACTCCCAACCGACTGAAACACACCGATGAAGGAGAGACCAACAGTAATGCGGAATAATAAAGGTGTGAGAAAGGTGTTTATTCAGAAGAAGAGAAGTAAAGCAACAGAGAAACTTTATCTAAAGAGAACAAGTCGTGCGATTTGAGTCGACGTCGGACTGAGAGCTCAGAGAGAGAGAGAGAGAGAGAGAGAGAGAGACGACAGCAGGTATGTAAGAATGGAAAGCTAGTTCATCTAGAGTCGAAAATACTTGTGCTTTTGGTGAAACAAAAAACTTTGCATGTGAAATTATATGTGTTTTATTGATTTATACATCATCAAATGCTGGTGCATTCATGGTAAAACTTCAACTTCAATGCCTGCACTCATAATATTCCTGCTTCTTTCTGTGTCCTTGTTGTGGTGTTGCTGTTTTTTTGTTGTTGCTCTCATGCATTTACTGACTGTATTTGCCTGCAGGAGCTTCACTTCCACGTGAAAGCTGTAGCATTTATTGTCCCTGAAGGATATGTTTGAGTGCTGATAATGTTTATAGTAATGATCTAAAGTCTATTTTGTGTGAGAGTTTATCAATTGTCCATAAAATTAAAGGTTATTTTCCATTATTTCACATTAAAGTGGTGCAGAAAAGGTGTCTGTAGTTTATTGATTATTGAGACAAACATTATATTCCATAATAATAATAATAATAATAATAATAATCTTTATTTTGCACAAATACAATAAATAGCACGCCATTCAGTAAATACAATAAATAGCACAACGTGCATGGTACAGATTACAATAACAGATATAGTCCCAGTGAATGGTATTTATGAATTTAGTAAAAGTTATTGCATTTGGTTTGAAATACTTTTGTAAATGTTCTTTCCGAGGGCAGATTTATTTATTTCTAAGGTAGTTTCATATATGATCATATTTGTGGTCTGAAAGAAAGTTTTCACACCTTTTTTATCCCACAAAAACCACAGTGACACTGCTGAGTGAGTACGATGCTCATCTATGTCAGTGAGCATCTTCGTCTAAGAAGTGACACCAGTCCCAAATGAATCTCCATGTAGGCATACCAAGCATATTAAAGTTAGTTATCAAACATCCTATAACTGATTGCAGCTCGTCATGTGAGAGGAATTATTCAATCATGCATCACCTGAAAAAATGTTATAAGGACAACAGGATCAACTTGCTTCCTGTCTGAACACATTTGCATCACTTTATAAAGATGTCAAATTCAGTTTCCCCAATGCATTGTGACAGCGTTCGCTCTCTTGTTATGTGTAATCTCTTTTCTCACGCTCTGTTCTGGCGTGCGTGGCCACCAGCCAGGTCAGGTTTCTTACTCTCATTGAACATGTCAGAGGCTGAAGTCAGCCTGAGGACAATGACTGACGCAAATTCTGTGCAGACTAGAAAAACTGGACATCTGGATTTGAGATTCATCCTCACAAGTGTCTTACTTTGGTTACACTGGTGAACTTTTTGCCCATACATGATTGAAACTCAAGGAGCTCAAATCAAGATGGATCTTGATCCTTTTCTACGTGTGGATTCAGATTATGTCTTTAAACCTTGATTAAACACAAGCATACCATGTTTGTTGACGTTCTGGGGCGCAACCTGCCAACCAGGACAATGTTTATTCTACAATATGACACGTAAACCTTCTCTAGTTCCTTATGACAATGGTGTAGCCCCATTGATATGAGTAGGATTAAAAACAGGAGATAGCCGCCCAGGCCTGTGGCATTGCTCTTCCATTGATAAGATGTCCTTTGGACACCATAATACAGTGATAGTGATATTATTGTTCGATAACCCCTAAGGACACCAGTTAGTGTTTTACAGTATAATGTGACTTGACCTGTTGTTAAGATACTGGATCCTGTTCTTGGTGTTGGTCTGCTGTGTCACGTACTTTACAGTTTTCATGGCATAGAATAACATTAAGTAATCATGGGTTTAACCCAGATTCAGAGGATAGTGCCTACTGCCGTTAGAATTATGATCAGAAGTTAATTGACTTTACGCACATACAGTAAGTGTCAACATGAAAAGTCGTTGGATGTTTTATTCTATTTCATTTGTGGAATTATGGGTTTATATTGGGATTATTGGTTGGATTAGGGCTGAAATAACTAGTTGATTAACTGATTAGTAAGGGTAGTTAACCTTAGGCATGCGTGCCACCATTGGCCTATAGACTGTATATAAGAAGTGGATGTAGTCACCGGGACGTCTTCCATTTGTGGATAACTTTTATGAACTGAAAACACACTGTGAAAGGGTTAAAGTTCTGAAACGAAAACACCCACAACTCCCAGACCGGACAACGGCGTGGTAGCCACGCCCAAAAGCATCCCCTGCTTTATGGTCTATTTGACTCTAAATGGGACCATAATTTACTAGATGAACATCATGCTGTATTGAAATAAATTGAAATAAAATTACAGATCCGTTGGAGTTTGATGTGGTGTCATAATTAAACTTTATGTTAACTTTAATGTTGATATGGCACACTGATAGAAAAGACATTTTTAAAATTGGCACTTCATATCAAAAAGGTTGCAACAACCCATTTTAAGACCGTCATGCTTGGCTAACCAATTGATTAATCGATTAACAGAGAAAACTATCGTCAGATTAAATGACGACAATGAAAATAATAATTATTTGCACACCTAATTGGGAACTGAGAGAAGAGAGGAAATGATTTGGCAGAAATGATGTAATGAACTGTAATGAAATGTGTGCAAAAACAGACTATTAAGGCTTGTCTGAGGGGCACCAGCTCATGCAAAAGAGTGTCTAGACAAAGTGCTGCCTGCAGAGCTGACACCACTGTGCAGCTTTGAAGTCATGCACTATTCACAGCTGAGAGTGAAGTCACACAGCGGATCCGGTGTGCTGATGATACTGGACAGTTACCCTTTTCTCCACTGCTGCTTGAAGAGTAAGACGCTGTACTGTAGTTATTGTAGCTTCTTCCACACAGGTGGTTATCTCAATCACCTAAAGGCTGTAAGCAGAGCATCATATATAGAAGTGTATACATCTAAATACCTTGGATGTATTTTCTGTTTTGAAGAGGACGTAATATGCTTATTTTCAGGTGCATACTTGTATTTGGGGTTTCTACTAGAACATGTTTGCATACTTTAATGTTAAAAAAAACGCTTTATTTTTCTCGTACCGGCTGTGCTGCAGCACCTCTTTTCAACCTCTGTCTCAAACACTCTGTTTAAACTCTATTTAAGCTCCGGCCCCTCCCCCCCAAAAAGCCCAGTCTGCTCTGATTGGTCAACCGAACCAAACTCTTCGAACTCTTCGAACTCTGCTCCAGCTCTGCTCTAACTAGCTTTGTTTGAGGGCGTGCCAAACTAGCCACTTAGGCAGGTGTTATGCAAATGTGTTACTTGGTGACATCACCACGTTACGGAAGAAAAGGCGGGGCTTCAATCAAGGCGGTTCAGGAGCAGTGTTTCTGTGGGGGAGAGTAACTCTCTTCAGCGTGGACTTTAGGCTTTGTAACTTTGCAGACCTTTTACATGCACAAAAAACTACATGACACACTAAAGGAAAGGGTATAAAATCATGATCAATTATCACTTGAGCTTTCAGTTTCTTCCTCTTGTTTCTGGCTATGGGAAACAAAAAAAACGTTATTCTAAATAAACAATTTCAATGAAAGCAATGTAATGAAAGATAAAGGTTGAAATGTTTTATTATCCTGACATTGTAGTAACATGACTATTTCCTCCCTAGGCATCTGGTGGATGGAGAGAAAATGGAGGTGAACAGAATCGAGGCGCCTCTATATGTAAGTGCCTTTATGCTTTGCTCCAGTCTGTACGTGTCTGATGTGTTGGTGGTCTGGTAGAGGGGTCTATCTGGATGTTTTTTGGGGCGTGGTTGGGTGATGAACTCTGAGGAGCAGTCTCCCATATTTAGACCCAATTCTGTGTTTTCTCACCAGAATTAGAGCGCTCTAGTCTTTCCCTCCAGCCATCCCTTCGCTCTCTCTCAGTACTTACTCTCGCATCTGTGCAGTGGTCGACTTGCAAGCCTTGTGTCGCAGGTGAAACCTAAGCCAGGAGGGTTTCAGTCCCTGGGGAAGCCAGGCTTTAACACAGCCTGCTCACCTAATGACCAGACCCTCTGAAAAAGCATGGCTTCCACAGTGACCATGGGAGAGAACATTTGTTTCTTGGCTTTTTCCTGTACGGAGTGCACCAGTGTATGAATTAAATAAATACACATTTTCCATTTGGAAGCATTTTTTTAGAGTGCAGGGT
Source organism: Sebastes fasciatus (assembly GCF_043250625.1). Classification (NCBI taxonomy): domain Eukaryota; kingdom Metazoa; phylum Chordata; class Actinopteri; order Perciformes; family Sebastidae; genus Sebastes; species Sebastes fasciatus. The sequence goes on from NC_133813.1 coordinate 5,634,698, forward strand.
GTGTTTGAAATATTGTTTGACATTGTAGAACTTCTCTGTGCTACTTTCATTTCTTCCATCTGTCTTCCTTTTCCTCGTCAATCCTCCATATCCGCCATCTCTCTCTCTCTCTCTCTTTCGCCCTTATTCTCCGGTGTGTGCAGAAGCCTGGGTGGGCCAGTCACTGAAGCGTTGCCAGATTTCTGGTAAGCAGAGTGTCTGCTTGTTTTGCTGTGTCACCACTTTCAGATGGGGGAGGGCGGGGGTGTTGGGGGGGGCTCGCTCCAAAACCTTTGCCTCAGCTCGCTCATAGAGGCTGATTGAGGACCGGTCTGAAACCCAGGCATGTGAATCATTACGGGCTCTACCACTTTCACATACACCTCTCTCCATTAGGAGGAAGTGGCGTCTCCACCCACTAAGGTCACAGCTCAACGGGAGCAACTCTCTCACTGCTGAATGAGATCCAGATTTCAATGCCGGGCTTTGTTGTAGGCGAGCCACGACGGCACACTGCTGTGCTATAAAAGCTGTTATTGTAACACCCTTAGTAAAGTGTTGTGGTGCACCTTCCGCACCAGGCCCAGAGCAGATACTGTTCGGGCCAGATCAATGGATAAATGGTGGCATTGAATTTGCAGAAAGTGTGGCAGTTCCTGTGTTGGAGGAGGTTTTATTGAGCTCCAGTGCAGGACAAAGGGATTTTGTTCGTCCATGAAGACTGTGTTCTCATGGTCCTGAAATATACCAAAAAACAAACATGTTACCCAATTTTTCTGTTTAGGATGAATTGACTCAGTTTATCTAACTCCACCAGTAGGTCAAGTGTTTTCCTCATTCTGAAAACTCCTGATTGATAGATATGACATGTTATTCAAACATTTATGTTCCCCAGAGGATGATTAATGATAACTTTGGTGATCCCCTAAATTTTCATCTAGCGATTTCATCAAGTCAAAATTCTAATTTGTCCAAAACGTTGGTTTATCATAGTCGGCAACCTCTGTGTCTGAAAAGTGAAGCCAATGCTGAAGTGCCTTAAACTTGCATTCTCTCTAACAGCCAGCAGGGGCCGACTCCTCTGGTTGCAAAAAGAAGTCTGATTGTATAGAAGTCTATGAGAAAATGACCCTACTTCTCACTTGATTTATTACCTCAGTAAACATTGTAAACATGAGTTTATGGTCTCAGTCGCTAGTTTCAAGTCTTCTTCAATACAGCATGATGTTCATTTAGTAAATTATGGTCCCATTTAGAGTTAGACCATAAAGCAGGGGATGCTTTAGGGCGTGGCTACCTTGTGATTGACAGGTCGCTACCACGGCTTTGTCCAGTCTGGGTGTTGTCCGTGTTTCCGTCTTACAACTTTAACCCTTTCACGGTGTGTTTTCAGTTCGTGAAAGTTAATTGTAACATTTTGGTCGCATAAAAATGTCTTATTCAGCATTCAGTTGTACTTAGCGCCACCCTCACGTGTCACTTCTGGTTTAAAAAAAACAAGACGGCAACGACCAAATTACCAAACTCGAGTCTTCAGAACAGCAGTCCACAAACCAATGGGTGACGTCACGGTGACTACGTTCACTTCTTATACTTGAGTATACTTCTATAGTTAGCACCAAATAAAATAATAACATTCCCTCAGCTGTATTGTTTAGTGCTAATTAGCAAATGTTAGCATGCTAACACACTAAACAAAGATTATAATGGTGGTAAATGTTACACCTGCTAAACATCAACATGTTGTCAGTTATCGTGAATCATGTTAGCATGTTGTCGTTAGCATTTCACTTAAATCACTGCTCCGTCTCACAGAGCGTCTAGCACGGCTGTAGAAACCTAATCTTGTTTCCTTATAGCAGCTTTTATCCCAACGCAGCACGACCGCATGTTCACAAATGGAGATAGATAAACTATATCCTTGTTGTATCGTGTTTGTTCAATTGCCCGTATGGTTTGATAGGGACAGTTATCACGGTGCTCTTTGAGCTAGTGGGTATCTCTGTGTTGTGGTTTATGATTTTGTTTCCCTTTAAGTGCTGTGGGGATTGTGTTTGCCATGCTTTTCACATGTCAAACAAACCAAACCTCACCCTGCCACTCACTTATCAACCTTCGATAAGCCAGTCAGTCGTAAAAGAAGAAGAAAAAATCTCTGTGACATGTGCTCTTATTACAAATATTAAAGAGCTAAAACAGCATTAATTATTTATTTCAGTGAACATTTTGCACAATATCTAGGTACTTAATACATAACAAGGCGTCTATACTTGGCAGCCTGTTCTTTGCAATGATATGTTTGTGCCACCATGCCAGCTTTACTGACAGCATCTTCTGACATGTAGACTGGCAATTAGTGTCTCATTTGTACAGCGGATTAAATCAGAGGTATGTGTCTCGGGTATGAGAAAAGACCGGCAGTACAGTTCTACCTGTCACCCTCAAGACTCCAATGACATTCTGGATCACTGAGCTTCCTTGAGCTCAGATCTACGTACCCTACATGTCACTGCGGTACTGTGTGACTTAGACATATTTCAAATATTTTCACTTTGAAACATTCTTGGAAGTTTGAAAAAGGCTTTGCCGGATGTGTCAGCTTGTTTTGGAATTTATGAAATTGATCAGAAGTCGGTGCCTTTTCTCAGCCCTCTAGTGTTTTTTGCGAAGCCAAACCATTAAGTTATAATGATTTATATAGTGACGACTGTGTGAGGATTTCAGCACACTTCATTTTCCAGTAGAACTCCTCTTAACCTTTTCCTCTCCACCACTCTTTACCGGCATAGACTTATTTTTGTCTTTTTTAGGGAGGGACAGGGGGTATTTAGGGGGCGATAGCAGGTCAACCATGTATGTCACATTGAAGTGGTGTATGTCATCTGAAAGCTGGGAACCTGAAGATTAATTTCAGATGCATCTCAGCACTTTCCAGACATATCCAACAGATCCCAGTAGGCCTATGCAGAAAGCATTTTTAGAATAGGCCGAAATAACACATTTATACTGCATGCAAAAAACTGCATTGTTTTTGCTCCAAACTGCATGTGATTATCACAAAGTGGGCATGTCTGTAAAGGGGAGACTTGTGGGTACCCATAGTACCCATTTTCATTCACATATCTTGAGGTCAGAGGTCAAGGGATCCCTTTGAAATGGGCCATGCCAGTTTTTCCTCGCCAAAATTTAGCCTAACTTAACGGAGCGTTATTGAGCCTCCTTCCCGACATGCTAGCATGACATGGTTGGTACCAATGGATTAGGTTTAAGTTGTCTACATTCATATGATACCAGCACCTTCTAGCTCTAAAACTGAGCCTGCTACAACCTCTGAAAGACAGTAAAGTCGGCCGAGGGTAAAATGACAAAATGTCCCTTGTGTCGGTTTCCTACCTGAAATACTATCCTGTGAAAAATTGTAAATATTTAAACAAAAAAACTATACTCTTTCCCCGCTGACGTCAGGCTGTCTTCTCACTCAGGGAACTGACTGTTATTGGAGCTGTTTTTGTTGTTGCAGTGATCTCGCTCCCCTGACGTCACCTACGTGTTGCACTCAGGAGATCACAGCAAAGAGCTCTAAAGCTGATGACTGCTGGTTTCCTGGAGACCACAGGCAGCAGATCTGACGTTGTTTTTCCCCACTGAAAGGACAACAACATGGGATTATAAAACCATGTCACTGGTGTATCCTTGGAAAACAAATATTCATATGCACCAGTTATTATTGAGGTAATTCAACACAGTACAATTCCCCTTTTTGGATTTGTATCAAGCTCCTATTGCATATGAAACAGACCTCCTCATGTTCCATAATTAACACATTATGCCTGACCTGAGAGCTGCCCATATAAGAGGCATGAGGTAAAACCACAAGGTGTTGAATATTTCATTGTTACTGGATCAGGTTGTGTCATGATAAAGCCCCGGAGAAAAGACCATAGATCACATCTCATAGACGTCTCATCACCAGCCAGCCATCCTCCGTCCTCTTCCCCCGAGGCACAGAAAGATACGGTTAGGATCAAGCAAATTCTGTCTGATCGAATTGTACCGATATGATCTGAGGCTGCTGCAGATTGTTTGGGACAATTAAGTGGGAACTACGGCCTCCTTGGAGGAGTGAAAACAAAATCAAAAGATATTGAAAATAAGCGTTCACATGTGTTTCTGTGTCTTTCATAGACATTTCAATCTAATAGCTGGAGGACAACTTCCAAAAAATAAAACGGCAAAGATAGAGAATGGATAAATCTCCTTGATGTTAATATGATATAGCACAATTATGACAATAAACAGGAAAAATGTATGTGAGAATGCTCTTTGTCCAAAATTTAGCAGAGCAAAATCCCTCCAAAGTTGTGCAAAAAATGTTGTGGTTACTTTCAAAACATTAAGACACATTTTAATAAAATTAATGAAATTATACTTTCAAAATACTAAAGAACTATTGATGCCCTGGGTCTAGCTAGCCTTGTAAGAAATCAGGAAGGCTGCACAAACCACAGGCCGACGTCTTATCTTTCTGTAAGGTGGAAAAACAATCAGCGATAACATTAACGGCGATAAGTGTGCGCTAAGTGGTACCGCAGCTCACCACTTAGTGCACACAGCGAGCTGAGAAACTGCAGCCTGAGACCTCAGACGTCTATTATCAGTCCAAACCAACAGCCTGCTGACACAAGAGGTCAGTTTCAAGTCCGCCTCTGAAACACGAGGGACTGGACTCAAGTAGTAACTCTGGAAAGCTCCAGTTTCGGGGCAAAGCAAATAAAAGTGAGACTGATATCAGTTTGAGGCTCAGTCAATATTGTAATAACTCTATTATTGGTTAGGGTTGAGATGGTCTTTCCTCATGAGATTAGCATTTTTAAAATGATATAATCATGTAGCCCTTATCTGTGTCCTTTTGCAGGCAGCTTCTGATCAGCAAAACTAACGACATTCCCATCAGCCTCAGCTGTACTTTGGGTTGTGCTAATTAGCAAATGTTAGCATATCAACACATCAAACCATATAGTGAACATGGTAAACATTATACCTGCGTATAAGCATTGTTTTTGTGAGCATGGTAACATGCTGACGTTAGCATTTAACTCAAAAGTATGTTGAATGATAGTACACATATCGGGTATGTAGTGCATAGTATGGTATTTCAGACGCAGTTTAAGTCTTTACAGATAATAATATAGTTTATATTTAATCCATACACAATCTAAGATGAAGTTCTCAACTGTGTAGGCTCTGGTATTGTATTGAGCTTCTCTCCCTCTAAAATGTTATAAGATTTAAGATGATCTAGGCCCTAAAAATACATTTTAACATGATAGATACTTTATTGACAATAAGGATAAATTAAGGATGACCCCATAAATCACAAGATAAAACCCTTAACTGAGCACACAAGAAAACAGGAGATAAGGATATTGCACAAACATTGAACTCCCAAGTATGCCATCCCTCTTGAACTTGAACGATGAGCTAACTAACCCTCTTGAAAAGGTCAGTCTCTGGAGGAAAAATAACACTGGGGAGGTGAAGTAAATCTTGTGGTTTCCATGTGTTTGGTAATCTATATTGATATTGAGGACAAAAACATTTACTTTGCAGAAACATATCTGCTGCACTGCAGTGAATAATGTGACAGGAAATCTAGTGTTGGTCTTTTACTCAGCGAAATCTGTCTGATTGCTTCAGTATACTGAAGACATGGAGGACAAGAGTAGTGGGTGTCTTTTGGGTGTTGCAGGTCAAAGCAGAGTCCGGATGAAGGCAGTGATGTAACAGAAATAATGACCCTCATTATGAAGGTGGATCGTGGTGTAGACGCTCAGTAGGGTGCAGCTGGCCCCCATTGTGAGAAAATGGCTGGTGTCTCTCTTTCTTCCTTTCTCCCTGCTTTTATCCCCGTTTTTGCTCCTTCCATCCAGTACAGTACAGTGCACTTTGTGAAACTGACTAACGGTAATCACAACGTGTCAGCAGGGTGATAAGAAAAGACATTTTCCTTCTAGAGAAAGCTGTTTTTTTAAAGGATAACTTTGGTGTTTTTCAACTTGGACTCTATTTTCCCATGTTTTTGTGTCTAAGTGACTAATGGGGACAACTTTTGTTGAAACTGGTCCAGTATTGCGGGAGAGCGCTGCAGCCGCTAAACAAGCTGTAATGTAATCAATTGGGGCAACCCGGCACCGTCAGTTTACATCCACTAAAAGTGCTTGTTTTTACCACTGACTGACTCAGATTGTTATTCTAAGTGTCTGGCAGCATTATGGAAAGGAACCTACTTTCTTATCTTTCACTTGATCGGATCTGTTTGTTATTGTGCGTCTCGCTCAGAGAAGCCTCGCGCTGAAATCTCGCGTCACATCTACATTGTGGAAATCATCTAACATCAACATTCAGCCATGACATTGAAAATTTTTTAGATAAACTCTGACAACACCGGTTTCCCGTGGTACTCCTCTCCCCAACTCTTATCATGTTTCCACTGTTGTCTTCCGGCAACAAGTCACATGACACAATCACAAACAAAGCGAAAGGTGAGAAAAACATTTCATTTCTCTGTAGGGTCCTTTCCTTAATGTTGTCAGACACTTATAATAACAATCTGAGCCTGTCAGTAGCAAAAACAAGCACCTTCAGTGGACGTAAACTGACGGTGTCAGGTTGCCCCAAATGATTACATTACAGCTTGTTTAGCAGCTGGCGGTTTCAGCGTTCTCCTTCAATACTGGACCAGTTTCAAAAAGTGTTGTCCCCATTAATCACTTAGACACAAAAACATGGGAAAATAAGGTCCAGGTTGAAAAATACCGAAGTTATGCTTTAAGGCCTTCTGAGTTTTAAACGTTGGTTGTGTTGTAAAGGCAATTAAATGGATTGATTTTCTTTCTCTCGTCTCAGGGACAGGTGGAGGTCCATGTGAGGTTACAAGCCAACGCTCCTGAAGATGCCGAGTTTTACGTTGCTGTACAAGGCTCAAACCTTACACATGTGACTGCAGCAAGAAGAGGAGATGATGGGCTGAGCCTTCGCTTCACAGTTCCCGGTATGTCCTTCAGTCAAACTCAGATTTCTTTCTTTGCCTGTCATTGACTACGTTTACATGCTTACATGCCCTTATTCCAAAGAAGTCAATATTCCTAAGCTGTTTACATGGCTAAAGAAAATGAATATTCCACTAATATTCCCATTTACATGCAGTCCTGCATACTCCGATTACCATAACATGTGGCGGAATTTGTGCATATCCAAAAACCGGCTGATATCCAAGTCTTGCATAATGTTTAAAAGTAGGTGTTTCTCCTTCCGACCAGAAATGTGGGCTTGCATCTCTGCAAACTGTTGGCTAGTTGGTTTGTGTACAAAGCACAGAGCTGGATGTAAACAGGCAAGAGGCCGTGTGTCGCAAACTACTATAATTATTTTTCACCACCTCCTATCATGAATTTCTCTTCCTCCCACAGGCCATGACCTCGTGGAAGTTGTCTCTGTCACATCCTACTTTTACGCAGAGGACCAAGTGGAGCCATGCGAGGGTGAAGCCTCTCTCGAATACCTCAGGGACGTCGCCCAGGAGGCGGCAGAGTACCTGAGTGCAAACAGGGACCAGCTCGGCCCCCAGAGCTACCTAGAAGTCCTGAAGAGGTTTTCCACGCGGGTGGCGCAGGCAGCTGACGAGGAGCTCACCGCTGCAGGGTTAGACAGCTGTGAGGAGGATGTGCGGCTCAGGCAGAGTTCAGGTGATGAAGCTGATCTCAGGCAGCTGGATGAGAAGATCACTCAGGCTCTGGCCAACATGGATTACCCTCAGCAGTGGAAAAACACCGACAGCCTGCCGAGAGAAGGTATGAAATAGGAAGTGGGAGAACAAGTCATGACATGGTTTGTTATTGATGCTTTCTGACTCTTCTAAAGCACAGCTTGGTCTGCATGTTGTGCTCTATGAATCATTTAAACTTCAAAACAAAGCACATTCAGGAGGTCTGTGTGGATTTATTTCACTCTCTTAGAACAGTTTGTGAGGATGTTTAGTGATAAAGCCTAGAGGCCTCATGCACTCATGTCCTAGTCTGTGCTCCGCTACTTCCTGGATCATTTACAGAGGTCAGATATCAGGGATTCCCCTCTGATTCCCCTCCGCTCAGCAGATATGACAACTCTCAACTGTTCAACTTCCAAAGGAGCTTTTTGTTTTGTTGTGTTGTTTTGTTTTTTTACATTTTTGCTGTTGTTGCTGTTTTGTACATCCTGGAGATGTTCCTAAGGGCTGGTTCACCTAAGTTCAAAAACACATATTTTGTGACTTAACTCTAGTGGTATCTAGCCATAGTTTTGCTCTCATTTGCACAGGCTTTGAGATATCTTCCTGTTACATAGGGACTATTTCTGCAGGGCCTGTGGATTATCCAGAGTAAAGGGGACACTGTCTCTTTTTTTTAAAACTTACTCTACACACTCTTCCACAAGTGCGTAAAAAATTACCCGTATTATAATCAATGGTTTTGTTGATGGTTTGGCTGCAACTAATAATTATTTTCATTGTTGATTAATCTCTTGATTATTTTCTCGATTAATCAATAGTTGTTTGGTCTATAAAATGTAAAAGAAATGCGGCAAAATGTCGATCAGTGTTTCCCAAAGCCCAAGACGACGTCCTCAAATGTCTTGTTTTGTCCACAACTCAAAGATTTCAGTTTGCTGTCATAGAGGAGGAAAGAAACCAGAAAATATTCACTTTTAAGAAGCTGGAATCAGAATTTTGACTTATTTTTTCATAAAAAAATTACTCAGACCAATTAATCGATTATCAAAATAGTTGGCGATTAAAGTTAATTGTTCACAACTAATCAATTAATTGATGCAGCTTTATTGTTGATAATGAAAATATATCTTCATATTTTTGCTCAAACTAATCACCGGATTTTCACACAAGCTAAGCTATCTATCTATCTATCTATCTATCTATCTATCTATCTATCTATCTATCTATCTATCTACGTATCTATATATATATTATAATATACAGCTTGTTTGCACATGTATTAAATGTAAAATTATCTTACGTAAAGTAACATGGGTAAGTCGTAACGCAAATGACAGTTGAGATGTGGTCCACAGTAAATACTGCATATACCTGACAAAGGTAACGGACACAGAAAAAAGATCACTTTACATTTCTGTAGGAAATCTCACAACCTCAGATATCTCAAAACCTGGGCACATTAAAAGCAAATGATCATCATAGACTGATACCGCTATGAGTTTTACTCTAATTTGTGTGAACTAACCCTTTAACAAACAAAACATTACAGTGGTGTTCTGGTGTTCAGTGACATCTGAATGTACAGACCGACTCTTTCATCACATGATGTGCAGGTCCAGCCAGCCAGCCGGCCGGCCGGCCAGAGTCCGGTGTAGACGGAGCAATTACTGCCATTATTCCTCCTCAGCCAGATTAGAGTTGTCTTGCAGACCTCTGCGTCCATTAAATCAACTCTCACAATCCTCCTCCGCGCTGCGTTCCCACTCCTTTACACCACAGCTGTGTCCGAGTTGTTTCTGGCGTCTGGCCTCAGATTTCGGTATTTATGATGTTTCATTATTTCAGAGCAGTGAAGTCTCACCTCATTTTTTTTCTTTAAGAAATGAGGGTGAAACACTCACAGCATGCCAAGGCATTACTGTATATTGAACATGGGTGCATTTTAAGAGCATGCCCTGGTAGGGAAAAGTATACTGAGCTGATGGAGATGGTTTATTGCTTACAATTCCCGAAAAGGAAGTGACACCAGACTGGATCCCTCAACAAATGCCCTGTTCAGCCCTCTGCTGAAGGCCACATCAGACAGCAGTGTAGTGTTATGTACATGGCTTCCTTAGAAAAAGCAAATGTCCATGCAAATCACAGGCGAGGTGCAAATGCAAAGTAGCTGTCGGCCCCGAGTCCCTCAGTGCACTATTTACTGGCCTGTCTGACAATGACATTCTTGTTTGTTGAACTTTGCGTGAAGAGCATGTTCAGTATTCACTCCCCTCAGCCGCTCGAAACTGGGTCACAATTAACGGTGCCATTGTGGAGGTGACGGGGAGTTCCAGTTCATCTCGGGGCTCCGGCGACACATCGGAGGGAAAAGAGAAAATAAATTCTTCTTCTGCACATTGTTTCTGGGTTGGAAAGATAGCGCCGTGGGCAACCTTCAGCTCTCAGATAAAGTTCCCTCCGATCCTCTCTACAAACAGCCGTTCACCCCGTGCTTACAGAACAACAAGGGTGTGTATGGAGGATGAATGTTGCCACCCAGTGCCGCAGCATATTAGCCTAGAGCAGGGATTCTCAAAGTAGGGTCCGTGGACCCCCAAGGGGTCCGTGGCACTCTGCCAGGGGGTCCGCGAAATAATTAGCTATAAATGATAAAATTGGGCTGTATCATTAAAAAGTACATATCTACAGATGGGGACCATTTGTGCCAATAAAGCAAACATACTGTGCCGTTACTCCCACCCGCATTAGCTTTGGGCCAATAGAAACAAATTATTGTGCAACATCACGTCAATCTGTCATGAATCAGTCACTTTTGACTATACTTGGAGAAATATTTGAGTCAGTCCACATTGCCAAGTGACGCTAAACCCAGACTAGCGGTATTGAGAAAACAGGATGACAGTTATATCAAGCTTGGTTTTATTGAGAAGAGAGATGGGAGACCAAAATGCGTCATGTGACTTCAGGTGCCGGTGAACGAAGCCATGAAGCCGGCCGGACTAAAGCCACATCTGATTACAAAGCACCCGGAATATCAGGGCAAAACAAAGTGGTGTTAACATGATTGAGATGAACACAATCAAACAAGTCTGAATAGAGAACCCTTGACCTATAGAGGTTGCATGTTAGAGCATCATCCAGAGTGTTCACCCTCATCCTTGTTGTTTATACTCCCTCATGCTCCGTTGCACACACGGCAAAAGGCAGCAACCGTCTTCCAGCAGGTGTTGGCTCGCTGAAACATCCAGTTTTTCTAGGTTATAATATTATTGATATACTACAGACCTTGCGCAATCCAGAGCTCCTCATTCCTTCCTGCGCGTGGTTTATTACTGCCATACATTCTGTACATACAGTTACATCTGCACACATGTAGGGTACCACACCTTCATCAATGTGAACGTTGGAGGAAAGGTTTACTCTACAAGAGTAAAGTACAGTACAGCCTGACTGATACTGGAAGCTGACAGATATTTGGGAGTCTACGATAAAGATATATATCGGTATATTGCAACTTTTTAGCATAAATACATAACATAACAAGTGTAGTTGGTAACACTTTATAATAACAATCATTTATAAATGGTAAATTGATAGTTTATTAAACTTATTTAATAGTTATTTTACTGTTAACAAACAACTAAATGATAATTAATAATGTTTACTAATTAGTAATGCTATAATTTATGTTATTTTAACAGTTTATTGTTGCACACATAACATTTTATATACTATATATATATGTTTGTTAATGATTAATATATTATTTGTAAGCCTTAAAGAAACTGTTTGTAAACCATCTATAAACATTATTTGGATGGCTATTATAAAGTTGCAACCGATGATTATAATACCTTGATAAATGGTTAATAAATACTTAAAGACGTTCAAACGTAAAGCGTCTATTATGTGTATGTGCTCTATTATGTCTCATAAGTTGCTGAAGTAATTTTTAGGTTGATACCACAGTTGTTACACAGATTTGGAGTTACATTTAACCATTCTTTACCACTGAAATTGATAAAAAATTATCAATAATCCCTCCAAAATACCACATTAAGACACCAAGACCTTGAGGAACACCATAGAAAAAGCCATGCTGTGATTTGGTTTCAAAAACTTTTGACATTTGGAGATTTCTGCAAGAATTGCAGCATGTTTCGGCGATTGGATGGCGAGCACTTCTGTTGTGTAAACTACTCAGAAACCCCCTTATTGTGAATCTAGCTAGGAAAGCCATCCATCCTCTGAATGCTCTAGGTCTCTAGTTTGTGGCTGTACAGTTTCATGAGGCTTTGATTATCCTAGAGGTCACCACAGGTCATTATATACAGTGAGGTCAGGTTTAAAAAAATAGGTCTCACTACAATGAAATGGCTACTATGGGGATCGTGGGCCTCAGGGGGTTAAACATGCTAAAACAGTCTAAAGTTTGTCTCAACTTGACTCTTCTTCCTCTTATTTGTCTCTTTCTGTAGCTGCGGAGCTTCAGCCCAAAGAAACCCTCCTTCACCTTGCAGTGCGTCTGGGTTTGGTCCATCTCTCCCGTTTCTTAATCCACCAACCGAGAGGTCAAAGGGCGTTGACCTTACCCAATCAGGAGGGAGACACGCCCCTCCAGCTGGCTCAGAGGGACGGACAGCATGCCATGTTCAGGGTGTTGGCAGCGTACGGCTATGATTTTATCTTATTTTTGACTCAGACTTCTGATAAGGCTGATTCATAAGGGAGCCTCCTTTCTGTCCTGTTAAAACCTCACTTCCTGTAATCTGTCTTCCTCCGCATCAGTCCTCCAGGTCCCGTAGTCGGCCCTGTTCCAGGTGTGTGGTGTGTTTGGTCCGACAGCTCCTGCATGCTGAGGTTTTGTCCCGGGACGGATTCCCTGACCCTGACCGTGCGGCAGGCGCCCGGCAGCTGCCCTCAGGACGCCATCGTGATCCTCCGAGACAGACAGGGAGACCACAGCATCCTCAAACTGGTGAGAGCAAACCAGCGGGAACACCTTTATTTAAAATCCTTATTGTAATCCCATCTACTATGTAACATAGGACAGAAACTGCTGATAAATGTTCCCATGCGTCTCTGTGCATGATGTAATGTGTCGAGATAAGGCCACTACTTGTATAAGCGATAAACCCTTGACTCCCACACCCTTTCATTTGCAATCAGACATTTTTGATAAGAGTTGAGCAGGTAACGGGAAACAAAACACTGCAGCTAATGAATCAGAGGGCATGCGGAGGCGACATCAGAAGGACAGACACTTCAGGATGCAGTGATAGTAGCTTGTGCAGAATGAACTCACATGAAATATGTGATCATATGAGTTGCTCTGCAGGGTTTTGCTGTCATAATTTTTTGTCAATAATTACGGCAGTATAATATTAAAACTGTGTAATATCGTAATCTTTTGCTTTTAGCTGTTATTTGGTGATTTACTTGTATAATTTGCAATGTGACTGTGTTCACATAAGATCTGTTTTTTGTTCCAGATCAATGGGCTCAAAGCTGACAGTGAGGTAGACAAGAGAGGAAAAGAGGAATTCCTTCCTGGTGATGAAGGTAAGGTGAAAGTCTGCGCTGTATGAAATGTTTACTCCCTCTTTACAGTGGCCTTTTATTAGTCATCTGATGAGGTTTGGTTATCAGGGACTCAGTGATGTATGGCAAGATGCTGTTTACCATGATTCATGAGAAAGTGGTTACAATGCTGCATCAAGAATTTCTGATTTTAGACCAGGGGTCTCTAACCTTTCTTCCTCTGGGAGCTAATTTGACATGATGAAAGTGTCCGAGAGCTACTCATAGAATCAAATTGTTCATCGCCAATAACAGACATCATTTCTGTCTTACGTTTATGGTCCTTTAATTACATTTTCTGCCACCCCAGTCATCGCCTCTATCACAATCCCGCCATAGGCGAAGGGTTTGTTGTGTTTCGTTAGGATGTGCGTCACTAAACAAAGTCACAGTTGCTGTGTTGGCCTTTTTTGTCAGTTTGGTAAACAGAGACTGTTGTCTTTTAAGTTTTGTATTACCTTCTCTGTTCGTAGACCGCTACCAGCCGGAAAGTCCCATGAAAAGTTGCTGGGGACTTTCCTCGACGTAACATCTGTTATCGGCTGACACGTGCCGCTAATGAGACACACACATTTGTCATTCTCATATGTTATATTATATATTTTTTTACTTTTAATGGCCTATTTTCTTTGCGCTTGCTGGCCTGCTAACATCGCCAAACGTTACGGCGTCACTGATGTGCGAGTAACTCGTCATTTCAGCTGATCAGTTCTAATCAGGTGTCTGTTCACCCATGATGCTCCTGCCTGACACACAGGTGAGCTCTACACCTGCATTGTCTGTGTTCTCTTTTCATGTGCCACACGTCGGCTGTCACATGGACGTTACCAGCTGAGTAACATGAGCTCCGAAAAACCAACGTGACACCGTGAGCCAGACGCGCACACACAGTGATGCCAGAATCACAGATGTAGTTGTGTCTAGTGCTCAAATCATTAGTTGATTGACAGAAAACTATTTTGGAATCAAATAGTGGCTTTTTTCCACTCGAGAATTAATAAAAATTATCAATAATCCCTCCAGAATACCACATTAAGACACCAAGACCTTGAGGAACACCATAGAAAAAGCCATGCTGTGATTTGGTTTAAAAAACGTTTTGATATTTGTAGATTTCTGCAAGAATTGCATTTTTCGGCAATTGGATGGCAAGCACTTCTGTTGTGTAAACTGCTCAGAAACCCCCTTATTGTCAATCTAGCTAGGAAAGCCATCCATCCTCTGAATGCTCTAGGTCTCTAGTTTGTGGCTGTAAAGTTTCATGAGGCTGTGATTATCCTAGAGGTCACCACAGGTCATTATATACAGAGAGGTCAAGTTTCAAAAAATGGTCTCACTACAATAAAATGGGGGCTAACATCATCACACATGAATATAGTTGGGCTCATTGGATCCACAAGAGTCTCAGCTTTACAGTGATACCCAATTTATGTAATTCAAGACTGTTTATGGACCCCAGTATGCAATTAATCAATGATAAAAAATAGCCATCAAGCACAGACGGCTCTTATTTGCTCTCCGTCTGTGAGCGGCGGTGGAAGACGAACCTCCACAGTTTCAGTTGAGCAAACATTTGTATGATCAGACATCCATCACTAATCTAAAGAGACAGAAAACACTTCCAACAGACACCATGTACGGCACACTCTCCTTAACACGTGTGTTTGCTCTTCTTCACAGAGTACAGAGAAACCTCAGGGGGTCGTTTTTTTTCCCCCACACACAGAGATTGAGACTCTTGCAGATCTTCCATGCTGCCTCTACCTCTTTTATTTCTCTCTCGCTCACACACACACACACATACAGCTCTCACTCAACCTGTGGCCACTGTTTTTGGTAACCATAGAGATGGCAGATGGCAGTATCGACTCATAAAGGGAAGCAGGAAGTGTTCCTTAGTATTGACCTTAACCCTGTCCCGACTTCAGCAGCCGTCCATTAATCCTCTCGAAATAACAACCTCACAGTGGGGAGCATGTGCTCTTCCTCTGGACCCGCTGCTTCGCACGAGCACAACATCTCATTGGCCAGTTTTCCATTCCTGGAGGAGTGTGTGTCATGCATCAACTTCTGGCTAAATGTTTTTACTTTTTACTCGCACAGGCAAGGAGCTCCGAGTGGAAGAGCCCGCGCTGGCGGACAATGTGAGTACACATACAGATATATAACGAGTCTTTGCTGTAAATGTTTATAGATTTGCCTCTTAAGTTCGTCGCACGCAACTGTGATTGTGTCTGTGTTGTTTTCAAGTAAACAACACTTGCATTTTCCTAAGAGCCGTGCTTCCTCCTCTGGTTTGTTTAAAGGTATTTGAAGAACAACTCGTTCTTTCTTTGGATGATGACGACGATGAGGACGACGAGTACCCATACTCATTATCTGGTAATTCTTCTCTTCTCTCTTGATTTATCTCCCTCAAGGATTTGGCAAACACAACAGCAGCTTATCCAAACCAAAGTGCTGTTTCCATTTTAATATTATGGCAATAATACTCTTGCATCTGGTTTCAATTCCTGAATAGTCAGAGTTATATCTAGAAGACCTGATGTTGTGCTGCTACTACTCTTCCTTGCAGGAGGAGGAGGAGGGTGTTAGTATGTCAAGTAGGGGGGTAAGAAAATATAAAAATCCCAATATTATGTTTTGTGATACTGTATTGGTTCTCAAAAACACTGTATCGATTGTTAATCAATAGTTTACATGCAAAGATGAACTCAGTCAATAATTTATCTTTATTTTATTTGCAAAGAGATGCACCCTCTCAGTGTATGTGCCCTCTCAAAGTAGTGCTATGATTGATTGATATGAAGTATTTAATACTCTTATCAACATGGGAGTGGGCAAATATTCTTGCTTCATGCAAATGTATGTATATATTTATTATTGTAAATCAATTAACAACACAAAACAATGTCAAATATTGTCCAGAAACCCTCTCAGGTACTGCATTTAGCATAACAAATATGCTCAAATCTTAACATGGCAAACTGCAGCCCAACAAGCAACAACAGCTGTCAGTGTGCTGACTTGACTATGACTTGCCCCAAACTGCATGTGATTATCATAAAGTGGGCATGTCTGTAAAGGGGAGACTCGTGGGTACCCAGAGAACCCATTTTCATCCACATAGCTTGAGGTTAGAGGTCAAGGGACCCCTTTGAAAATGGCCATGCCAGATTTTCCTCACCAAAAATTAGCGCAAGGTTGGAGCGTTATTTAACCTCCCGACGAAACCTCCCTTCCCGATGAGCTAGATACCGATGGATTCTTTAGGTTTTTTTAGTTTCATATGATGCCAGTATCTTCACTCTAGTTTTAAAACTGAGCCCGCTACAACCTAAAAATGGCAAGTTGTGTTAATGTGTTAAAGAAAATAGTGGCGTTAAAACAGATTTGCGTTAACGTGTTATTATCACGTTAACTTTGACAGCCCTAATACAAAAGTGGACTTTTTTTACTCAGATTTTATGCATATGGTGGTGTGTTCTTTATACCATGACAGTTTTCCTAAAATTTGATTTAAAAAAACTGTAATATATCGCCTTACTTACAGTATTACAATATATTGAACCGTATCCCCTGTATCATGATACGTATCGTATCTCCAGATTCCACCAACACGCAGCCCTAATGTCATGCATCAACCTCTGGTTAAATATTTGTATTTTGCACACGCACTAGCAAGGAGCTCCATGTGGCTTAAACAATAAATGGGTAATTCATAAAAACCACAACAACATATTTGTGGCTGTGCTGAACATCAGGGTGTGGGAACAACGCTGGTTGACTGGAAGCCTCTCTCTTGTGGCGTTGGCACAATGTGCACAGCTCTGTTTTGAATCGCATCATAGGAAATCAATAACTGCTTCACAGGCACAGACTGGGATTCACTTCTGTCTGAGGTTGATGAGCGGTTTTCTTTGATTAAATGGACGTATTATCCTTCTGGAGTCTGGCTTCAGGCGGTGCAGGTCGGGTCTTACCCGCTGGCCTCCACAATGACTCAGTCTGGGAGTCCAGGAATCTGCCCTGTCACCGGGACAAAGGCAGGAATGGGGTCAGGCGTGTCCCACTCAAGCTCTGTCTGAGCCGGGAGATGCCCCCCCCCCCCTCGCCCCTCTGGCCTGTCGCCCTCCCCCCGACTCCCCTGGATCGGACAGTGGAGCTCTGTACTTGAACTGAGAGGGGGGGGGGGGTGTTAACAAGCTCAGATGTCGTAGGTTTACAAAAGCTGACATTTAAGGTGAACCACATGCATTAACCTTGAATTCTCTTTAAACACACGCGTGCACACGAGATTGAATGAGCTACGCAAACACTCGCTGCTGGCTTGTAAAAACTTTGAGGAGGATGCTCGGGATGGTTCAGGTGTTGCCGCGGTTACCGTGAATGCTAATTTCCCGTGTGTTGTTGTGGAGAATGAAGAGTTTGTTGTAAACTCTAGAGCAGTGTTTCCCAAAGACTGGCTCACAGGAGATTTTATTAGGGTCGCCAAATAAACTTGCAGAATTTCTTCTATAGTCGTTTATTTAACAATTATTTAGCATTTAACATATTTAGACATATGTCTGCAGTACACCTTCGTGCCACATGAGGGAGCCTGATGCTTCGTCCGAAATCGCATACTATGCAGTACATACTCAATATGTGTACGTTCAACATACTTTTGTGTGAATAAACAGCAGTATGTATCTTTTCGGATGCACTGAGCTGTAATTTACGTCGTCAATTCCTGAGAGCCTCCTTGCAGGTTGGAGACATGTAACCATGGTAACCCGTGCCAACCTCATGTGACTTTAAATAACGTACTAAATGCGTGTTATGTTAGTTTTGAATTTCGAACGCAACCTGATTGTTCGTATTGTTCTGATAATTGTAGCCTACTTATAACATTGAATCTAATATGAAAGGCTGGCGTACATTCTGTTTGTTTTACTGATGAGAGGAAAAACACAGCCTGTTAACTCTACCTAAATGCATTTATTTGATTTGTCAAACGTATA
Source organism: Sebastes fasciatus (assembly GCF_043250625.1). NCBI lineage: Eukaryota > Metazoa > Chordata > Actinopteri > Perciformes > Sebastidae > Sebastes > Sebastes fasciatus. Next base: position 5,653,028 of record NC_133813.1, read on the forward strand.
TCCTTCGACGTGGCTGGTTTACCTCTTCAAGATAATATAAGGCACTGGTTCCCAACCTGCGGGTCCCGACCCCCACTAGGGGTTGCTAAAAAGCTTCTTGATTTTAAGGGGTAAGATAATTTTTTTTTTTTTATATATATACAGTTGGCCTATATCTCAGCATTTCATTCATTTCTGTGAAGAAAATTAAATAAAAGCATATAAAAGTTTGGAAAGATATAGACTTAAAAATGTAAAAAGTACGCAGTTAAAACAACCAAACAGCTGATAGAACAATGGCCAAGTGTCCGGGTGAAGAAAACACAGAATTTGTCCAAAAAGAAGCCTATTAAATATGAATGATTGTTAAAAATAATAATAATAATAAAAAAAAACATAATACAGACAAAGATTTGTGTTAAAAGTTCCTAAAAATAACAGGAAAACTCATCTCTGATGCAATATTCACAGGAAATCGCTCTTCTAACACTTCCTGCAGTTATTGTGTTCACTATTTGGGTTAATTGTACCGTTTATCCTGTACTGTTTTTGTTATGCATTGAATATAATATGAAATATCCATAAAATATGTCAAGGGTCGTGTGTTTACTCAATGATAGAACAGGGTTCCCTTAAGGAAAAGGGTGGTGAACCACTGATATAAAGTGATGCGTAAATGGAGCCCATACACTTTGTGACCATGAACTGAAGTGTGTGTGTGATAATGTCAAGTAGTGGAGAGTAAGGCAGGGTCATTGCAGATTCTTCTATATTGCTCAAGTCATCAAAACTCACTGTTGAGCTGAATATTTCTGTTGTGATGACGGCGCCTCGAGGTCGCTGTGGTGCAAAGTTGTCATCCAGAGTTATTGTTTTTTTCCAGATCTGTCGAAATGATCGTAACGGTTTCTCTGGTTCCAACTGACATAACTCAGCGGTGTCAGTTATTGTTGGAGCTAGCCGGTGTGACAATTAGTCTACAAGCTGGTGCTCCTTCAATCTGTCACCGTGCTTTAAATCAAACAGAGAGGAGATTTTTGTGTTTGTGTGCAAAGCTGCGCACACACCGACAGTTGACTTATAAAGAAAACAAGATAAACGCAGTGATATAAGAGGCTTTGCCTTGGACGTTTGAGCTCCATGCTGATGTCTTCACTGTGTAGGAGCAGCAGAGAGGAAATGCCTCTGTGATGCTCAGGATTTCCCTTACATTAGTGCAGGCACGGCCGCTCCAGACATCAAAGCCTGGCTGGAAAGTGCACACAGAGCTGAAAATGGCTTCTCATTGGAGAGGTAATTTTCCACACTGTTATCGTAGAAATACCATCCACCACTCTTTTAGATATGGACTACACTGTCAGCAGTGGTACATACAGTATACCATTACTTTGTTATATAAGTAAATATGTAAAAGGTGTTTTACTCAGTTGCTTTACTTTACTTAACTTGACTTTTATTCTATTCATGAATATCACAAAGAGAGAGTGTACATGAAGGTTGTTACACAGACGTGGTAAATAAAAGAGAGCAAGTCAATAATCCATTTTTTTCCTCCAGAAAATAGACAGCCTGTCGGTAAGGGTTGATATGTGGAGGTTTCTGTGAAAACAAACCTTTAAAGGTCAAACGGGGAGTCGGTATGCAGCGTCTCATCACATTTTCCTTTCTTTGCTCAAAGCCTCGACATTTAAGCGATGAAAGATCAATAAATTATGTCACGATGATCCCACATCACTAGAAAGAAGCAAAACAGAAGGCTTACTGAAGAGAACTGTCCAGTATTATGACATGTTTGGTAATTTATTTTCTCTTTTCTGGCATATCTGATGGAGGGGTTCTTGTTTAAATTGTTGTGTTTTTGTTGTCTGGTTAAGATGCCCGGTTAACTCACGTTATGATGCTGATGGTAATGAAAAGTGTCTGTGACTGTGAATCATTCAGCAGGATAAAAACAAATTCCTAGTAGACATCTTGTACAGTACAGTGCTGTAGGGTAGTTGATCCTAACTGGGAAAAGGGAGCGGAGACAAAGAGAAGTATTGTCTGTTTGAATGATTATAAACTGTACTGGAGATTGTACTCTTTGTTTATCACAGTGAATGGGCATCCCATGCTGTCCAGTGGAGTCCAGAACCAGCGTGCTACAGACCCTCTGCTCTCCATGATCAACAGCAGCGATCAGACCATCACACATCACACACAGGTAATACATCTCCGTCTCTCTTTAACCCTCTGAGACCCACAATAGACCCGTTTTTGTCTATTTTAGGGGGGGGAACAAGCGGTCTTTAGGGGGAGATAGCAGGTCAACACTGTGTGTCAAGTTGTTCTATTCATAAATCAGAAATGAACATAAATTAATTAATTAAAATACATTGTGAAAGTGTTTAAGGGTTTAGAACATTATGATAGAAGTATATGATGGACAGTCTCATGCTCTATTATGTCTCATAAGTTGTCATATGTTACACAGATTTGTTGCTAAATTTAACAATTTTTTTACCACTTGAGAATTGATAAAAATGATCAATAATCCCTCCAAAATACCACATTAAGACACCAAGACCTTGAGGAACACCATAGAAAAAGCCATGCTGTGATTTGGTTTCAAAAACTTTTGACATTTGGTGCAAGAATTGCATTTTTCTGCGATTGGAGGGCGAGCACTTCTGTTGTGTAAACTGCTCAGAAACCACCTTATTGTCAATCTAGCTAGGAAAGCCATCCATCCTCTGAATGCTCTAGGTCTCTAGTTTGTGGCTGTAAAGTTTCATGAGGCTGTGATTATCCTAGAGGTCACCACAGGTCATTTTATACAGTGAGGTCAGTTAAAAAAAAAAACAACTCACTATATAAAATGGCTACTATGGGGACTAACATCATCACACATGAATACAGTTGGGCTCATTGGATCCACAAGAGTCTCAGCTTTACAGTGATACCCAATTTATGTAATTCAAGACTGTTTAGGGACCCCAGTATGCAGAAATATTCAAACATACCATTTTAGAATAGACGAAAATAACACATTTATAATGCATTCAAAAAACTGCATGTGATTATCATAAAGTGGGCATGTCTGTAAAGGGGAGACTCGTGGGTACCCATAGAACCCATTTTCTTTCACATATCTTGAGGTCAGAGGTCAAGTGACCCCTTTGAAAATGGCCATGCCAGTTTTTCCTTGCCAAAATTTAGCCCAACTTTGAAAGCTTCACTCTAGCTCTAAAACTGAACCTGCTAAAGCCTCTGAGAGACATTAAAGTCAGTCTCAGATGGTTAAACCTAAATTTATCATTTGGTCTTTTCTGTTTTGCTACTTTTCGTACTGCTTCTTAAAATATATTGCTTCTTTATTTTGCACTTTTTTTTCTCCTGTCTTGTGTTTTTACCTCAGGAGGAAGATGCCGACATCAAGTTTAGCGTCAGTGGAGTGACCAGGGACAGCACGGGGACGGACAGCGGGTTATGGGACACGGTAGACTCAGAAGATCTCCTGCCAGCCACCGACACTCCTCCACCTTATTCAGGGGATTTCTCCCCTCCCTCTCTACCCTGCTCTCTCCCGCTCTCACCCACCGACCAGGCGCTCGCCAGGCTGAGCCGCCCCACCTCCTCTGAGCCGACCAATCACAGAGAAAGTCCGCCCATGGACACCTGCGACCTCAGGTATTAAACATCGTAGTAGAAAGGTTTCTCCAATCAGAACGCAGTGTTTTCCGGGGTCTCTGTGTGTAACGGGTCATTTATTGCTCCAGTCCCAGTCTAGTGGCTCTGGAAGTGGACAGTGGAGAGGACAGCACCGAGCCGCTTTCACCGCTCTCGTCAGACGTTGAGAAGAGTGAAGACAAAAGGGAAACCTCTCGTCCCTCCCCTGACCTCACGTGCACTCGCAGCCAATCTGCCTCCTCAGCATGTGAACCCACTACGAAGGTAAAATCTCAGGCTCTCGCCAATTTCATCAGATACTTTCACTTCTCCTTATATCAAGAGAAGTTTGAAGTGTTTTCATTGTTTTGTCTAGGATTCGGGTGACCAGGGGATTCGACTGCGTTCGTATTCCTACTCTTCCCCAAAAAACCTCCTGCGTCCTGCTCGTTTTTCCCGGGACAACCACACTGCAGATATCAGCCCTGGTCAGTAACACCGGGACTATTTACTCCCTCACATAGTTAGAACATGTACAGTATGTCTAACACATAACTAACAATGTTTCCAACTTTGTTTGGTGTGTCACTAATGGTTGGTGAAAGAGCTGACTTTTTACGTTCTGTTTTTAGATAGTCTCACTACTAATATAAAGTGCGGTCAACTCCCAACAAATGAATGTGCTTAAAGAAGCGAACTTTGTCATTTTGGGAAATACGCCTGTTCGCTTTCATCAACATCAAAACCACTCTCTTGTCTGTGCGTTACAAATATGAAGCTACAGCGAGAAGACGGTTAGCTTAGCTTAGCATAAAGACTGGAAACAGGTGGAAACAGCTAGCCTGGCTCTGTTCAGAGTAGGGCTGCACGATTCTGGCCAAAATGATAATCACGATTCATTTTAATCAATATTAAGATCACGATTATTCATTGATTTTTAGGGACAACATTTTTATTGCATTTTTGCGTTTAAATGAACAGAGCGCTGCTTTCACGTCCATGTTGTGCTGCATTCCTGCTGATTAACAACTCTTTGCTTTCAAATAAAACTTAAAATAAGGTTCGTCTTCACCTGAATTCAGTGCATTTTCGTTTTGCTCGTTGGCAAAAAAGTAATATATAGTATATTACTCTTCTATTCTGGACTGCAGCTGCAACATTCAGGATAGTTTTTCACAGGCTCCCTCGGTAGGGTACGCGTGCAGCGGCATAACAGCTCCCCAAAAGTGAAGCCAAAACATCTGGATCGTCGGCTGGTGGCTGACTGTTAGCTTAGCAAGCGCTTGATTTGATATGCAGCAGTTTACTATAAGCGGAGCTCACATTTTAAATGTCGATATCGCAGTCGATCATGTTCATTTAATTGTGAGAAGCCAAAATTGTGATCGCAATTAATACTCAATTAATTCCTAGTCCTAGTTCAGAGATAATCCACCTACCAGCATCTCTAAAGCTCACAAATTAACGTGATATATTTTGTTTGTTAAATTTGTAAAAAAAAAACGGACTTAGCTGCGCTATTTCTTGGCCGGGAGTAGTGGCTTTCCAGAGTTTTGAGCCTGAAAAACAATAACAGACAGACATGAGAGTGGTATTGATCTTCATCTCCAACTCTCGGGAAAGAAGCAAATATTTCCCAAAATGTTGAACTATTCCTTTAACAGTTTTCTTCAAATAAAAAAGGATTCTAGTTTTGCTTTTTTCAAATATTCACAATGAGCCTACATAATACTGCAGGAAATAGTGATTTAAGAGCTCTCAGTCTGGAGTTGACTGTACCGTTTGTGCTGATGTGTGAGCGGCCCTCTGTCCACTGTGCCCCGTAGATGGCGTACTCCACAGTGTCAACCACAGCCGATCTCTCCTTCAGGCCCTCTCTCTGTCTAAATCTCTGTCTCTTCTCCACCCTGGTAGTAAGTACTGGACACCTGCAGCCGTCACACCGCGCTCAGGCCCAGCATGGCCAGCACGCCGCTGTCAGTGTCAGTGCTTATGTGTGTTTGGGAGTCAAGGTTATTACTGTAAACTGATTCAACTGCTGAAAATGAATGCATTTGACTTGATTCGAGATTTTGAGCTTGTTTTAAACTCATTGTTTTGGTTTTACACCCCCCAACTTTACTGTTTTGGTCCATTATTAATGCTCTCATCAGCATCCTTTCCAAACCCACTGTGTGCTACCTGCCCAGCACCAGCAGACAGACAAAGCCAGCAACCAGCTGGTGAACATAGTGGAGCATTTAGCAGCTAAAATGCCAGATATGTTCTTGTTGTTATCATGCGTGTGGAGAGAGCATCTATCATAATGACTGCCAGTTGCTTTCCAAATTTAGGGGCATTTATTCAACATTATTTGAAAACACAAATGATGTTACCTGCTGAACATGAAATGAAAATTTCATTAGTAATCTTAAATATAAAATCTGTGAATAATTATGTGCTCACGGTGCTGAAGTACAAAACTGTGCAAAACTAAACTAAAACAAGTTGGAATTAGATTGAAACAATAATCAAAGTAAAAGGTAAATTAGAATTAGTAAACTGTAATAACCTTGGCGTGTGTTTACATGTGTGTGTGTGGCTTCTCTAATCATGACTCAGCATTATTTTAATTAGAATGGTAGTGGTGAAAAATGATGAAATGAAAAGACAGCTTTGCATCCTGGTGAGGGGTATGAGGGGTCAGCACTCTGTGTCTGTCTGCGCTACAGCTTTCATATGTATTGTTCTGTCTTGGTTACGTACCTGCGGATCATCTGTTACTCTGCTTATTATCTGTGGCTTTATTCAGAAGCTATATACATTTCTATGGTGCAAGATGTTAGGGCTGGGCGATATGGACAAAATCTTCTATCACAATATAGGTAATTTCATATCTCGATAACGATATTTATCACATTATTAAACGGCTTTGTTGAATACTCAATTCTGATTGGTCTGATTACGGCATTTTACTGTCTGTTATTTCTTTATAGCAGACCGTTGCTATGTATAACAGACCGTTGCTATGTATAACAGACCGTTGCTATGTATAACAGACCGTTGCTATGTATAACAGACTGTTGCTATGTATAACAGACCGTTGCTATGTATAACAGACCGTTGCTATGTATAACAGACTGTTGCTATGTATAACAGACCGTTGCTATGTATAACAGACCGTTGCTATGTATAACAGACCGTTGCTATGTATAACAGACTGTTGCTATGTATAACAGACCGTTGCTATGTATAACAGACCGTTGCTATGCGCGCAGATCTGATTTCGGACTCTGGAGCACCATTTTTTTGTCAAATTATTGATTTAACCGTTAGTAAGTAGGCGTGTTATAAGCGTGATAATGTACAGCGCAACAACGTCCGGCTCGCTGTGCATTATCTCTTACATATAGCATGTTTTCTGGTAATTGAATAATTAAATAGTCTATATGAAATAACCACATGGTAGAGCCTATTTTTGTATACTCTTCCTGTGTGGATTAAATACTTGACGAATGAAATGCACTGAGTATTTTCTAAGTACTTTAGTGCAAAATGAACAAGTGAAATTATGGAGAAAAAATTGTAAACATAGTAATTGTGTATCACAATATCTCTATATATGATTTCATGGTGATATGATTCCATTGAAAGACGATAAATTATTATATTGAATTATCGCCCAGCTCTACAAGATGTGCATATCATGTAAACATGTTGTCAAGTTCTTGAACAATTAACTTCTCCTCATTCTTTATGTTCACAGAGCAAAGAGCCTCCAGTATGTCAGAGCAGTCACATGAAAAAAGGTATTTATGCATTACTTTTAATTTACTATTTAGTCTTACTTGGATTACATTATATTCCAGATTCTTTTTTCTCTCTTTTCCAGTGTTTCTCTGAGTTCGCTGAATTCGCTCTTAGTTAAAATGACAGTATGTTTCATCAAATATGGAATCCCCAGCGCCGGGGGCAACATATGTGTGTAACCTTGACGACCAACCAGGTTGCTTGGTGACAGTTTGCTTTCATGGAGCTCTTTTGTTCTTTTGTGAAGCAGAGCTGGTTTTACGTGCGTTACTGGTGTTTTGATCCCGTCTGTGAGGCGGTGACGTACAGATATCAGTGTGACCCTGAGCTACTTCCAGCACAATGCTCTTGTTACAGTGTCCTCTTGCTCCAGATATGACCAGCTGCGTCATGGATACATGTCACAACACATCATGAATGTACTGTATTTTATAAATCACAGGCAAATTATGGTTTATTATTTGAAAAACGGTATAAAACAACAAGTGCTGCTTTACATGTTCTCTGTCTGCTCTAAGAGGGGTGGCTCTTCCTGTTCCACTCAGCCTATTTTATCACTGATGCCAACTGATATTTCCTCTTCATTCACCACTTCATTTATAGATTGAACTGCCTCACTTCAGTAGCTCCCCCTAGTGGAAGATACAAGACATAACCAGGGCATTATTCCTGACTACAGTATATCCTATTGATTGAGCGGAGCCCTTTGTGCCTGTTTTTGTTGTCTACATCTTTAATTGTAGCATGTCTCTGTGGCCCTCACGGCGTCTCATCAGTATTAAAACGTCAGTGTGTGTCCGGGTGTGTGTCGCTGTTCTTTACAGGGAGATTAGTTTCCGTAAGCGAGCCCAGTCTGCTGATGACGAGGGCAGCATGGAGCTGGCAGAGTCAATCCAACATCTCACCCTGTCTGAGTTCCTCAAAGAGTATGTGGGGGGGCGACTCCTGTTCCACTGTTCTAGCATCCTTTAACCGTCCAGCTGCAACTAACTCTAACCAGAACGCACAGCATGTACAGTACAGTACGCACCAAGTGACAACAAACCACAACCTCCTCTGCTCTTCTCTCCTTGTTTCATCTCATCTCCTTTCCTTGTTTCCTCTCCTCTCCTTGTTTCATATCCTCTCATCTCCTTGTTTCATCTCCTCTCCCCATCTTGTTGTTTCCTCTCGTCCCCTCTCTTTTCATCTGCTCCAATTCTTTCCTCACCTCAACACCTCATCTCTCCTCTCCTTATCTCCTCTCCTCTCCTTTTTTCCCCTCCTCTCCTTGTTTCCTCTCCTTGTTTCATCTCCTCTTCCCATCTACTTATCTCCTCTCCTCTCCTTGTTTCCTCTCCTTGCTTCATTTCCTCTCCCTATCTCCTTGTTTCCTCTCCTTGTTGTATCTTCTCTCCCCATCTCCTTGTTTCCTCTCCTCTCCCCATCTCCTTGTTTCATCTTCTCTCCCCATCTCCTTATCTCCTGTCCTCTCCTTGTTTCCTCTCCTTGTTTCATTTCCTCTCCTATCTCCTTGTTTCATCTCCTCTCCTTGTTTCCTCTCCTTGTTTTATCTTCTCTCCCGATCTCCTTGTTTTATATCCTCTCCTTGTTTCCTCTCGTCCCCTTTCTTCTTGTCTACTCCACTTGTTTCCTCACCTCAACACCCCATCTCTCCTTTCCTCTCCTCTCCTTGTTTCCTCTCCTCTCCTCTCCTCTCATCTCCTCTAACAGCAGAACAATAATGAAGTTATTGTCTTTTAACAATACGCAGCAGAAGTCTGTCATTGTGGTTTTGCATGTATCCTGTCTCTAACAAATCTACTAATTTAAATTTACTTTCACAGCATCGTGTTGCAGAGAATGAACCAACTACACGCTGTACAATATCAGATTAAACTATATTTGTGTGTAGGAAGTTGCAGTTTGAACTAACCACCACAATTAGGTCATATACAGTATATGCTTGTGTACTAAAAGCATATAAGAATACACACATTTCCCACTCTGCCTGCACCGACACTAACCCATCATACGTGCTTTTATTGTCCTGTCATTACGCTGACACAGCAAGAAGACAGTCGGGATGGCGTGATTTTACCGACTAACACACATCTGCAAACAATGAATCATGTTTTTAGTGTTGTGAGTTATAGAACAAAGTGCAGTGACATTATTTAAATTCTTCTTCAGAATTGAAGAGGAGGAGTTGGATAAATACAACATCCCGACGAAGGTGGAGTCCGAGAAGTACAGAGTCATTCGCACCTTCAGTTTTCTCAAGAGCAGGATGTCCAGTACACGCAACAAGACCAAGGTAAACCCAGACCACACACAGTCCACGCCTCGGCTGTTACACCCAGCTACAGTTCAAATAACTGAATAACAGAAATTCAACTTGCTCTCGCTGTAGAGCTACATTACACTCTCAGCCTGGTTTATTATCTTAAAAATACAAATGATGTTTCCGTTTCAGTGTGTGCTCTTTAGCTGTAGGTGTGTATGCACCGGCTGATTACATTTTATTATTTATTCTTAACTCTGCAATAGAAATGATCCACCAGTGCCTACATTGGTATTTTTTACTTATTGTGATGTCATTTCTTGAAGTATTTTCAAATGCTTCCTATCCCTAAAATCTGTACAACCTAAGCTACAAGGTTATGTCAGTCAATTAACCATAATAATTAATACAATTATTGAAATTGTGTCATAAATAATAAAAAAAATACAAATATCAGACATGTTTTTTCATAAAATGTTACTCAATAAACACACAAAACATATTGATCCAAAACATTTCTAAATGTAAAAGCATGAACTAAATATTTCTAAACACACCATAAGTTATTTGAACTCTGCACATTTTTTAGTTTTTGAGATATTCTCATTTTTATGAGCAGATCGAGTGCAAAGGCGTTTTGATAGTTTTGCACGTAACGTAACATGATGATGTCACCATGAGCGTACAACATGATGATGTGGAAGACAGAAGCCTTATCTTTCTTATCAATTTAAACAGAATCATGCAAACTAAATTATGGGGCAATGCTCTGTCCTCACCGCACATTTCACCATGTTTTGTACAACACATAATGTAATAGTTTGTTTTATCACGAGCGCACAACGTGATGACACAAAAGACACAAACCTTGACTTTCTGCTGCAAAAGGAATGAATGCTCTAGCTCTTATTGTTTTTATTTTAGATAGATTTAGGTCTGTTTTTAAAGGGTTATAGAAGTATTTATGGTTTTGAACATTATAAAACTTTAGTGAAGGCCAGTATTCCCGGTTTGGACTCAGGTAGGGAACATGTGACTCTCTGGGAGACACAATCGGGAAACGTTTCTAGGAATAACTCAAGGTCAGAGCGACAGACCAAACACGGTGTCCAGCCTCTTTCCTTTTAATGATTAATCCCCTGTTGTTGAGTCAGCACAGAGACTGGAAGTCCTCCCCGACCTGCATCTGTTGTTTATGCTTCGCTCCATTTCCTTCTTGTTGGACTTCCTTACGGTTCGGAAAAAGGCGGGGATTCCTTCCAGGCTCTCGTATCTACTTACATGTGGGAGAGTTTACTCTGCAAATAGAGACTCACAGTGGTTTATAGAAATATGAATTGAGGCCTGCTTTGCTCTGAGTTCTTAGCTGTCACGTTTTGTCTGTCTCTATGTTTACGCTAATGTCTCCTGCATGGTTTTCCAAGGGGAAGGGGAAGGACAGAGATACCAAGGATAGGCCGCTGAATGGACATCGGTTTAACACAGGGGCCTGTTTGGGCCCCAACGTGTGCGTGGTGTGTGACAAACCGGTATCTGGAAAGGACCTACTGCACTGCTCCGGTAAGTTGCAAATATCCACTATACATAAACCTTTTTTTTTTATTTTATTTTATTTTATTTTATTTTATTTTATTTTATTTTATTTTATTTTATTTTATTTTATTTTATTTTATTTTATTTTATTTTATTTTATTTTATTTTATTTTATTTTTTTTTATTTTTATTTTATTTTATTTTTTATTTTTTTAATTTTTTTAATTTTTAATTTTTAATTTTTAATTTTTATTTTATACACTGTGACTTAGTACAAACGGATGACAAATTATACAGACATCAACATAAGACGTATGAAACAGATGTTATGGTTTGAATATGAGTAGATTTTTTATTGGTTTGGGGTTTTTGTTAGTGGGAGTTTTGTAAGCATTTGTGTGCATGTATGAAAGTGTGTTGGGTAATTGTGTCATAAGCATGTACAGGCATGTCTGAGGAGAAGGAGGATAGTGAAATGAATAATTAAACAAATAAATAAATAAACACTAATTGTAATAATGTTAAGTAACTTCAATAACTGCATAAATAATAATAATAATAAAAGTATGGAAAAGATAAAAGTAAATAGTAATAATATATATAAAAAAAATAGATAATAATAATAAAAGTAAGGAAAAGATCAAAGTAAATAGTAGTAATATATATATATATATATATAAAAAAATAATATAAGTATGGAAAATATCAAAATAAATTGTAATAATATATATGTAAAAAACATAATAATAAAAGTAAGGAAAAAATCTAAGTTAATATATAAAAAAATGATTAATAATAATAATAATAATAATAATAATAATAAAAGTAAGGAAAAAATAAAAGTAAATAATAATAATATATATATATAAAAAAAAAAAAATAGATAATAATAATACAAGTAAGGAAAAGATAATGGTAAATAGTAATAATATATATAAAACAAATAAACAATAATAATAAAAGCAAGGAAAAGATAAAAGTAAATAGTAATAATATATATTTAAAAAATAAAAAACTAATAATAATAATAATAATGAAAAAGTAAATGAGTCAATAAATAATTAAGGGGTTGGATGTATCCCGGGAAGGAGGCAACAACAGAGACATATACATAAACTTATAGATATCTATCTTTCCCAGGTTGCACTGCTATCGTCCATAAGGGCTGTAAGGACTCTGTCCCTCCATGTTTGAAGGTGAGCATTGTCTTGAAATGTTTGAATAAAAAAATGGTTTAAGAACTCATCTCTCCTTGTGTCAACTGTTTACATGTAACCAGCGTCTCTCATTTGTTTTACTTAGAAACTTCAGGATAAGTATGCCGTTACCATGGTGAAGAACAGGACAGCATCCCTCCCACAGAGTGAGTTTACAACACAACGGTCGAACGGTCACCAACAGTTTTGCTGTCAAGCTCTCTCAACCGTGTTGTTGGTGATATTTCCTGTTTGTAACGTTTCATTCTGGGTGTGATTATTGTTAATTCACAGATTTCACAGTGAGAGACAGTCATCCTCAGTGTGTCCTCTCCGTCTCTGCCTCTCTACCTGCCATGAAAGACACCGCGACCCAGCCATGCCTCCTCTCTGGGACAAACAGTGACAGGTCACAAAGCTCTCAGACGTTATGAATTACATGTGGGGATATGGGTAAAGTTTTGTGGGTAATATTGTTTGTTTTTTTGTCTATAACAGTCGTCTCAGTGAGAGTCCAGAGACGGAGTCTGATTCCTGGAAGGTGACCAGCCGATCAGAAGAGCTGCTGCCAACTCCAGTGTCCTCCACCTCCACTGACTCATCCTTCGGAGAAGGTATGACATGAATAAGGCTCGTTGTTTTCAGTTTTTACAGATTTCCACATAAAAATAAAAAAAAATTGATAAATACAACAGGTGCGTCTTTGATTTGATACAGATAACTTGTTTAGAAGGGTGTTTAAACCCAATTTATACACATGTTTTACAGATTTATTTTTTCCTTTCTCCTCTTACTCAATGTAATATTTGTGAATGTGATATTTTTGAATGTAGGTGATGTATTTTCTGATATATCTGATGATGAATATGACATAATGTTTATAAATAACATATGTTTGATAATTAGAAGTAGGCTATTTGGAAGTGTGGCTTTTGTATTGCTGTTTTTATGTACTTTTTCTATGTACTTGTATCGAATTGTTAACTGTTTGTGGATGTTTTTATCACACTGCTATCATAGAACTTGTTTGCCTGTTGGTGTGTTGTATGTATACGGGTGTGGTTTTCACTTTTCAAACATTTTGACCTGACGAAGATGGTAGTCAGTAAAAATTGTGGCATGGAGTAGTTACTTTTACCGTTACCTTTTTCTTCAATAAATCATGGCATTTTTGATTAACAATGATTTTGTACCTCTTTCCCTCCGTAGACTGCGTTGATGCGTGTTTCCACAGCGACGTCTCGGCTGACGCTGTGGATTACGAGGCTGAGTCGTGGAGTCTCACCGTGGAGCACAAGTTCTGCAAGAAGCAGGACAAACGAGCTGTCAAGAGGCAGGATGTCATCTATGGTGAGCAGATGTCACAACCGCTGGAATGTGTCAGTGTCAGTATTTCATGTATAAAATTGCTGTAATAATTGTTTATTGCTGGCGTGATGTAATGCATGTTTTTATGTGACAAACCTCAGAGCTGATGCAGACCGAGCTCCACCACCTACAGACGCTGCACATCATGGCCGAGGTTTTCGGGCGAGGCATGAAGGAGGAAGTGCAGCTAGATGGCGAGGCGGTGGAGCGGGTCTTCCCCTGTCTGGACCAGCTGCTTCTCTTCCACCACGCCTTCTTCGCCGCCATGAAGGAGCGGCGACACAGCTCCGCCCAGCCTCAGGGACACAGCAACTACCTCATCCAGAAAATAGGAGACGTCCTGCTCCAACAGGTGAGCTGCGCTGCCTTTTCTCTGAGGTGTGATAGATGGAAACCAGTGAGGGTGTGATTAACTGGGTGTGTTTTTCTGCAGTTTTCAGATGAGAACAGCGAGAAAATGAAGCAGGTGTACGGAGAATTCTGCAGCCGTCACAACGAAGCGGTCAGCTCTTTCAAAGAGCTCCAGCAGCATAACAAGAGATTTCAGAACTTCATTAAGGTATTTAACCCTCCTAGAGCATCTCAAATAAAAGCACCACCACCCTTCTGAGCAGGGAGATGTAGCGTAACTGTTGATGTTACTTTTTCAAGCAACAAGGTAATAATTCTTTGGTGAGACGGAGGGAGATCCCAGAGTGCATCTTGCTGGTAACCCAAAGGATTACAAAGTACCCAGTGCTGCTGGAGAGGATCCTACAATACACAGAAGGTCAGCCATCTACTGCCCTCTGCTGGCGACATGGTCGTATGGTCAATAACAGCACAATATATAATATTTCAAGTCATACATATATTTCTCCTTCCCCATCCCTCAGAGGAAACAGAGGAGCATGCTGACATTTCCAAAGCGCTGGCTCAGATTCGAGAGGTGATAGCCGCCGTGGACCTGAGCGTCAGTGAGTACGAGCAGCATCAGAGGTTACAGGAAGTGTGGAGCCGCATCGAGAACCGCAGCGCGGCCAAGCTGAAAAACGGCCACACCTTCCGCAAGCAGGACATGATGGGGCCGGGACAGACGCTCAAACACCAGGGCCCGCTGCTGTGGAAAACTGCCACCGGTCGACTTAAAGGTCAGACCGGCGTTATTTTTGCATCCTTTTTACATGCATGTGCATACTGTGAATATATATAATCAGCTTGTGATTTCCTGTTTTTCCTCACTTCCGTAGATATCCTGGCGCTGCTTCTCACAGATACACTCATCTTCCTGCAAGAGAAAGACCAGAAGTATACCTTTGCCACAGTGGTACGCACCCATTCATTAAATCCACACCCAGCTGTAACAGTAATCAGCTCCGTTATGATGTCACACCCTGAAGCAATAGCTTCCCTGAAGCAATAGCTTCAGGGTGTGATGTGAGGGGTCGTGCAATGAGTTGCTTGTTCTTATCACTGGTTGTGTAATGTGTGGTTATGATGTGCTTAGTGCAGCGCCAAAGATCACAGGGGGTGTGCCAGGATTTGTCTGCTCTGAGGTGGTCAAAATTAGATTTGCTCATATATATAAAAATTACAATAACACACTTACTGGATAATTTTATACAACAGTCTGTATATAAAATTATTTAAAAAGATTTGGGCTGTCAAAGTTTACACGATAATAACGCATTATCGCAAATTAGTTGTTACGCCACTAATTTCTTTAACGCATTAACGCAACTTGTGATTTTTTAGGTTGTAGTGGGCTCAGTTTTAAAGCTAGAGTGAAAATACTGGTATCATATGAAACTAGAGAACCTAAAGAATCCATTGGTACAAAGAGGCTAAATACTAACTAGAATAAATACTAAAAACGTATGCAAAATTTTGGCGAGAAAAAAAATGGCATGGCCATTTTCAAAGGGGTCCCTTGACCTCTGACCTCAAGATATGTGAATGAAAACGGGTTCTATGGGTACCCACGAGTCTCCCCTTTACAGACATGCCCACTTTATGATAATCACATGCAGTTTGGGGCAAGTCATAGTCAAGTCAGCACACTGACACACTGACAGCTGTTGTTGTCTGTTGGGCTGCAGTTTGCCATGTTATGATTTGAGCATATTTTTTATGCTTGACAAATCTCCCTTTAAGGTACATTTTGAAAGTATAAAAAATGATTAACGAAAACGATTAATTTGCGATAAATTATGGAGAATCGTGCAATTAATCACGATTAAACATTTTAATCGATTGCCAGCGCTAAAAAAGATATACTGTACATTTTTTGATACTTAGTAGTTCAAAAACAACATTTTCACTGCTGCACCATAAATTACATTTATTTAACCACAATAACCAAAAAGCCATTTTGGCTCTAACACTATTATAGTAAATGAATTAAGTTATTACTAAAATATATATATATATATTTACTTGGCGAATCCGTCAAGACATTATCACTTTATAGAGGAAACTAGGTTGGGAACCAGTGGCTTAGTGCATGTTGCTTTGTTTATATGTTGGTTGTGTCTTTGTTGTTGCTACTATGGAGGCAGCTATATGATCAGACGACATGTCATGTGTGCAGACAAATTTCCCCTATGGGGGAAACAAAGTGTATCATATATTATCTGTTCTGTTTTATCTAATGTCATTATCACATCATGTCAAAAAATCTAATTGCCCTCTTTTAATGTGCTGCAGGATCAGAAGCCTCCCGTCATCGCGCTGCAGAAGTTAATAGTGCGAGAAGTAGCGAACGAAGAGAGAGGGATGTTTTTAATCAGCGCGTCAGCCGCCGGGCCAGAAATGTACGAGGTCCACACGTCATCCAAAGAGGAGCGAAACACCTGGATGAGGCTCATTAGAGAGGCTGTAGAGAGGTGTGTGTATAAGCCTGGGTACAGTATATATATATGTGTGTGTGTGTGTGTGTGTGTGTAAACTGAGGAAAATGAGGATATTGAGAACTACAGATTTCACCAGTTGTTGTTTTCTGTGCTCAGCTGTCCGGAGGAAGAAGAAGAATACACGAGTGAGTCTGAAGAGGAGAAGCGAGCTGCTGAGGCTCGCATTCACAAGATCCAGAAGTTACAAGGTATTTTCAAACCTGTGGCATCATTTATTTGTTATTTTTCTATATATGTTCTTTACCCCGGAGTTAACATTTCACATCTGTGAACCCGATGAACTCGTGTATCAGAGAGTCTGCTGAGCCAGGACCAGCGGATCTGCTCCACCCTGGAGGAGAAGCTGCAGGTCCACGCAGCGCTCGCCGCGCTGAGTGGGAGGACGGACGCCTCGCTGGTCGAACCGCGACTGCTCGTCCAGCCGCACTCGGAGGAGCCGCCCCAGGCCGCCGTGTTGCTGGCTGCAGCGCTGCAAGAGGGTGAGAAGTTTTACATATACTGTACACTGCCGGAACAAACACAGATGTACTGTACAGTTTTGTTTGTGTTTTGTTTTTTTGACATCACGGAAGAAGAAAGTGAGAAAAATGTTCTTTACTTTAACACCTCGCCACACCTCATTTAATAATTGATTTATAACACACTGAAATGTAGTTGTAAGCAGATATAAGGACATTTTTAAGTGTTTGTTAACGTACAGTATTCGTCAACAATTATAACTTCTCCAGTATGAAGACATTTTATATTATTACAACTGTGTTTTACTATATTGTCATTCATTATCTGTTTATACACCGGCCTCCACTTATGTGTATCCACAGGAGGAGTAATAGTTGCAGACAGATATAAACACTTATTTCTAATTAAAACTACAGTATAGTGTGTTATAAACTATTTATTAAATGCTTATGTACTGCTTATAAATATTAA
The DNA here is from genome assembly GCF_043250625.1 of Sebastes fasciatus. Taxonomy (NCBI): domain Eukaryota; kingdom Metazoa; phylum Chordata; class Actinopteri; order Perciformes; family Sebastidae; genus Sebastes; species Sebastes fasciatus. Next base: position 5,670,625 of record NC_133813.1, read on the forward strand.
ATGGGGAGGGCAATGTCAAACATGTTTCCATTTAATAAAGAAATGCAGTCTAGTTTTTATTTTTTGCAACTTTATTTTTATTGTTTTCAAGCTACATGAGTGATTTGACAGAGGTTATTTTAAAGAGATATTCATCCTGTGGTATGAATTTATCTGGGAGGATTTTTCTCAGGTATAATGTGACAAAAGAGTTGCAGCTTCTATTCCAAATCTTTTCATGGAAAAAATGAAAACAATTCAAGAGACAAGACCAGAAAATATTTAAAAAAATAGAAAGCATTTGTTTTGTCCCTGAGAACTATTTTGTAGCCTTTTCAATTTCACAAAAGAGTCACAAAATATTGTGTTCTTCCAACTAGAACTGTCAGTCTGATATTCAAGGGTAACTTTGGTATTTTTCAATCTATTTTTTGTGTCTAAGTGACTAATGGAGACAACAAATTCTGAAACTGTTCCAGTGTTGAGGGAGAGCGCTGTAACTGGCAGCCGCTAAACGAGCTGCGAGGGCAAGTGAGCAGCATCAATGTAACGTTACGTCCACTAAAAGGGCTTGTTTTTGCCACTGACACTCAGATTGTTATTATAAGTGTCAGACATCATTATGTAAAGGACCCTACAGAGAACGGTTTTCTTACTTCTTTCTTCTTTCGCTTGACCTGGCCTGTTTGTTATTGTGTCCAAGTCCTGCTCAAGGAGAATTCTCATTGTGAAATCTGTATATCCGTATAATCTGGCTCAAATAAATTCAAAGACCTCATCCACATTGTGGAAATCGTCTAAATGTTCAGCCATGACATTAAAAATATTTTAGATATCACTAAGCTACGCTTTCTGTACTCCAACACAACAAACTCTGGCCCTCAAGTTTCCACCATGGATGTATTCTACTATTCTACCGTTGTCTTCCAGCAACACGTCACCTCGCCAGATTTCAGAACAACACTTTTCCTTGAGCGAGACTCTTTCCATGATGTTGTCAGACACTTATAATAACAATCAGAGCCTGTCCTGGCAAAAACAAGCACTTTAAATGGACGTAGATGACGGTGCCAGCTTGCCCCAATAGCACCATATTGAAGCCCGTAAGCAGCTGCCGCCTACAGCGCTCTTCCTCAACACTGGACCAATTTCAGAAATTGTTGTCCCTATTAGTCACTTAGACACAAAAACATGGGACAATAGGGTCCAGACTGAAAATTAATGAAGTTAACTTTTACCACTTTTAACTGATTGAGCAACACACTTAGTTTCACACTTTGTTTTGTTTCCCAGCTAAGAACCTGAAAGCCGCGCTGTCATCCAAGATCTGCTCTCCATCGAGTCACAGCCCGGACTCCGACACAGACTCCGTGTTTCCTGTAAGCCCTACTACGCCTCTACAGCCCCCCTCAGACTCTGAGGCCTCACCTGAAGACCCGGAGACCAGTGAGGGGAACTGGACTGAGGACCCGGTGCTTCAGTCCCCGACAGACACGAATGACATCGACGTCAAGGTACAGCAAAGTTTCTGCTATATATGTAGCTTATAGTGATTCCTCTGTGGCCTCATGATATAAATAAAGATGGTGAATTTAATAGGGGTTAAATATTGATGCAGCAATATGATGTAATGTCTTTTCCATCACTGTAGTTGTGATGGTGGAGGTATTACAGGTCATTATGGGCTCTTACAGCCGCCATCCGAACCTCACCGCTTTCCATTTCTTCACCGACGTGGGGCTCAAGATTGCCAACAGTTGTTTGAATAATTCAGCACCGTCTATTAGAATTACATTTCAGTCTTAATGTGATGAATCATTGATAAGCTCATAATAAAGGAAGAAGTCCATTTAGTTCCCGACGGTATTGCGCCATTAAATATGGATATGGAGACTTATTCCAATTACCATGCCACAGTTGTGCTACCGTTTGCAGCTTTTCTGTGACCTGTGAGGTAAATCGACTCTGAGAGGAGAGAATCATTTTATTATCGACTGCAGTGTGTTAATTCAACCCTAAACAGTGTGGTAGGACGCCGTGCGGCCTCAAGGGGGCGCACATGTTGCACGAATGCAACTTCAAATTTTAACATGAGAGGAATACATTTAGACTTCCCTGTGGGGTAGATTGATATTTAAAATCCTTAAAATCATGCATGAAAAACACAGCAGGCTTATTAATCTGCATGATTGTGTCCACTAACAGGTCGCTCAAAGTGTCCAAAGCCTGACCCAGTTACTCTACAGTCTGCAGGTGAGTGCATTATTCAACACACAGCTAACCACCTGCTACTTCTTATGCTGCTCTCATCTATATTATTATCCAGTCAGCAAACAAACAAACCTCTTCTGTTCTCACTGAGATGACATATACATGCTTTGTTAGTGTCGCGCTCAGTGAAGATAAAGGCTTTAATATGCCGGCACACTCCAGCTCCAGTAAACAGAGAGCCAACGCTGTGCTCAGCTGTTTGAAGCCAAAGGTAGCGAGAATCCTACTGATCTTTTTTCTGCTGTGAGACATACTATGGTCTTTTGTTTCACCACACACACACACAGACACACACACACACACACACACACACACACACACACAGACTGCTGTTTAGTATAAAATGTAAATTTGTGCAGCTGGGAGAGAACATGTTTGCATGAGGGGGATGTGTGCGCTCATCTGTCCGTCTGTGAGAGTTTGAATATGAAAATATCATTGAAATCAAAACCTCAAAGTTGTGTATCCCGTCTTGCATCTGAACCTGAAAACAACAGTGGAGGTGTTGTTATTTCACCATGTGAACACAGAAACAGTCAGGGCACCCAGTAGAGCCATGATGCTTTCCATTCAGATCACCTTCTCTTATTACCTGTTGTGAAGATGCTAGGGCTGACCCGAATGCTTCGACCGTTGCCGTGGTAATCAACCTTCAAATCAGTATTTGAATGCTTTGTTTTTTGTTTTGTTTTATTTATATATATATATATATATGTGTGTGTGTGTGTGTGTGTGTGTGTGTATTAGGTCTGTCAAAGTCAACACGATAATAAGGTGTTTTAACGCCACTAATTTCTTTAACGCATTAACGCAACTTGCGGTTTTTAAGTTGTAGCGGTCTCAGTTTTAAAGCTAGAGTGAAGATACTACATGGTATGATATGGGTGATGATACTGATAATGATACTGGTATCATATAAAACTAGAAAAAACCTAAGGAATCCATTGGTAATCCAAACATGTCAAACTAACTTGTCATGAAGGAGGATAAATAACGCTCCAAACTTAAGCTAAATTTTGACGAGGAAGAACTGTCATGGCCATTTTCAAAGGGGTCCCTTGACCTCTGACCTCTAGATATGTGAATGGAAATGGGTTCTATGGGTACCCACGAGTCTCCCCTTTACAGACATGCCCACTTTGTGATAATCACATGCAGTTTGTGTGGTGTGTGGAGGTGTGTGTGTGTACGGCAGCGGCATTGTCCCGAAGCTTCGAATACCTTTGAATATTTCTCACCAAAGCTTCGAAGCCCAAAATAATGGTATTCGGGACAACCCTACAAGATGCACATGTGGTTAAAGTTTCCCTTTCTGTTCCAGGCAGCGGTGACCATCCAGGACAGCTGCTATGAGGTCCAGAGGCTCCTCCTCCAGGAGACCGGGCGCCCTTCGCCCCGCGCCCAGCGACCGCACTTTCCCAGCATCCGGGCCAACACCCTACAAGAACAGGAGAAGCAGCGCAACCTGGAGAAGCGGAAGGAGGAGGTGGTGGCGGCTCAGCGGCTCCAGGGCCGACTGCGCCAGGAGAAGGAGCGCTGGGAGCGGGAATGCCAGGCCAGGGAGAGCCAGCAGGGGGAGCAGGAGAGCAGGCTGGAGGAGAGGGAGAAGCAGTGCCACTTGGAGATGGAGAGGCTGAGGCGCGAGAGGGAAGAGCTGGACGAGCAGCTGGAGGAGTACCAGCAGAGCCTGGAGCGGCTCAGGGAAGGCCAGAGGAACGTGGAGAGGGAGCGAGAGCGTCTGGAGAACCAGCAGAAGCTGCTCCAGACCTGGAGGCACAGCCGGCAGAGGAGTCTGCCAACTGTGATTCCTCACATGGTCATCCCTCTAGATGGGCAGCAGGTAGTGATAACTGTTTCCTCTGTCTATGGATTTTCAAATAACTTCTGATGTTTAATCTGAGGCGTTAATCCGGGGCTCGGTAATGCTTCCGACTAAAGCTCCTGACCCTGACACGAGTGTTGACTGATGCAGTGTTTATGGAGTATTTCTCGGCCAAAGTCATTAATGAGAAGCTTTTCTCAGACAGCTATCAGCCCGAGCGTCGCTGGTTCACTCATTTACACACAGCAGCTCAATCCCCTCTTGATGTACGACCTGCGATAATGAGAGCAATTTCAGCATCATTTGTCTTAGTGCTCCAGCAGCTCCACTCACCAATAAACATCTTAATGATTGATGATAATTAAACCATTGCAAATAAAAGCTCCGACAAAATAATTAAAACCGGAGGCACGCAGCCTGAGAAACCGATCAATCGCGTCCGAAAGGACTTAAATTATCGACGCTTTGTTTGAAAAGCACTACAGTGAAATGTCCCCCGCAGCTGGAAGGCACGGAGGATAAAGGCTGCACTGTTCTCTGTTGCCCTTTAAGTCTCAATGTACCTCACATATACAAGCAGCAGTGGTGAAACTAATACAGCACATACGTCTATGTGAGCCTCTGCTGGGCGCTGCTTTGTGCTGCTCGGTTCAGCAGGTGTGACTGTTCAAAAGACGCACGCAGAGAGCACTCGAATGGACAGACAAATGAGCAGACTCGTGTTACAATATTCCCTCTCTCCCTCATTAATTTACACGCCACCGTGGGCTTTTTACACACTGGATGCGATGAGGCTCTCCCGGACTTATTTATTTCAATTCATCTATTTTGGTCGGTGTGGAGGCTGCATTAACAGCAGTGGTCTGACAAAAGGCGTGCGGAGGCAGTGGAGGTCCTAATGTTCCCCTGCTAATGTTTTAGCCAGAGGCAGCGGTTCACAGGGTCAGAGACGGATCGAATGACACACACACACACACACACACACACACACACCAGCTCTCAGGTCGTCTCTAATTAGCCGTGCTGCCTCCGCTCTGCAGGAAAGGAGGCCATGTTGATGTGAAGATGGGACAGGAGAGAGAGGGGGTATTAGGAGAGGACAGGAGGAGCCTTAAGAGAGCTGCAGCAGTGATACCTTTCACCATTCATTAAAGGGTCAGGTCGCCCAAATGACTCACCATTTTTTATCCACTTACTATACCTCTAGTTGTATCTGGCCATGCATTTATACTAGGGCTGTCAAAGTTAACACGAAAATAACGTGTTAACGCAAATTCGTTTTAACGCCACTAATTTCTTTAACGCATTAATGCAACTTGCGATTTTTAGGTTGTATTGGGCTCAGTTTTAAATCTAGAGTGAAGATACTGGTATCATATGAAACTAGAAAAACCTAAGGAATCCATCGGTACCAACCATGTCATACTAACTTGTCGGGAAGGAAGCTAAATAACACGCCAAACTTGCGCAAAATTTTGGCGAGGAAGAACTGGCATAGTCATTTTCAAAGGGGTCCCTTGACCTCTGACCTCCAGATATGTGAATGAAAATACATACATTGCATAAAACAAGCACATTTGCCCACTCCCATGTTGATGTAAGAGTATTAAATTCTTGACAAATCTCCCTTTAAGGTACATTTTGAACAGATAAAAAAATGTGCGGTTAATTTGCGATTAAATATTTTAATCGTTTGGCAGCCCAAAGTTTTATTTGTCCAGAGTTTGAGATATCTCTACAGCAATACAACGGTGATTTGTTTGTGGTGCTCAAAAGAAGTGGAAAAATGTAGTTTAATTTAGAAGCAGCAAATTGCCTTTTCAGAATTAGACTCTCCATTCCTCAGAGCGATCAACAAAACACACTGTGAACAGTTTTCATGGCAACCGCTGTCCTCCGAATAAATAGTCCCTATAAAATCTCCTCACAGTGAAGTCTGTATATAATCCAGGCTTAGTACGTTTTCTATGATTTAAGATGAGATAAGATAAAATAAGAAGATCCTTTGTTATTCCCACTGCGGGGAAATTTACAGGATTACAGCAGCAAAGGGGGACAGTGCAAACAAAACAAGATCTAGAAGAAGAAATCTATTCACTTCCATTGTATTGGGATAGAAGCTGAAATCTCAGAGACAGATATCTCAAAACCTGGGCAATAAAACCCAAATGATCTATTATACCAGATACCACTCGAGGTAAGTGGGGAAATTGATTTTTGGTGAGCTGCCTTTTGTAATTCTTTTTCATTACAGTTTTATAGAAAATGATCTAAAGATCTATTAACAGATCCACTCATAGCTTTTGCACCTTAAATTATAAAATGTATTTCCTGATCCCTCATGCAAATGCATCAGTGCATTGTTGAATGATTTTATAGGTGTAGGAAACTATCCAATCATCAATGTCCATTCTTGCATAAAGGGATAGTTCGGGTGTTTTGAAGTGGGGTCGTATGAGGTACTTATCCACAGTCAGTGTATTACCTACAGTAGATGATGGTCGACGCGGCCCCAGTTTGGAGAAACAGACAGGAGTTACCACTCGGAAACAAAGCAATGTGGACGGGGGCAGCAGCAAAAACGGATTTTAGACACAAAAAAATCAATATCAGTATTGTACATTATATTTAGAATATTTTTGTAGGTATACCTTGCTGAGAGACAGCTGTACAGTCTATGTTTTCGACGGGGAACTGAAGCCGCTCTCGCCGAAGCAACCAGACTCCATTGAAAAAACAGTAATTTTACCTTGCAGAACACAGGAGCTGCTGGTCTACCGCTGCCTCGATCGGTTAGTTTGTTTGTGTTGTTGCGTGACTTTGGTGAATCCGAACTAACCCTTTAAAACACCAAAGTCACACAATAACAAAAACGAACTAACTAGCAGCGGTAGACCAGCAACTCGTGTGTTCTGAGAATAAAATTATTGTTTCTTTCAATGGAGTCTGGTGGCTTTGGTGAGAGCATAGATGGATATAACAGCTTCAGTTCCCTGTCAGAAAGGGCTTTCTGGCAGCAAGATAAAGCTGTGAAAATATTCTAAATATAGCGTACACTTAAACTGATGTTGATTTTTTTTCGGTGTCTAATCCATTTTGCTGCTGCCCCCGTCCACAGCACTACATTGCTTTGCTCCCGTGCTGCTACTCCTTTCTGATTCTCCAAGCTGGGGGCAAGCCAGCTACCATCTACTGTAGTAATACAGTAGTACCTCATACAACCCCACTTCAAAACACCTGAACTATCCCTTTAAGAAGCTCTCATCTGGGCAACAATATGAACTCCATCTGAATCACAGTGTTCTTGATTTTCACCTTTCAGCTCTGTTGCTGAACGTGACCGTGACCACTATGTTCTCTCTCTCTCTCTCTCCCTCAGGACTCGGCACTGAGTCAGTCCAGAGGCCTCGCCGCCAACGGCTCCGCGTTTGTGAATGAGGCTGCGTTCGACAGCACCAGCGTCAACAACCGTCACATCCACCACAAGAGAAATGACCCCAGCGCGCACAATTGTCTCAACACCCTGCTGGCGAGATCCAACAGCAGACAGGCCCCCGTAGCGAAGGCTCCCCACAGTCCACAGTCAGACTCCCAGGGATGGATGATGGGGACAGGGTACCTCTACAGCCCTGCAGGGAGGCTGGGGCTGCAGCACACGCCCACTGGTAAGAACTTCATGTTTAGCATCTCTTATAGGAAGTTTGAAAGTTTGAAAACACAAATTTAATGGCGACTAGGGGTCACGAGGATTCATATTTCCATACTATAATACATGCTATGTGGGATGGTGTCTGTCTGGTGACTAGACTAGGGCTGTAACTATTGATTATTTTCATTATCAGCTCATCTGCTGTTAATCCTTTGGTCTATAAAGTGTCAGAAAAATGCCTGTTAGAATTTCCTGAAGGCCAAGGTGACATCTTGAAAAGAAATCTTGTTTTGTCCAACAAACAGTCCAAAACCAAAAGATATTCAGTATATCATCATGTAAGACCCCTTAAAGTGAAGCAGTGAGTACAGGTTTCAGAAGTCTGTAAGTGACGAGTTTTGATTGAAAGATTAGAAATAGTAATTTAAACCAGTGTAGCAGACCATTTCCTTCTTTTTACTTATTCCAGTTAGCATCTGGTGAACCCCTTAAATTTAACTTTCTCACCCATTTAAGATGCCTCGACCCCTGAAGTAAGATAAAGAAAATTAGCAAAAAGAGGCTGGAACTATAGAGAATGTTTGGTATTTTTCTGTCAATCAACTAATTGATTGATTGATTGATTGATTGATTGATTGATTAATTGTCACTCCAGTATAGACACATTTTTTTAAACACAATAACTTTTATTTATTTATTTATTTTATACGTTATTGCACAAATTCACATACATTTACATTTGCTTACAATGTTTGAGTAAAATCAAGAGTAAATTAGAGAAAAAATAAAGACAATAATAACAGGAATAAAAACTAGGAAAAAATTAAAGGATTAAAAAAAAGAAGAAGAAAAACAAAAAAACATAAAGAAAAAAACAAAGAAGAAGAAGAAAGATAAAAAATAAAATAAATAAATCACTTTTAGAGCAGTAAAAGGTATAAACTAAATGAGCTGATAAGATTTTTGAGCACACATTAATTTCCCTATTAATGAGGAAAAACAGATTTTTTTTAAGCTTTTTTTTAAACTTTCAGAAACCATCTGTGAAGGGACGCAAGTTGACGTAGAAAAATCTTATGTTTGATATCCTGTATGTTAGTGCTAACATACGTATCCTACAGCAGCATCGTACCGTCTGCTGCTCAGCATAACGGAGAAATCTGCTTCCTGTGAGAATGTAAACAAACCTTCCGCCTGCACTGGTTTCACCCATGTCTGTGAGAGCGTACTGTACACACACACACACACACACACACACACACACACACACACACACACTCTCTGCTCTCAAGGCTCTATCCCCGGTGAGGCCTCGTCTGTCCTTCGTCTCAGTTAATCAGTGTCTCCTGACAAAGAAACCCCCCCCCACCGCTACCACCACCACCACCGCCTCCGCCTCCACCTGCACCAGCAGCAGCAGCAGCAGCGAGCCGGGGCCCCCGCCTGCCAAAGGAAAAGAAAATCAATGGTTCCTCTATCTATCGACTGGCAGTGCAGACAACAGCATGTGAATCACAGTTCACAGGCGATGGCGGACTGATTGGGACATCGATCTAAAAAAATCTTTACAAAACTCATTACAGCATGACTTGTCATCGCATCAGGAGAAAAGGGGGGGGGGAAGGGAAATGAGAGATGCGGACACGTATTAATCTGTGTTTCGCTCGTGAGGTGTGCGCTACATTCTCACGTTTGCCCGTCCCCATTCCTAATCACGTACAAGCTCATTCTAATACAGGGCGAGGGGAAATTACAGGTTCCATGTTCCTCAGCCCTCGTGAGCAATTGAGTCGGTGTTAAGTGATGTCTGGTATTTTGTACCAGCTATAGCAGGCATCACAATCTCTTCCTCATTGATCAGCTTATTAACCTTTCCTCGTTATTGAGCTCACACACACAAGGCCCAGTGAAACCTGAGTCACTTGTTAACAAGCCTGGGGTGTATACTTGGCTGCAATCTGCACCGCAGGGCGCGTTCCAGCTGACATCTACCCACAATGCATTCCTCAGTGGATCCCACGAGGGCCTGCGATGAAATGCTCTGAACAATATTGCCCAATCTTCACATAATTCCCCGTTAGATTTATACCTGTATAAGGAGTAGATCTTAAGACCTCCTCACGCTGGATCACGTGCTGCTTGGTATGTGGAGGAACGTCTTCTTATCGTGTGAAAAGAAAAAAGGGAATCTCTTTCAAATGCAAATCCTCCATTCTTCCGCCAGTCACACGGATTCCAAACATGATCTCACTTCTCATTCTCACCTGAGTATGTGAAGATTTCCTCTCATGCACACACACACACACACACACACACATAAACACACACCCTTTTTTGTCATCCACTGTGAGATTTCCATAATTTGTCCCCGCACAATGTAATCTCGGTGAACCAGTTGGATGGAATTTTTCTGAAATGACACCTCATCTGATGAGTCGTGTCGGCTTTTTGTTGCTCACCTTTTCGTACAAAGGATGAGAGCATGGTGCGTTGGCTGAGGAAGAAAGGAGAGATGAAACTGGGGCTCTTTACAGTACGTGGATTAATCACACCTTGTATAATAATAAGCTGCATGATGCACAAACCTGACCCGTGACTTTCCAACAAAGCGTCGATCTGCACGCACAGTGATGGTTAAATGATACTGATGATTATTTTGGCTCAATATTGAGATCACGATTATTTATTTTGTCCCACCAAAGCCTTGATAGTTGAATGAAATCTCCCAGCATGGGGAGGTTTTAGTGCTGTTTGTTCATTATATTGATCGCATATGGCACAAAAGAATCCCTTGTGTATCTTTGTGTTTACCAGATGTGTTCTACAGCGTTGTCCAGAAGGCTTTAACTCAAATTCTGAGTAACACCTTTAGCCCTGAAACCCTCAGGGACTTGAGAGACGTCTCCTGGTAAATGGTTGAGTGTGAGAGGCTTCAAGGGCTTGAAACGGTATAAATGTGAATGGGACAGCACTTTGCGGTGACATATCCCGTTACCTTGACGATGTGAAAACATGTTATGTGTAATTGTGGGGTTTTATGTTACCTTAAGAGACGAGCGGTAGTTGTCAAATAATCAATTTACTCGTTTTTGTCAAAACAGCGTTATCAAGTAAGGGATAAGCCTTGGTGTTGGGGTTTATTTCACAACAATGACCCGCTAGCTGCACATTATCCCGCTTATTACACGGCTACTTACTTAAGAAATCAATAATTTGACACAAAAAGAGTCCAAGATTAAAACTGCGGCCGTAGCACCCGCTGCTATAAAGACATAACAGACCATAGAACGCCGTGATTGACCAATCAGAATGGAGTATTCAACAAAGCCGTGTAATAAGCTAAATTAAAAGAACGAATAAATTTGGTGTGTAATATAGTCTAATGCTTGCATTCCTCTGATTTCATCTGTTTTTTTTTAAGTATTTATTGATAGGACAGTGGATAGAGTGTTGGAAAGGGGGAGAGAGAGAAATGACATGCGGAAAGGACCACAGGCCGTATTCGAACCCGGGTCCACCGCTGCTAGGACTGAGCCCTGGCGATACATGGGCGCTCGCTCTACCGACTGAGCTAACCAGCCGCCCTGTTTTTTAATGTACCATCTTTAATCCTTAATGTGAATGTCTCTGTGTAAATGTGCCGTAAGGAACCCTGTATTTAACGTCACAAGAGTATGAATTGTGGGTAATTCCCTCAGGCAAAGTTGGTCATGTCTAGAAAGTAGCCCACAAGTTGCAAAATCTCATCTGAGATCTGCAAAAACTTGCAAAAACCTGACGACCTCTCATAACCTTAACTATTTAAGGTCAATGCCTAACCTTAACAATGTCGTGAGAGTTTCCCCAGTTTGCACGCTCCCTTCTAGCCACTACCGACAAAGAATGTGTGCATAAAAGTGCTCAAAATGTCAGCGAGAGAGCCCTCAAGCACTCAAAGATTTGACAGCGGGAGAGCCTTAAACCCTCACAGACTTTGTGGGAACGCGCCTCAAAGTCCATGAGTCCGAGTGTGAACATTGGGATTGGGCCATTGGCAAAGTTTTCCTCTATACAGCAGTATTTTACAGAGCATCTAATGATGTTGGCAACTCACAGTTTTACCAGATTGTTCTTCTAACAACCCGAGCCACAGTTTGTTACTAGACTGAGCTTTTCTCCAAATGTTCTAACAGCCCTAACAAATTGATATTTTTTTGTTGCTTTCTTTAAATAGCACGCATTATTTGCTGTCTGAGTTGTAACACATTAATAATGCTAAAAGCTTATTAGTCCACGGATAAAGACAGAGATTGAGTGTTTTTATCATCTGGCTGCACACTGATGTCTCATCTATCAGAGGCCGGGCCTATATGGTGGCTAACAGAGCCACTCTAACAGACTCTTATACAATTAATCAAACAGAGGCACTTTCCTACGTGGACACAATGAGGCAATTTATAGTTCACGCCATCTGTTACCATGACAGCACACCTGCCCTAATGCTAGACAGCACCCACCACGCACACAAATGTTAAGAGCACGCGCATTCTCAACTAGATGCCACCCATAAAAACAAATTCTCTCTCTCAGATCTCCCGTAATTGAATAATAATGCTGTTAACCCCTGAAGCTGGGGGTGTAATATGCCAACTCGAGGGTTTGAATCGTTGCTATCTGCTCTAAAGATATCTGCTCATCCCTCCTCGTTTCCGGTCCCTCGTTTCCTCATCTCTTCTTGTTAACCGTCAAGTGCGAGGAGGCAGGTGTCATCGAATCCCGACCGTGACGATGGATTATGTTGACAAAGATAATGATAAAAGTGACACCTCTAAGTAGAAGGGGGAATGATGGATGGCTTGAAAATCTTTTTTGTCTCCGGTGCGGGAGAGGAGAGCGTGAGAGGAGAGGCTGAGCTGCAGCAGCTGTGGTTGATCTATATATGCAGTTAGTGATTAGATGAGTGGGCCAAACAATTAGCCTGAGCTCATTAAACAAGTGGTACATGACCCATCCTGGTGATTATGTATCAGTGGTTAGTAAATGATTGATTTGGTCGATGCATTATCAGTAGCTGTATTTCTTCTACATAGAGTATAATAATAGTGTTTTTCATGTGCTCTCTCAGATCTTAACAGTCACGGCTACATCGGGGAGACGTGGTCGTCAACAGCGAGCGGCGCTGACCCATATCCGGTGCTCCCGCATCCCGGTGACCCTCAGCTGGACCTCAGTGCACTGGTTTCCTTGGAGACTGACAGCGGTGGTGAGGAGGGCGGTGAGGAAACAATTGTGTACCTCTGAATGTTGATTCATTTCAGACTCAACCCAGCACTTGGAAAAAAGACATTTACGAAGCATCGGGATTGGATCCAGAGTTTTTGCTTCAGAAAACATTTTCTCTTTTTGTTGTGCTTTTTTTTTATATTTGAAAGATTGTTTTTGTAAGTGTAAAGTTACTGGAAGCACGGCGATAAGAAACTGAGATAAAGAAGGTTGTTTCAGACTCAATCTCACATGCACCTTAGCTCAAGGCACCACTGGGTGTTCAATGTCTCTTTATTTTCTGTTTTTGTGTGTGTGTGTGTGTGTGTGTGTGTGTGTGTGGTCTTTATTGACTGGGTCCCTGCAGCTACACCTTTCCCCTTTTCCCCCCCTCTGCTTCTCACTGTCCCTCCCTCGCCTCCTTCCTCTCTCAGGCCCCCCATATATCTCGTCCCTCGAGCGTTACATTTATTAAATTTACCACCAAATGAGGAGAAAAAGCGTAAACCCAATATAAGCAAAACATCAGGCTGTATCTCTCCAGCGGGTGATTGTCTGCAGCAAACTGCCCCTCTTTCATTTATCAGACAGGCTCTGTTTATGTACGAGCCGAGCACAACGCGAAGCACAAAGCATTAGGATTGAAAGATGAGGTGCGACAGCGTCAGTCCCACGTTTTTTCCAGACTCGCCGCCTGTAGCCGTCATTTATTTCTTTTTATCTGAAGCACGTTTTTCTTGTTAAGAGAAATAAGATGTGGTTTTAAGAGAGATGTTGCAGCTGCGCTAATATATCAGTTTTATCAGACGTTCAACCGCAAAAGCCTGAGAAAGCAGTTTGTTCCTGTGAAAAGTGAAAGAAAGTTGGAGTGGGAAAAAAAGGAAAACATGTTGGGCCAAACAGTTATAGACATTAATGTAATTATATAACAACAATTCTCATCACAAATTTCTGACTACATTTTTATTTCATGTCATTTTTAGCCAAACCAGCAGCATGGCTCTAGGGATGGTAACGCCGGTCAGTCTGTCCACCACTTCGGTCCATTGCCATGACATTTTGTTCAGACATTCATGGCCCCCGGAGGATAAACCCTTATGGTTTTGGTGACTTTTCCTCTAGCGCCACCATGGGTTTAACATCTTTTCAATGGATTGTCATGAGTTTTGGTCAGTCATGTCGCCTTCAGGATGAATTATAATCACTTTGGTGATCCCTAAACTTGTAATCTAGCAACATCTTCAGGTCAAACTATTCATTCGTCTAATACTTTGGTTTATGACCAATAGAGTGCTGCAGGAATGAGTCCTAAAACCCAGAAATGAGTTAGCATTTTAGCACTTCCGGTTCCCTTGCCTGGAAGTCAATGGGTTTTTAGTTAGATGCCTGAAATAGGGTCTGTGGTTAACACGAGCTTAAAAGATTTTAACGTTTTGTTCTACGACATAAAATAAGTCAATAAATATCCCACTTCCGAATTTTGAAGCTTTTAAGTGTCTTAAAAAAGGCGGTTTTGGTTAAGTGGTTAAATTAGACTACTTAACGTCATCACGCTGAACACTCGTCCGCCTTTAGCTTTGCGGTGGTGACGTGAAGTCATGCGACCGTTTTGTAGTTTTATAGCTTAGCGTTAGCTTTTTAATTCTGGCGATTGCATTTACACTTCAAAAAGTGCTCATTTGTGAAGATTATCTTGCTGAACAAAACGTTTAAGTATCATAAACGCTCGTTTACCACAGAGTTTATTTTCTGCAATAATCCAAAAGACATTGGAAAAATCCCATTGGCTTTTTGTCAAGGGAACCAGTTTGATGCTAACTTCCTGGTTGACCTACAAAAATACGTCATCCTGCAGCGCTCTAGCTAAAAAACTAAAAACATTCCCATCCGCCTCAGCTGTGCATAGTGCTAATTAGCAAATATTAACATGCTAACACCTTAAAGTAAGATGGTGAACATGGTAAACATTATACATGCTAAGCATCAGCATGGTAGCATTGTCATTGTGAGCACGTTGGCATGCTGACGTTAGCATTTAGCTCAAAGCACCACTATGCCTTAGTGCAGCCTCACAGAGCTGTTAGCATGACTGTACACCATTAATCTACTTTATTCTCCATCATTACTTTATAAAAAACCCATCTTTACTTTATACAAGCTGTAAAGGGTGGAAGATGTTGTCCTAAAATTATCTTCACAAGCACCCAGAACAATAAGACAGTCGCCTTATTGATGCTGTCATGCTTAACACTAAACTATTACACTTGAATATTCATGTAGTGTATTTACATATTATCTCTTATGGGCATTTGTATGTGTTAAGAGGTCCCTGTGCCAATGCTTTCGGTGTCTCTTGATGCTTTTTACCGACACTATAAAAGATGACTTGGTTTCACTACTGTTGTACTGTAGTTTCTTAACGGGACACTAAGGCAGTGGCAGTATTTTAATGTGATTTTATGTATATATGTTTGTGCTTTTATTTATTTATTACAGTACAAGAGTTTAACTTTGTGAAGGGTTGTATTGTACATAGAAGTGTACCTGTTTTTCGTTGGTGTTGTGTGCTCACACATGGCCGTGTTGATAAAATGACTTTAAACTTGAAACGGTGCTTTGTGTTTTTCTTCAGGCTATTAAATGGGGCTCAGCGAATGAGTCAATACAATAAAAAACGAGATGGTTGAAGCACAAACACAATGTTCAGCTCGGGCACAAGTATCACTTCAGTTTTATGGCCCCTGTCTGAATGTGAACAGTGTTGACAGATGTGTGTTCAGTTGCCAGCAGTGGCAGGTGGTGGTGGTAGACCAGGTGCGTGAATGTCAATGATTTCCTGTCAGACTGCACCTCTGAATTGCAAACACAAAATAAACACATCGGTATAGAATGAACGCAATATTGTTGTGCAGCAACAAACGGCAATGCCAACATATTTGTGGGTCATTACATTCTTTAAAATGTTTGAATACACACAAATATAAAGATTCCCACCAATCACAGCCTGTCTCTCAAGTAAAGGCTAAAAATACAAACAGAGACCTCAATTTGGAGCTTCCTGGCTTTCCATGACAGTAGTAATGTATTTCATATGCTCCACCTGTGTCTCTGTTGCTCTTTCCCTTTCAGCTCTACCCCCCAATATGCACCTTATTATTTCACAGAGGTGCTGCGTACAAACGCCCACTCCATTCCTTATCAGCCGCACTCTAGCTTATTAGATTTTGCTTCATTAAATGTAATTTGCAGGGAAATCCAGTGCAATTCATGCTTCAATTACCATATACAGTATATTGATTTGAATAATTTAACTCAATCCTTTTTAAACCATATTCTTATTTAATCAGCCCCTCCCAATTTCATTCTAATGAATGAGGTTATAGTGAATGAGATCAGAGATGGACATATTGATTTGGATTGTGTGTATATTTCTTTGATATTCATATTGATAACTCCAAAGACAGAAGTGCTAAATTACTTTGAAGACTGAAACTACTTCATTACATATTTGAGTGAACAAAAATATGGAGTTCCTCAGGGGTCAGTATCTGGGCCTCTTCTGTTCATTCTCTGCATGCTTTTACCACCTCAAATAATGGAAAACATTAAATCTGTGCAGGCTGTTCTCATGCACTGTTTGTAACTATACCTACGAAAAGTAATTCACTACAATTTGTATATAACCAACATAATCATTTGGTATATAATCCATGTAATCATGAGCCAGGACATGACGTAGACCGACAAAATACTAGACTTTTAGCCCGGAGGTCATTGTTCATGTCCTGAGTGAAACCAGAAGTCAATGTTGACTTATTTGGCACGTAACTTCTGTACTTAAAGGAACAATGTGTAACATTTTGAAGGATCTATTAGCAGAAATGGAATATAATATTCATAACTGTTTTCATTAGTGCATAATCACCTGAAACTAAGATTTGCGGTTTACCGCGGTTTTGCACTCAGCGGCTCACGTTACCGCAGTCTTGGAAAGGGAGGAGTGAGCGGAGGGGTACTCAGTTGGTTGCAATCTGCAACCACACCACTGGATGTCACCAAATCCTACACACTGTACCTTTAAGCAACACCACTTCTGTAGTTATTTGAACCCAAACTACGATTTTTTCCCCAAACCTAACCAAGTAGTTTTGTTGCCTGAGCACCGCAGTGGCTTGTGCAGGTGCACTTATCCCTCGTGTTGCAGGTCATTCGTAGGAAAATGCACGAAAAACAAAGTAACAACAACAAAATAACTTAAGATAAGATAAGATATCATGTGAACTGTTGAATAAGGATGCGTTGATCTGTAGCACGCTACTGTAATGTTTTCCCAGGCCTTGATAGCGATCTGACAGCTCCAGCTCATTCAGATTGCTGCTGATAGAGTTCTTACTAAGTAACCCGGCCTTCACACCCACATTCAGTTTGATTTAATCTATGTGAAACATGCAAACAAACATTTTCTCAAACGCTGTTCATACTTTCTTGGTTGTTTACTTGTGACTTCTTCTTCTTCTTCTTTGTATCTTAAATGTTAAAAATACTCAAGGCCCAAAATACCTCTCTGATCTGCTCCGGCTTTACCAACCCTCCAGGCCTCTCAGGTCATCTGGGATTGCTTCAGCTTCCAAGGGTTAAAACAAAATATAGCGAAGCCGTCGTTAGTTTCTCTGCACCGCAAATCTGGAACAAGCCTCTGGGAGATCTGAGGTCTGCTCTGAATCTAACCTCTTCTAAATCAATGTTTTTCTGTTTACCACTGCTTTATTACGTTTGGGGGTATTTTTGTACTGTAACCACAACATATTCTATTTTTATTTTATATTATTAAGTCTTAATTTATTTTATTTGCTCATTTTCATTCCTCTTATAAGCCCATTGTGTTGTTTTGCCTTTCACACTGAAGAGCCATGTGGTCAGACCTCTGTTTGATCCTCTTTGTACTTCTGGTAGCCCCTCAAGAATCCATCATGCTCATCATTCTTGCCGTTAAAACGAAGATTACTCTCTCTTCCATCACCTCTATTTGAGCCCTCACCTAATCACTTTTGAAACACTGTGTATGCTTCAGTGAGCAGCATCTTTTACCATGATTTTATGGACCATATAGTTAAGTCAGTATAATCAAAATGGTCCCGTGTTTTATGTGCCTCCGAGTCTTTTTGAGAGATGGCGTGGAAAGAGACGAGAAGTGCACATTTTACAAAGCTGTGTCCATGTATATACGCTCTGCTTTGTGTTGGACAGATGTTTTTGTACATACAGGCACATGTGCTCGTACTATCATGTCAATGCCAATGAGCCATCTGGGTATTTTCCATTTCAGCTGACAGTCTCTGTCTGATATCGTTCCCTGATAACGTTACAAACGCTTTTCATTTCCTGATAACTTTACAAGATTAAGATCTCTTTCCAGTCTGTCAACAATGGAGCCAAACGTGTAAATATCCATTGCAACTGTTAAATACTTAATAGCTCTTTAGTGTTTCTCTCCTTCGGCTTCAGTCGGTTCAATCATCAGAAGTCCTTCCTCATTACACAGTAAAGAAACTCTAGTACTGTATGTGGCCTCTGTCAGTCTCCCCTAGTTGTTTTTTAATGACCCCTGTAGAAGGTAACCAATAACGCCAAAGGAAAAACCGATAAAGTGGGGGAGCACATTATCGCTGAGTCATCTGCCAGGGTGAAACACGCGTTGCTAAAGCCTTTCCCAAGGGGAAGTGTAATGATTTCTGTAGGTTGCACAGAATAAACCTGCCCGGACCAAATATAAATAACAGCCATTAAAGCCTATCCCAGTGAGGAATGCTTTTATGAGAAACCTGAACAATATACAGCATATATACAGGTTATTAGATTTCTCTTGGGGTGAAATATAGTGACAGGCCAGACTCGATATATATACAGACTTCTCACAACCGCAGCTAGAGGAGAAAATCTACGACGACTGGAACAACTTACTGTAAATTTCTTTGACTTTCAATACTTATTTTTTCTCTCTATTTGGTGGAACTAAATATGTCAGTGCAAATGTAACTATTCTTATAACATGTCTGTGTAGTTTTTTCTCTTCTTTTGAAGTGACACATCCTCTGATCTTTACTTTTTGACCCTGGATTTAATTGGTCTCACTCATCGAGTCCCTTTAAAGTCCCGGTCATCTCCTGCAGCTGTGTCGAAGCCAAGTGCAGTGCTGTTTACCCCAAAATAAATACTAATTACAGCATTCAGACATTAGACAGCTTCAATATCACAGCCACAAAGTATGCAGGTCAGATAGGCACTGGAGGCTACAGTGGCGAAGATTACCAGAAACCCAAATGAGTGACAACAGAGAAGTTAAATAAGGATTTATTTACCTTTTAATGGTTCACTTTGGTTGATGCAAGCCACCCCTGTTTGTTTCCGTTCTGACATTTCCATCATGTAAAGCCAAGTTGGGTTTATCAGAGCGATGGGAAAAAGCACATCCATCAGCTGGTCGGAGTTACAACTTGGATGTTGGTTTTATAAGCTGGAAAATGGCAAATCTGTTCCGTGTGACGTGAACGCAGCATTAATAGGCCTGCCAGCATTGTTATTATGGGAGAGCTTTGCAAATTTCTAGTAGCCTATATAAGTGTCCAAGGACATAAAAGTTCATTCAGCAATGGGTTTTTTCCCCCACATTTATCCAGGACCACCACTGAACTCTAAGTAAACAACTTCATATATCATAAATGTAGCATCCGACCTAAAGGGAAATGGTATTAATTATCTAAAAAAATTAACAGAAACACTGACGAGGCACTTATCTGCCACATCTAAGGTTCATCTGAATCTACTTTCCCAGATTGAGGTTGGAGGCGTCGCTGCAGATGAAGTTGAAAGATGATGTGACACTGCGGAGGCCAAACTAAAGGAGCACCCTAGAGGGCACTTCATTGTGTTTTTCAACCAAAGGAGCACCTTAGAGGGCACTTCATCGCGTTTTCTCTACTAGAAGGGCACCCTAGAGGGCACTTCATTGTGTTTTCTCTACTAGAAGGGCACCCTAGAGGGTACTTCATTGTGTTTTTCAACTAAAGGAGCACCCTAGAGGGCACTTCATTGTGTTTTCTCTACTAGAAGGGCACCCAGAGGGCACTTCATCGCATTTTCTCTACTAGAAGGGCACCCTAGAGGGCACTTCATCGTGTTTTCTCTACTGGAGGAGCACCCTAGAGGGCACTTCATCACGTTTTCTCTACTGGAGGAGCACCCTAGAGGGCACTTCATCACGTTTTCTCTACTAGAAGGGCACCCTAGAGGGCACTTCATCGTGTTTTCTCTACTGGAGGAGCACCCTAGAGGGCACTTCATCGCATTTTCTCTACTAGAAGGGCACCCTAGAGGGCACTTCATCACGTTTTCTCTACTGGAGGAGCACCCTAGAGGGCACTTCATCACGTTTTCTCTACTGGAGGAGCACCCTAGAGGGCACTTCATCACGTTTTCTCTACTGGAGGAGCACCCAAGAAGGCACTTCATCGCGTTTTCTCGACTGGACGGGCAACCTAAAGGGCACTTTATCACATTTTCTCAACTGAAGGGGCACTTCATAGTGTTTTATCTACTGGAAGGGCTCCATAAAGGCACCCCACCCCCCACCCCCAGGCAGCAGGGTGACAGCTATATATAGTAACTCCATTATGATGCTGTATAGCCCTATTACATTAGAACCACCACTGAACTCCGCTTCACACATATATCTATTCATCATCTAACCTAAATGGTAATGTAGTAATTATCTCAGAAATTAACAGAAATACTGACGAGGCACATATCTGAGGTGACATCTGAATCTACTTTCCCAGACTGAGGCGTGGAGGCGTCGCTATACAGATGGAAGAAGGATGCTAAAGGACACATTGCATATATCTTCCTCATTGTAAAAACATTTCTCATATAGGTGAAGAAATATTTTGTATTGATGTTATTGGTAAGGATATGTCAAAGAAGGGTTGGAATTGATAATCCATGGACTTCTAATAGCTTCAAAACACCTCTCAGTGCCAGAGGGTGAGCACAAATCAATACAGAAAAAAAGATTCATATCCATCCACGTCATCATTCTGCTGCTTCTATCCTTTTCTCCCTCCTCTCGTCTACTTGCTTGTTTGCATCTATTTGCATTGCCGACTATGATTAGCCTACATATAGTATGCGTTTTAATACGAAGAAAGAAGTTTGACTATATAAATGCATGCAGCATCTGTCACACCACCTGCCCGAGGTACCGCTGCCATGAAGGCTGTATCATTTTTCATGGCATGTGTTCACCGCCTGCCGTCCTGTCAGCACTGCTCCATTCTTTCTGTCATCAGTGTCATCAGTTGTTCCTGTGATGATGTTGGCACAACAGCATTACAGGAGCAGCATGTGTATGTGTGCGTTCGCTTGTAGAAGAAAAATGTGTTCAATCATGTGTGTGTGTGGTTTGGTCATGGATGCATGGTAACATTAGAGCGTCGGCTGTCTGCATCTCACAGGGCTTTCAGGAAATTTCACAAAGGAAGGGAGAGAGAGAGAATGATTTTCTAATTGTGACTTGACAGAGTGCGTCCATTTTTAAATGCCTCCTTTAATTGCAGCTTTGGTGGTTTTTGCACTGGGCGGGGGGGAAGGTGAGCGTACTGATACATGCCAAAGGCCCCGTACCTGTCAGCACTTGAGGAGTGTGTGACAAGCATCTGAGGCCATTCGTGAGAGCGCGGGGATGAGCAGTTCACTGTGATCGTGCACCGTGACGGCTTGGTAATCCTCCACAATAGGCTCACTCATTAGTTCAACCCACCCACCTGCTTCTCAATGGGACCCTCATTTTCCTTCTTTGTCCTAAATTATAGAGGACTGTCAGGTGTCCATGTGTGGTGCGTGTGAGTAGGAGGCAGCATAAGTACGGGGTAATGGATAATGGGTGGGTAGGGTGTTGTGTGGCTTTTTACGATGTAGGGATACATTAATGTAATTTAACCTGTGGTCACTGGATAGTATAGCAAACATAAGCTCAGTATGTTTCCTACACGCAGTAAGGCATTTGAATGTTGTTTGTGTTGGAATTATTCAACGTATTCTCATACAAACAGTTCGTAAGTTATTATTACCAAGAGAAATGAGGAGAAAAACGACAAAAATAAGACCTAGGTTGAAATAATCTGGAGTTCTCCTTCATGTTGGCTCATCTGAATGTGTACATGTCTGTCTCTTAATGAATATCCCTCTTTGTCCATTGGAGCGTTAGCTCTTTAATGTCCGTCTCTCACTCTGCTTCCCTTTGATAATGTCCTTCCCCACATCAGAGGAAGCAGCAGTTAACAGATAGCTGGCTCTCCTGGATGAACACTCTGCCATTAAAACAGGTGAAAACAAGGTCGCTCCACACCTCCATCCGCCCGTGCACACATGAGGAACCAGCGTTTATAGCTTCCAGGGGTCATTTGCTGTTAGTCACGGGCACAGCAGCCCGGCCTCTGCCTTGTGATCAGCTGAGAAGGCTGGAGTTTAGTGATGCTCTCTACATACAGTATTTAGGCCAGAGCAGATTTAACAGGTTAGACACCCCGTGGTGAAATGGGTCAGCATGCATTTCCTTTGACCAACCATTCAGAAGAAGAAACTCATCCTCAGTTTGACACAGTAAAGCCTGTGTACTCTGACAATGCAATGTAATAAAGAATTATATGCCTATATACAGGTATGGGTTAAATTAGGCCTATAGGCTAACTCAGCGAAGGTAAAAACAAACAAACAAAAAAAAACAAAGGTCCAGTTTCTAGGATTTACCAGAAATAGAATAGAATTCATAACTGTGTTTTCAATAATCACCTAAATCGTCAGGTTTTCGTCAGCTTAGAATGAGTCCTTCATATCTACATACGGAGCGGGTCCTCTTCCATGTTTAGTCCAGATTAGACAAACCAAACACTGGCTCTAGACAGAGCCTTTCATGTTTTTACCAAAGAACGTATATTGCTAAGAAGTGAAAGTCAATTGTTCATTCCATTGTAACGGAACGAACAATTGACTACAAAGTGACTAAAAAGTAAAACAAAATCATTTCTATTCCATTGTCATAATTTGGCCTGTGTTGAACAATACAAATATTATAAATATGCATACTAGTCATGTTACGTGATGTGCTGAGGCTTCGGAGCGTGTGTCGAGTAATCCAGGAGGTTTTCTGTGAAGCATCGAGGCTCGTATCTGAAGACGCCCGAAGCCGAAACACAGTCGAGAATTTATTATTCTTGAATAAAAACAAAAAAATGTCTCCCATCTATCATTTTCCTATAGTTCCTATACAAGCACATTCACTGCCCTCTGCCCAGTTAAACCACTGCTACACATCTGTATTATATCTGCCTGTTTTACACTCTTTGACCAACAGTTGGTTTCATGTGCACCTGCAGATGAAGCCCTTTTGCAAACCAATTTGCTGGAGAGCTTCAATACTTCATGAAGCTTCATCTCTACATCACTAAAGTCTTGGAAAGAAAGGGAGGACTAAATATCGCCAAATCCTGCACACTGTACCTTTAATCAATCCGGGCTTTAATGCACCACGTGATCAAACACACCCACGTGTTCTGTGCAATCAACAGGTGGAGGTGTGCTGGTCTAAATGACAGTTAGCTAAAGTTACTGCAGAGCTTCATTTAGCTCAAAATGAGTGAAAACTATGAGGGTTGGGTGGGACAGAGAGGAGGACTAGTTCTACTGGGACAGACAAGCCGAGTGGACTGTTAGGAGGAACTTGGAGCAGATCTTGGAGGACATGGAGGTGCTCAAAGTTGACAGAAGGAGGCCCAGACCTTCACACCTTCAGACCTTCACACCTTGTTGAGTACAACAACAAACTACAACTGTGCATCTCTCTCTTTGCTTGTTTGTGGCTGCAGCACCACTGTGGAGTTTACATGGTCTATACATCTCTGTGTTGTGTCTGCGTTGATTGGTGATGTTTTCTTCTGCTGTAGTGGCTTGTGGTTGTTGTTTCTGCAGCCTTAATATTGTGATGTCCATAACTCTATATATGTGTCTGTAATATTTGTGCAATTGCCTGAGTTTTGTTTTCTGGTTAACTCTGGTGAGGCTACACTGAGATGTGTTATTGATAATCAGTTGCTGCACTGCAAGGCTGCAAAGTGTCATCTATAAAGGAATATAGTGTTGGTTTGGACATACAATAGCTGGTTCTGTGGTATGATGTTTATTGACATGTTAATGCATTTTATTTTGTAGCCTTAATGTGTTCTTTATAGCAAATATCATTCTCATACATCACCCTCCATCCTCCTTTCCCTTTTAAAACATGCAGCTAATGTTTACTCAGTACACTGTTTACTTTTATCTAAGTACATTTTTGCACAAATAATTATACTTGAATAAATGTCTTATAGGTTGTCTAACAGTAGACTATGTTTACTTGGAGAGGTTTTCATGCACTGGTCCATTTTGAGATTTTAGGCTATTTTGCTTCCACAACATGTCTTTTTTTCAGACTAGTTGAAAGGAAACATCGAAAACACACATTTAGGTGTTTATTTTTACTACTTTGTCTATTTGCATCTGTAGATTTCTCCTAAATTCACCATAAGTTAGCATTAGATACTGTCTCATTTACAGATTTAAACATAACATTTTAGAAAACTTGTAATACAAAAAATAATTGTCTTAATGTAAGTCATCAACTGGGGAAGTTTCATGGCTATCTATTTTTTTTAATTTGTTTTCCCTGTTCACCTGGGTGTCTCTAGTTAAATACTCTAGGAGGCCTACTCTTTCCATCCCCACCTATCAGCGAACACATGTAATCACATGCTAAACTCAACCTGCCTGCACCATGTTTGGTTGTTTTCAAGAGCTGCTGTACGCCTACACACTTTATGTGCCTCTCATGTTTGAGATGCAACAGTCAGATCATCACATGTCACCTTAAGCTGTGCTGTGCATTACATCAGTGACAAACTAAAGTCTAATAGCTGAGGAGCAAGGTAAACACACTCTTCCTGGTGATGAATGTTAAATTAAAAGCCTCAGGATGGGAAAGAGCGAGCAGAGAAATCACTACCTGTTCATTTTGATTTTCAGCAACATTATACTGTCACTTGAGGTTAGGCAGCCAATGCTAAACAGATAGCTTGCATATTGTTTGTATTGCAAAGCAAGTGGAGTGATGTAATGCTCTGTGTTAGTGCTACCTCGCTCTCCTTCTCGCTGTCTCTTGTGGAGTAAAATGATGCACGGACCATGGTTATGTTCCAAATCGTATAACTTTTTATTTTTACTTTTACTACATATTGCAGCTGCCCTTATAAATTACGTACTGTTGCATGCAGTATGCATACAATTGGGACATAGTACTTCATCATAACATTGTGCCTTGAACTTTGACCCTGTAGCTCATATATCCGATTAATTGATTATTAAAATAGCTGGTGATTCATTTAATAGTTGACAACTAATCGATAAATTGATTTATTGTTGAAGCTGTCATGTGTTTGTGTGTGGTCATGTTAAGGATTACCTATCAAATCATGTTGGACACTTCCTCTGAGGATAAATTGTTTTAGTTCTTGGCACTCAATTTGCCGTTGCAGTGAAGTTAAATAGCCTGTTATTAATGAAGATTACCACTCTGGAAACTCAGCATATAAAATGTGAATTTAAAACTCATTTAATCTTTATGTCCTGCTCACAATGTGGGCATAGTTTTACATTCGAGACTCGAGCCGTTGCGTACAGCTGAACGTCTGTCAGGTGCAGTATATATCGGACACAAAGATTTCCTCATTTATAGTTCAGCTGCAGTTCAGCTTTAATAACCTCTGAGGCAGTATATATATTTGGGTTCATCGACTCGGGTTGGTCTTGTGAGATGATACTCATTCGACCCGATATTGACGCTCCGTGTTTTTCGGTCTTTTGATGTCTTTGATGTGATTTCTCCTCCAGAGGAAACTGCTGCTCTTCACTTTCCACCCCGACAGAAGGAGAAAACTGCTGAGCTCGCCTCCACATACACACACACACTGGCAAACACATACACAGTAATATTCATAACTCTGGCAGTTAGAGTATGAGTTAAAAGGATTTGGTCTCATTAAAAGATTTTGGGGGATCTAGAGGAAGAGGGATCAGACTTTATTTGATAGCCCGGGGCTGAGGAGTGGAGTACTTCAATCACAGAACAATTGCTTTAAAATCTCAGCCTCTTTCTGTATTAGCTTTCCCCTCCCCTCCGCTCAGCTAGGATCCATGTTTGTTTGTTGTTCACGCTGCCATTTATGATTGATCTGGCAGTGTTGCGCTGCGAGGCAATAATCAAATGTTATTTCTCTTAAATTAAAAACACATCTCAAAGCTTTGTAGCACGGAAACGGGTGTTTTTGAATGCATTTCTACATCATGTGGCTAGCAGCAGTTGTTCAGATGCACTCAACAATAATGACATCATCAATCACTTAGTGTTATTGTGTAGGGTCAGAGTACTTCATATTGTAGATCTACGGGGATTTCAGTTTACAGAGTTATTGAAAATGATTTAATAGTTTTTTTTAAACCAACATATTTGTTTGGTTCTGTTTTTACCGTTGGATGCATAAATCATTGAAACCTGAACTCTTTACAGCAATTACTGATGCTTGGGCAGTGGCCCTCGCCGTCTTGATACCAACATACAAGGCATCCTTTAGCGTCTGCATGAGACGCACCGGACTTTCAACTAACTTCAATGTAAACCCAACCACGTAAATATTAGATGCTCAGAGCAACTGACGTAGTATGTAAGAGCGAGAAGTCCGCTAAGGGCGGGAGGGAGGTGAGGTGGATCAACACGTTCTCATCCCAGCTCGTCACATACTGACGCTTTTGAAAGTGAAACTTTACGCACAGGGACATGAACAGCGGTCTCCTGGATGAAAGCCTTGTGTTTGTTGGACCCATCCACCTCCCCTCCCGCCTGCCCGGTGTGTTTCTTTCACTCTTTAAACTACATCACTACACTCCCGGCGCACTTTCTCAGAGCGTTTACTGTTGCCGCTGGATTGGATTGGTTTACATTGTAGTTAATTGAAAACTTGCTGCGTCTCCACCGCTAAAAGGTGCCTTGTGTGGCGGTATTCAACGCTGACGGCCGTGACAAAACACCGGTGTTTGACGCCCTGGGAATGAGAACGGGCTGGGTGGATGGGACAAACGAACACACAACTTTTACTCGGGGCCGGCGTTCGTGTCCCGTATGAAGCCAAAAGTTGAGTGATTTTTACTGTCGCCATTATGTCACGTGATGTTATGTCCATAGCTTATGTTACGTTACAAGAGTACTTATTTTAAGACAAACCTTGATGTTTTTTCTAACCCAAACCGCCACCATTTCACAATGTTAACCACACCCAAACCTTCAAGATACAATGCATATATATATATATATATATATATATATATATATACACATCACATTGTCTTGCTGTGTAAAATAGTGCAGCTGAGTTGTGAAGCTAATGAGATCACAGTATGTACCTGGCAGAAATAACTGAGAAGGTTGTAAAATTCTTATAAATTTCCATTGGAAATGCATATGGGTCATTTTTGACCTACTTACAGAAAGTTAATTTGTGGTAATGACACAAAATCATAATTTTCTTTAAAAGTGTTTCTGGAATATGAAGTGCTTTGGTCAGAAAAATATTGGAAAATGCGTCAGTTTGACAGTATTATGGTGATTTAAATACATAAAGACTGATTTAATGAAGGCTGTAAAGGTGAAAGGAGACTCATATACCTCACAGTGAATGTTTTAGTTCAGTGGATTAATGATCTTGGGTGGGTACCACTGTTAAAAGCACACAATGTTCCAATGTGCGAGGCCAATTCTGTACCTGCCTAAAGCCATTTGATTGAAAACTTTTGTCTTTAATCAAAACAAAATGTTGTCACAGTCCTGTGAATCAGAAGCTGGCAGATCTGCAACAGTTGAAATAAAGAATGAGTCAAGAAAGTGAATGAAAGAGAGAAAGTAGAATTCACAATGCCTGGCTTTATTTGCGGGATGCCAGAATAAACAGGCAACCTGAGAGTTTGGCTTCAGAAGTAGATGAACAGCTAACAGGATATGAGCAAGAACTGTGAGAATGATTCTCAGGAACCCTGCAGACAAACAGTGGGTGTTTCTGTGGGAAATTAGCCAGTGATTGTTAGCAGCTTCTCTGAAACCTAAAAAGAGAGAGAGCAAGCTTATAATATTGAATCTATCTCCAATAATCAGTGCTATATTAATGCAGTCCATTTACCATTAACCAGCCCAAAGATACTAACTTTTGCACACAAGATATTAGATCCATCTTGTACGAACAAGATAATAACTTGGAATCATTTTCAGGACTTTGGTGGCTCCGTGAGTCATAACTTCTGAAAACTGCGAGCAGGAAAATGACATTTTCTCAGGCAATATTGGATGCAAGTGAAATACTGTAGCTTCTATAATAAAAGTTATGATTGGAGATTGTGAAACCACCTGCAGTATCTCTGATTCAATACCATATTGGATTCCAAATAATCATGTAAATGAGCATGTCAGACAAGCAAGAAATGCAAAGCCACTTTCCCACTGGACAAAAAAACCCCACTAACATCTGGCTTTTTCTTTTTGGGAAAGGTTACAATCAGTATTCATTCCAGGGACAAATTACTTTGCAGTAGTCACAAGTATTTATTATTGGCTCCCGCTCCGATCAGCAGTGATGGTGGACACGCTAATTTCGCCCTTTTTCAGGCATGATGCTACTGTATGTGACACACGTTAAAGTGAATATATAAATAAAATTAACAGGGATTTGGAAAATTATTCTAATTTATTATTGTACAAAACAAAGCCACCAGACTCTAGTTAGGTTTGGTCGAAATAGACCCATTTTTCAGAGTTGGATGTGAAAAGAAACAGCTATTATATGCGCTCCTTAAAGCCACCAGACTCCATTGACAGAAACAGTAATTTTACCTCGCTGATCATCAGAACACACTTCATTCAAACTTGACAAAAACAAAATAAAACTCATCAAAACTGTCTTGGTTAGTCTTTCCACCCTTTCAACAATCACCAACTCTGGTTTGGTCAAAATAAACCCTTAATTCCCAGAGTTAGATGTGAAAAGAAACAGCCGTTATATGCGCTCCTCAAAGCCACCAGACTCCATTGACAGAAACAGTAATTTTACTTCGTTAATCATCAAAAAACACACTTCATTCAAACTGGACAAAAACAAAATAAAACTCATCAACACTTTCTTGGTTAGTCGTTCCACTGTTCCAACAATCACCAACTCTGGTTTGAGAGTTTGAAAGAGAGACTGAATAAGTAACAGATATAAAAAAGAAGTAACCACCGTAACATTTTCACCGTTTACTAACCCTGTTTTCCAGTGTGTTTGTGACGTTGAACGTGACGCACCAGAAAGGCATACTTATCTACTGGCAATGGGAAAGGAGCCTATCACCTATTTTTACTGTGTTTTCCTGTGTTTAAAAACCCTGCATATACACGCTGATGGTGGAAAAAAAGATATATGATGCTTACTTTTGGTTATAAATGTTCTTATTTTTATTATGTTTGATTTATACTCTGCTTACGTACCACATAAACTCACCATCAATTATTTTTAAGACTGTTTTGCTCTACTATCAAAACCTCAAGCCGCCCAAGCTTCTCCCCATCACACCCACACATAGTCACACTACTAACCCCTGGGCCCCGTATGAATTTTAATCACAGGAGGGTAAAGCAGTGAAGTGCAAATTCAGACACAATGCCACAATTACCAGCCTGGCGGCGGTTTCAGGGGCCCAATTAGCAGCAGAAAGAGCGGCGGAAGAGCCTCCCGTTAGGCCTTCTTTCTTCTAACAAGAGACGCGTGACAAAGGTCAAAGAGCTCGCTGTAGACGCTCTTTGGATAATTAATCCGACTGTTTTAAAATGTGTGATACGGTAAAATGTTGGTTATCTGTTCCTTGTGTAATGAATTTTAATGAGTAGGACTCCGAATACATGTGTTTACCACGAGAAGGCCTGAGACAGTCCCACGTGATGGAAACCCTCCCAGCATGACTCATGGATACGCTCGAGTTAGTGACATTTAATGAGGGAAAAGCATTTAACACTCACTGGATCCCCTTTTAAAATACTGTAAAAGGCACTTTGATGTACAAAGTTGTGGGCTATTAAAAGTTTTCTTGCATAAGGATTCTCATTTAATAAGAAATGGACACACGCCTGGTCATGGGTGACTTGCTTCTGGCTGTTTGAGCTACTTTTTAAAGACCAGTTCACCCAAATAAAAAAAATAAAAAACCTCAACCCATGTAAGGACATGGAAAAATATATATTTATTTAGCTTAATTAAAAAGAATAAGGTAAAAAATGTCTTTCTCAGAGCCATGAAATGCATGAACATCAGTCAGACATTAGTTATAATTTGTGTCATGTGTTGTTGTCTCGGACAGCTCGGAGATGCACCGGCATCACTATGCAGCAACATGGTAATCCTGTGATTGCATGCTGGGAAGCGGAGACGAGCTGTGTTGTCTGGAGCACAACAGAGCATCTGCATTTCATTATACCAAAAAGGAGGTATGGAAATCCAACAGTGGTGCCTCTCAGGGTGTGTGTGTGTGTGTGTGTGCACATACACACCTGGTGCACATTTCTGCGCTTGTTAAGAAAAACAGCAAACAGGCATTTGTTTTGCCAGAACGGAGAAGCATTTCCTGTTGTGTGCGCCCTGCGTTCCAGTGGCCCTGTTAATGTTAATGGATGCTTTTTCTTCTTTACCCAGGACAGGAGGAGCGTGCAGCACAATGGTGCAATGAAAATCAAATTTATTCATGAAGAACATAATAATCGTACAGTAGAAAGGAGAGGCGGTGGGGAATGGGAGCTACTCCCCGAGTGGTGATGGGCTGCTCGGAGGTCGAGACACAGATGGATACGCTCACTCTGAACATGACTGACAGCTCCCGTCTCTGTCTGCGTTTAATTTACACGCCGGGTTGTCTCGCACTGATAACCTCGGTGATATAGCTGCAGCGGTGGCGACAGAGGAGAGAGGGGAGAAGTGTTTAATTGTGATTCATCTGGTGGTCAGTCATCAGTTGGGGCTCCACGAGAACGGGCCGGCTGGGTGCTGATGATGGATCATGGGTAATGAGAGTGTGAGAAGTTCATGTGTCATGCAAGTCATCAGTCCCTTGAGTTGGTGAATCACCTCCTCCTTGTGTCAAGAGAAGGAGAAGCAGCAGAAGAACTCTCATTTCATTCGTGAGCGAGAGCGTAGCGTGATCTATCAGCCGGTGGGGAATGTCTTTCTGAGAGTCAGGATGTCAGATGGAGCTCAGCAACAACACAAGAGTGACTCACCGCGACGGTGGGCGTCACGTCTGGGGAATGTCCTCCGTTGTGGCCTTTCGCTCTCCGCAGATGTTTATCCCCACACTCTTTAAAGCTTAGGTTTGCCTCAGACATTTTATTTACATGTGCATCCTCCTCACCTGATTCTCTCCGTTGTCCACACGTACACGGATGAGATGGATGAGGTGTTGCTGTGGAGTTTAAATGATAAATCATGTCAGGAGCACATGAGGATGAGAGAGAGCGGTGCCATCGATCACCTCTGCTGTCTCATAGCGCAACATTTAATGAGGAAATCTGGGCAGACAAGGGGCGGAGACAGCAGTCTGTCACCGTGGGCGCCTCTCAATCAATTACAAGTTCAAGCATTTAGCAGACACTCTTATTCAGTTTAGCAATTTAGTGTGATACAAACATAATTGAAATAGTCTTGCCGAATGCATTTGTTTGTTAAATCAAAGCAGATATACAGAGACATAATCAAGTCAAGCCCAATATCACAAATCACAAATTTTCCTCAGGGGGCTTTACAATCTGTCAAACCTTTACCTCCACATGGAGACATTAGATGAACTGTGTGTTGTGATCATACAACACTGTGCTGCTACATTAAAGGATAATTCATTTTTATTACAAACTTTGAACTTATTTCCATATGTCTTGGCACAAAATGTCATTTCAGCAACAAAGCTACAATGAAGTACGACAGGAGAAGAAAGACAAGCGGTCAGACGATTAGACAGTTTATAGAAAAGCAAGCTGTTTAGCCAGATTATCTACTTTATCAGGAGATACTGTAAACTACTGCAAGTATGGTGAGTCTAAGATAAACCAGGAAGTCAGTTTGTGAATTGAGGTTTACAAAACAGTTTTGAGAAAAAATTTACTGTTAGTGTTATCACAACCAGGAAATACAGCCCAAAGACCCAAGTTGTAATAAAGCTGAATTATCCTTTAAAGAATAAGGCTGGTAGGGCTGCTCCATGTTATTTGATTATTCGACTAATCCGTAATTTTGGTCTTAGTCAACTAAGATTTCTTTAATAAAAATAATAATAATAATAAATTCAACTTATATAGCGCTTTTAAAGAACTCAAAGACGCTTTAATCAATTAGTCATTTTTTATGCTTTTTTTCATGCTGAATGACTTATTTCCAAGAAGTTTAAGAGCACATCTCTAGAAAACACAAGCTTTATAGTGGTGCTTTTGTGTGATTTGTTTGTGGAGTGTCAGTCGACTATGAATTTCTTTGGTCGAGGACAGCCCTGATATTCTATGTCAGATGCTATTAGCTATTTTGTGATGATGAGCTCTGTACAGGCTATAGAGCTTTACTGTAATAGCTCACATTATGTTACTTTGCATTAAAAAGGAGAGTCATTTCAGACCTGTGATGGCCAATTTGTGTCTATAGAATAGAAAACGTCAGTCCAAATTGGGTTAAATTATTTTAATGAGGATGTCAGGGGAGCGTGGGTTTGGCTTTGTTAGATTCCTTTTAAGCCGAGCAAAAGACTATTAGCATTACTGTTGAGGGAAATTAAAAAAAAAGGCCTTGAGAGCCATAGACAAGAGGACGTGATGTAAATCAAGCTCTGCGGCCTCGGGGGAGTCGGTTTATTGGAGAGCTTTTATTAAATCGGAAGGAGAATAAAGAGTAATAGCAAATAATGTAGATCAGTTTTGACAATTTTACGTGGTTCAGGTAATAGGATCCCACACACCTGTGTCTGTTGTGCAAGTGGAAAATGAAATTTTAGAGGGGGGGGTCATTATAACAAGAGCCGCTCTGTGTTTTTACCTTCATACATGACAGAGATGACATACGAAAAAGGGAGCGGTAATTGCATTTTCTCCCCCCCCCCCAGTTCATATTACAGGAGAAATATGAGCGGGCTGCTTGTGTGAAGGGTCGTCTGTGGCAGCTCTGACAGCCAATTTAGTCCTGCAGAAACAGACCTGCCCCTCCAGCACTAGGGTGGGGGGGGGGTAGAGCTGTCACACATGCACTCGCATAGAAAAGTCCTCTCTCTTGTTTTTTAACCCCATCACCCATCCTGTTCCATTTGCTGTAGTCTCGTCTTGATTAGAGGACGATTCAGATTCATCGCTAGAAACCTGCCGTATACTAAAATGTGTTTTTTTCTGTTTTTTTTCTGTCTGTCTTGACCGCCGCTGTAGAGAAAGCTGCCCTCCGCCAGAGTGTTTGGGGGAAAAAAAGAGTTTCTATTATGGATTTATGAAGATAGAAGAAAAAAAAATCTGTGAACTGATCACTGTGGACAGAGACGAATGGTTTCATATTTTGGAATTTACTGTTTTTTAGGGGGGCGTTCTGCTTTTCTTATTTTGCTGAAATGCTGAAGGGCAACACAATATACGGGAAAACTTTTCTCAGTCAAAGTGAAGTTTGCATACTGTTAGAAAAAGGACAATATGAAACTTATTTACTTAGTATTCTGCCTGTCTGATGATTTAAATAGTATTCCTTATACAGTAATACTTTCTCTTTGTGCTATTCGTGCATAGATTTTTAATGAGCCCTGAATGAATAATGCTATCTTGTGCGAAATGTGCATATTCGTTTTTTTGCCTGAGGGTACGATGAGAAGATTGATGCCACTCTCATGTCATTAACTACCGGAGCTGGAGCCAGGAGTTGATTAGCTTAGCTTAGCAAAAACACTGGAACCGGGGGGGAAACGGCTAGCCTGGCTCCAATGTCAAAATATGCCGACCAACACCTCTAATTTAACACATTATATCTCTGTTTGTTTAAATAACTTTGTGTACACATTAAACAGAGATACAGCGTATTAATTAGTGAGCTTTAGACGTGCTGGTAGGCATATCTTTTTTAGCTTTGAAGTGATGCAGGCTAGCTGTTTACCCATGCTTCCAGTCTCAATACAGCCCTTTGCACCAGGGTTTTTCATGGCTCAAATTAGGCATAGTTGGTAGAATCTAGGATTTCATGAGACTATCTTAGGTGGACCCTCTAGGGGAGTCCAGGGACATCCTCCCCCAGAAGAAATTATTTTTACATTTTAAAGTTAAATGCATCAATCTGGTGCACTTTGAATGCAAAATTGAGTACATTTAGGCTAGTACAGTACTTAAGAACAATTTTGAGGCACTTGTACTTTACTTGAGTATTTCCATTTTATGTAAGTTTATACTTCTACTCCACAACATCTCAGAGGAAAGTAAGGTGGAAATATTGTACTTTTAACTTCAATGCATTTATTTGACAATGTTAGTTACTAGCTACTTTGCAAATTCAGATTCTTTATAAAAAATATAAATAAATCAACTAATAAACTATGAGAGTGGCATCAATCATCTGCGAATAAGCACTCTTCTGAAAACGTCAAACTATTCCTTTAA
The DNA here is from genome assembly GCF_043250625.1 of Sebastes fasciatus. Taxonomy (NCBI): domain Eukaryota; kingdom Metazoa; phylum Chordata; class Actinopteri; order Perciformes; family Sebastidae; genus Sebastes; species Sebastes fasciatus. The sequence continues at coordinate 5,705,398 of NC_133813.1, forward strand.
AAGTTGAAACCAAAGAGGCAAACCTGGTCAGTGTTGTGTAACTTCTCTCATTGCGTTGCCCTTCTGGAGAGGTTGCATATAAATGTGTGAGGGATGAGATGGAGATACTTTGCCTCAGCCGGATACAATGATGCATTAGAAGTATAAGGCGCTGATTTAGAGATAAATCCATTCCATTTGCTGAGCCCTGGCAACGCGATGAGATATGCTCATAAGTTTATCGCGCTGCTTTCGCGGCGGAGTGTTTGTGCCCACTTCAGCTGCTGTAAATCAACAAGGAGGTTAGAAAAATCACAGCACAGCATCAGATAGCTTCCAGTCCTTGGCTAACCTTCACTCTCAGTGTAAGTGTGTGTGTGTGTGCGCTTATCTTCTATACATTAATGTACACTGGAAAATAAATATGAAGCTTTGTTTTCAAGATCTTTCACTGCTCATTCTATCCCCAAACACTGACGTTATGTAATACATGAATTAACTGCGATACACACTCGCTGCTACAGGTCAAAGGTCAATGAAATTGCATGCTGCGCTGCTCTCAAAGGCACCATTTGCTCATTTAGCCTTTTCAAAGCTGGTACATGTGACCGCAGCTGCATACTTATGTGCAAATCAGCACACACACTGACATCGATACTGGCCCAGATACACACACACACACACACATACATACAGTATACAAACTCCTACCTGGGTTAGGCTTATCTGCCTTTGTTTTTGCATGCTGCACATGAACAATAGCAGCATCAAAACCATCTCTGATCTAAACAAACACAGCTATACAATACACAGGCTGCATTCAAATCCACAGTAGTACAAGTCTGAGGTCGGGAGTCAATACACAGGAAGCCAGATTTGGTCCGTATAACACAATCGCACTAAGCTCACCGGAACTCCGCTGATCTGCAACTGATCATGTAAACCCTGTGCTTGAGAAGAGAGCACGGATGTTACTCTATATCAAATAGCACAACAGCTCCCTGTGGTTTACTGTAATACTTTTTTTTTCCCCTTCTTCTTTAAGTTTGTAACAAAACACCTGACTATTGAATAAAACATAAAAGGCTTTCTTATTAAGCCTGCGGGCGGATGAGTCTCAGGAAAGTTACACTAGAAGCTGGACTGTGTGCTGGCTTTCTCCACCAACTCCTGCAGTGGAACGGCTGAAAGGAAAGTCAAACCTGTTGGGCTGGCACACAGGCGGTGACTGCAGGCCAGCGCTCTCTGCCCCGAGCAGGAATGTACCTGAACTGTAACTGAATAGCTGGAATATAAAGGCCTGCTGCTGATTATCTATCGATGTCCAACAGATCTTTGGTGACATTTCAGAAAACTGTGTTTGCTTGTTGTGTTAGGATACTGTCAGGAGAGAGAAATCTATTTTACAGATGCCTCAGGTGCTCGTTAATATTCCCAGAGAATGAAGAATATTGTAAAAGACCAACAGTTTGTTGCACCAGGTTATCGCAACAAAGTTGTGGAGAGCTGTATCACATATGGATTCTCACGATATCTCAAGATATAAGCAATAATGGCGAGATCACTTATCACACAAAAATCCATCATGTCCGGCTTCAAGTAATGCGTTTGTGTCCAGTAAGCCAGTGACAGGGCCAATCGGTGTCCTGCGAGGAGCTACTGGTAGCTCCAGGCGTGGTTTATGTGTGTGTGTGACGACACGGAGAGGCGACTGTTTGCTCTAAACAACAATGGCGGCTCCTGAAGATGTTAGCGTAGATGCTGCCATAGCATCAGTTACTGTATATCAGAACCGGAGAGTAGGGATGCTTGAATTATTTTTCTAACTGACACTCGTTAACCGATTATTAACTGTTAACTGGTAAGATTAGGTGCGTTGCATGCAGCGGTGCTGTGGTTGAAGTGCCTAACAAGTCGCCCAGCTGCAACGATAAGTCGATGCACAAACAGGTTAAATCATCATTTATCACCAGCTGCAGTGAATGCGCAAAACAGACACCTGAGTCCCCGGTTCACCCGTCCGGGAGAGTTACTGTAGCAGCCATGATGCCTTTCCCAAGAAGTCTCCACTGCATCATTTAGTTTAGCTGTGAGGTTGTCAGCCGTGTGTCTGCCCGGCGTGACGTTAGCGTGTGACAGACCGTGTGTATGTGGCGGTGAGTGTGGGGTTGTCGGTGGCGTTATAGATGTGAACGTATAGCTGTAGCAGTGTGTGTGTGTGTGTGTACAGTTTATTTGTCAGTGAATGACAATTGCAGCTCCTGAAGAAGTTAGCGTAGCTCCAATAGCATCAGTTCTATCACAACTGGAGAGTACTTCTTAATTAAAAGAGGAGCAATGAACGGCACTGAAGACTTTTTCTTGATGGAAAAGACGTTTCCGCTCTTCTCCTGACTGACTTCGGCAAGATTTTGACTGACAGATGGTTCATCAAGTCACCTGCCAAGTAGTTTTTGAAACATAAAATCACACTTGTGGGCACTCTGTTCCAAACAATGCTATAACTAGACAGCACAATACAGAGCGTTCAGGCCAGTGCATGCAATCGGCTGTGTTCGAAATCACTCTCTAAAGTGCACTTCTTTCTGCTAACAATCCCACAATGTAATGATATTAGGCTCTAATAATTCAGTGTTGTGATTATACAATACATTTGCTTTCCCGTGTTTCAATTTACTTTAGCATTTCACTACATAAAAGAATAATATATGTGACTGAGGGATGAAACAAGTTGTGCCTCAGCTATTCAGTCATTTCTCACCAGGATGTAGAACACACAACAAAAGCAGCGCTTCCCAATGTAACAATCACAACAAACACGTCACCGCATTGTTCGACTAGCGTTTGAATAAACGAGCGCCGAGTTGTTTCCCTCATGTATTCAATCAGGATGGTACAACAAAATCCAACATACTGTTGCACCCTACAGTATACAGCAGTACGGCATCCTCTCAATGCCGCACAAAAGGAAAGATGTGAATTACAAAAAGAGAAGGTAGAGCAGATAATTAGAAAGCATTCAGCAGAAACAGGTTTTTGTTATTGTCAGAGCTTTGAATGTGCATTATCTGCTGTGTGAAATAAAATGAAAACAGTTGCCTGTCAGTATGATTGCTCAATGCCACTCTGGCTCCGACACAAACAAATGCCCCCGTTATTGTTTGGAGAATAAATCCAAAGGCTCGAACAGCAGCCGCATATTCAAATTAGCTCCATCAAACAACAATAACCACCCACACATGTCGGCACTGTAGCTACAAGGACAGGCAGAGAGAGAGAATATGGGTGTTTTGCTTTTGTGAATTTTTTTTTTTAATTGCTTCTGAGAAAGAAAAGCAGAGCATTGTCCGGGGGGTCTTTGGTGACCAGAGGGAGGTTAAATAGACAAAATGATGCATTCACAAACATCACAGGAGTTTTCAGTCTCTCTGAGAGACAACAATCACTATAGAGCAGACGTATCGCGGCAGTAGTTCAAGCTATTATCGACCTCCACGGCACAGCTCGGAGCATCTTAGACTATCCGTAATGGCCAGAGACGAGAGATTTATCTGTTTAATTCTACTTTTGTATTAGCTCCCTGACAACTCTATTCCGCCATCTGGCCAGAGGTCTCAGAAAAGCCCCAGAAATGATCCTCTCATTCTCTCCTGAAGGTTGTTCCACATGCAACGGGCTGCGTGCGTCGTTTCTTTTATTTATCATGGTTGTCACCGCGGTCCGCTAGTAAAACAGTGCAGTTCACACAAGCGGCGTATTTCAAAATGAGTGCTATGAAACTGAATTAAGCTCTGCTGAAATAACATGTATAAATTCTCCCCAACCGCTGCCTTTACAGCTTCATAAGAATCCAGTTTTCAGGCTTTTCAGTCCTAATTAGAAATTCAGTTTGCAACTAAGACTTTTGGTGTCACGGCTGTCGTGTTTACTGTATTATGCCAGAAGCTAGTCAAACACATTTATATGGAAAATGAGTATAATATGAACCACAAGCCCTTTAATTAATGATGTAATGTTTTCTCTTTACAGTCACGCTCTAAATCTGATCTAACCCCATGACTTCATTATCAGGATTCCAGCAATGAGGGTGGATGGCGCAGTGAGGCAATTTGCTGCAATATGGCTTTTATTTGCAGCTGAATTATTAACAGTACCGCTCCCAATGAGACTGTCACACTTGTACAAGGGAGCAGCGAAGCAAATACCGTGGAGTTTGAAAATGACGGGTCAGCTCATGATGTCACCAGATCTGTCAGCTCTCGGGGGGTGACTCACTCAAGTCTGCCAGTAGTCGAAGCTGCATCAGTAAATGAATCATTCTCTGAGCTTATTTCATTCTTCCATTTTCTCAGAAACCGTCCTGAAATATGGATGGATGGCGGTATTTTCCGCATCAGTGGCCGCGGCTTTCGGTGTCAGGGGGGAACTTGTAAAATCCAGGGTCAGAGGTTGAGCTGGTTATGATAAGACCGCAGAGTGGAATGTAATGGATTGTCATTCAAAAAGGCGAGAGGAGGGAGGGAAGCTCAGACGGTGAGAGGATGACCTTTTTCAGAGGCGACGTCCGGAGGGGAGCGAAGGAGTGAGCTGGTTCGGTGTGACCTTCAAGCTGTGTGCTGTATCCATCTCTCTTTCTTTGTCTGTGGTGTCATTGTTGAGGTTGGTTCAGTCTGAGCAGAGCAGGTCTGTTCACCTCTCTTTGTTTGACAGGCATGATGAATAAATACATGCGCTGGAGAAACCTTTCCGCTCAAACGCTGAAGGTTTGTGGAGGCGAGGCCTCGGGGACCCGTAGCTATTTTTACTGTGATACGACAACATCTCACTGCACAAAGGGGCACCGCAGGAGGAGCCGCTTTTTCTAACTTCTAATTTCAAAAATCAATTTTCCAATTGACGTTTTTCACTGTTGGGTCCCAAATTTCATAGATTGATAAACATGTTCTGGTGTGATTACATTCTGGAATAGACGACGGTAAAGGGACAGATTTCCATGTTTATAACTCATGTCACCAAACTCAAGATGACGGCTGCTTATTGTGCTGCTACTTTTCATTCCTTGTTGGAGATTCCAAGAAGTTCTTCAAATTAAACAACATATATTGTTTGTAGTTGCCCTCTGGAACGACACATATGAGCATAATTTGTCAGTGCCTTCCAAAACAGTTACTAAGCACCGTTGCAAAACTTTATAAGCATTGATTAATAGCTTTATTAATGGTTAATACATAATTTACCGATGCATTGTAGATCATTTGTAAGCCATTAATAAGAATAACATTTGGGTTGCCAGGTTGTGGTAAATCCTCCATCATCAAACTTGCTTCGTCTTCCTTGCTAAGTGTTTAATTAATCAGGACGATCCCTCTAATGGTCTGTTTGGACAGGGTCGTGTCTAAAAGGGAGCCCGCAAATTGCAAAATCTGATCTGAGATCTGCAAAAACTTGCAAAAACTCCCCCGAGACTTGCTGCCAGACAACCTATCTTAACCTTAACTATTCAAGATCAATGCATAACCTTAACAATTTCGCAACAGTTTCCCGAGTTTGCTGGCACATGTGACCAAATATCTGTGCGCCTAAACATTTTCATTGGTTGCATCGGTGTGCCTGATATTTAGCAGGTCTGTCTGTGTGTGTATGTGTGAAACGGCGCCCTGTACTCCTCCTCGAGCGACATTACAACCATAAAACACACCAGTAATTAAGAATGAAGAGAAGTATTGATTGTTTTTAAATCAAGAAAAATGCTGCGGTGCCCGTTACACCTGTCCGCGAGCCCACCTGTCTCCCTCCTGTCCCCGGTAAGATGCCTAATCCTTATCAGAGGTGCCAGATTCATTTCACAAGTGGCTTCGCTGCCACTTTCTACCTGCAGTCGGGGCTCCGGCGGGAGTTGGGGAGTTCTGTGCCCGACAGCAGCGACTTCTCCTCTGGCCAAGAACAGAGCAGAGCTTCACCTTGCTGCTCCGCTGGTCCCCGCTGGGAGCCAACTTGCAGCCATGCTGCTGGAGGCGTGTTGGAGGGAAGAGAGGCACTGGAGAACCAGAACCAGGACGGCGTGGGGCAGACTGTCAGAACCTGCTGCAGTAAAATGAAAGGTTTTCTGAAGGGACTCTGGTGCTCGGAAACGCTACCACTTTTGTCCACAGGGACCGCTAAAATCAACACAAAATGAAAGTTTGTCATAGTAGCTTTAAGTATCTAATCTATATTCCCATTTCAATCAGCCCTCATTTCCTTCCATCTAAAAAAGAGGACGGCACACCACGGTGTTACAGTTCCGAATGCAGTCAGCGTTAACAAGGGTCTCGCCCTCCCGACCTCCGGGGTCACCGAGAAGTGGTTGTACGTGCAACAGCTATTTATCAGTCCCTCCTCTCACCCGTTGCCATGGAGTCACAGGCTGTTTCCATCCTCCACGCTGGGACTCTTTGTTTATCAGGAAATGTAATTCATGTCAGGAAGCAGACGGAGGTACGCTGTGTGGGAGAGAGGCAGCTTATTGGGCATGATGGATGGAGGGCCACAGGGACGCCGACAGGGCGGCAGCCTCGGTATATACAGTACATGAAAGAACAGATGAACCTCATAGGTCTCACATCAACATAATAATAATTATTTCATTATTATCTGTTGTTTAAGTGTGTGAGATTTTTGGTGACAACATTTTAACCTTTTAAAAAAATTCTAATATCGATCGTACTGAATTTATGAAACTGCCCAAGAGGAACATCAAATCAATATGAGCCTACAAAATCCAGTATTGTAGCTGTTCAGCACCGCTGCTCGACCCTCACACCGTGTTTCCAAGAGAACATCCACTTAACTCGATTCTTGCTCACTTTTGGAGAAATGTTTTTGTGTGATGAATGAGCTCAGGGCACAAAAACTGAAATAATAGGATTCCATGAAGGAGGCACATTGAACACAAAGCTCAGTGTTGTACTGCATATTAAAGCCTGTTTTTTCTCGTCAATGCATCAAGCATCTTCTTTATGATTAAGCCTGTCATCATAATTACTATTTTAACTTATCGTGCACAGCTCTGGTGTGGGATCATTTTGGGTTTAAGCCGTATGAGAGAGTGTTTTTGTTGTTTGTTGTCTTACATCTAACTTATAACTAATATGTTACTTTAATGTTCCTTACCACTGAGAAACTGAATGGCAGGATATCGCCTGTTAAGGGATGAATGACTCTCTATACCCCTGTGCCAAATGTTTAATATTTATTTAAGTGGAATTTTTGTTAACAAAACCTGCGAGTCCGTTTTATTTATTTTTTTTGGTTGTGTGGTTTTATTTTATTTGTTTTATTTATTCAGGATATTTTTATATTTTTTTCACATTCAAATTCCAATATCTGAATATCTTTAAGAATTAAAAGTGAATTGCTCTTTTAAAGTTTGTACTTGCATTATTATGCTATTATTTTATTATTGTATCAGTGGCATAAAATGGTCTTAAAATGACAATAATATTGTTCATCACAATTATTGGCTCGCAAGCCTTGTTAGAAGTGGGAACCAAACGTCAGATATCTTCCACGGAGATAAACAAAACATAAATTTTGGACCCGCCAAAATTTTAAAAATGATTAATTCACAATCATTATCATTTTTATTCAGGAAAAGACATACTTTTATTCGGCACCTTTCTAAAGGCTCTGTGGTTGCATTATTTAAAACAAATATTTGTCTACATAAAATGTCATCAAGATGTTTAATTAACTTTTTAGTGTTTAACTCTGAATAAATAATACCTAAAGATATCTTTATTGCTTCTTTAGCTGTGAATATTTCATGTTGTAGAGAAATATTTTAAAAGGATTTGGCAGCATCTAGTGGTATGGTTGCAGATTGCAACCAACTGAGTGCCCCTTTTCTCACTCCGCCTTTTCAAGACTGGTAAGGTGAGCCGTCGAGTGCAAAACCGTGGTAACGTCGTTGGCCACGCTCAGAGGCCATCCTTACTATAATAACACTACTTTAGGAGCAACGACAGTCAGACCGCGGCTGGCAGTACCACGGCTTTACAATCTGCTGCTCGCGTTACCATAGTTTCACAAGCGTGTCGGAGAACTACAGTGGCCTTAGTTTCAGGTGATTATACACTAAAGAAAGCATAGTTATGAATAATATATTCCATTTCTGCTAATAGATCCCCCGAAATGTTACACTGTTCCTTTAAGATGTGAAGTTTTCAGGAGCTTTAAATGATGTTTTTGTGACTTTGCGGTCTGATATTTCACTGAGAAAATTGTCTCCCATTTGTCCTCCATCTTTATAACAGCATGAAACAGCCTGCAGTTATACCCTGGGAGCATTTTCGAGCAAATAGTCTCAAGTTGTAAGGAGCCCCGTGAACTAAAATTAGGAACTAATAATCCCTTTTGCACTTTGCTGCTATGTTTCCGTGTGTTCCTGGAAAAGTTCCTTCAATGGAAAAGAGCAAATAGGCTGTAGGCTAAACTCTCAAAGGTCAGAACGTGGAAGAACAACACTTTTGTGCTGAGAAGTTGTCCGTGCTATAACATCTATATGCGGTATATCTCTGTGTTATTGACTTTTAATGATGCAGCATAGGGTGCTTTCTCTGATTCTTAGCAACCTTAATCTTTACCAACTCATTTTTGATTGCGTAACCTTTACCAACCTTTAATCTAATCAGTAAACCTAAGCAAAGTTGTTTTCATTTCCTTCGCTTAATTGCTAAACCATAAATCTGTCCTCTTCCTTTTTCGTTCTTTTATGGTTTGTATGAAAATAGAAATTAAAAGATATTTTGGAGAGGTGCTGCAGAGTTTTGGGCATTTCAAACCGAACCCCTACCGCTCAAGAGGACCGCTAAAGAGGACAGATTGATGTTGCCTTTCAAGTCGAGGTAATTACGTTTTTTTTCGACAAACGCAGCGTCTTCTCGCTCAGCGTAAGCGATTGGAGGAAGTCACTGATGTGTCTGTTGATTGGGTTCAAATCAAACAGTCTTTCATGATGCTTCTCGCTGTGTTTGGGTTCGCTGCTTGTGTCTTTGTGCATTAAAGCGTGCGCCACATTGACTTGAGCGAAGCTAATAAAGTGACATTCTGCGTGAATGCTCACTTTGAAGACTCCACTATCTTCTTATTATGAGAACTGCTTCTTTCACTCCGTCGCTCTCTGTCTGTAAATGAAAGTGTGTGACTATATGTGACATCGGTGAGTTGCAGAACGTAAAGAATATGAAGGCTGTTGTGTTTGCTCCTCTCGCATCCTCATGTCAAAAATAAATACAATACATGAAAACAACAGCAGCAATCTGTGCATCTTGTCAGTGACATACATCTTCACATCAAGAACAGAAAATACTTATTTAATTCCAGCACAGTATCTAGGAATCAGGTATATATTGGACAATTCTGCACAGACATATCCATAATCACAATTTTTCCTTAACATTTACCAAGGGTTTTTACTGACTAACATTAACCATAGTGTATTTTCCAAAACCACAATCTTGGGATGATTGATAATACCCATGGAGGACCATTTCCTTTCCTTTAATTCCAAATTATGGGCACCTTGAAGGGAATTATCCCACTTATACCATGTTCACTTGCCAAAGAAATAAAATTAAGACCATTCATTTATATTTTCATGCGTTTTGCAACCAAAATCTAAAGTTTTTCACAAGCCATAACTCCATTTCCCTGGTAACCCAGAGGGTTTGCTAATGCCTGGAACAATCATTACCATCCCATAAGGTTCTTATGCAATGGAAACGTTGTTCACTACTCCAGTAAATAGGACAAACCGTAGCTACGACTTGTTAACCTTTGGCTCAGCTACGAGTGAGTTGAATAGCGAATGGGAAGTGAGATGACCGTTCAGAGGGGTAATGTACTTCTTGCCTTACACTCAGTGTTGAAAAAGATATTCAGATTTATTTTTTTCATTTAATGTATTTCTAATGTTGAGGTTTCTGCAGTAGTGCATTCATTTAGAATGGTGAACAGACAGTTTCACTTGGTCTTTATCAGGAATTAATAGACACCCTGCAGCCAATCAGATAATAGTATTTTCCAAAATATCAATTTTTTTCTCTAAATATACTGTAGTTGCCGTGTTCAGATATTTTAGAAAGTGAGAATTTGGAAAAACGTAGCTTTATGCTTGGTTTTGCAGAATATCAGCGTTACCATCTGACGACTGTGCTGTTTAATTGTACAGTAGTGCATATAATAGGCCATATTACAGTGTTGACATATGTAGCCATGTGTATATTGGTGTTTGCCCTCGAGTGTGCCCGTAAACTGCCTCACCCTGACTATAACAGCTTAGCGTGACCTTGCAGTCTCTTGGCAGCAGGTTGAGTAAGTGCTTCATTATGAATAGCAGCAGCAGCGGGTCCCTCAGTGTTACGCACACTGTCCACCCAGGAGTGTAAATCACCTGGGCGTGTATAGGGAAAGCATTTAAGCCGTCTTTAATAATGATTAATACACCTCCACCACAACACAAAATAGGCCTCCAAACACCGTCATCCATCACCAATATGAAACTCCATCCTCTATAACACTTGAATTACATTCATTAGTGGAGCCCGCGGCTGCTTGGGAGGTAGCCTGGGCAGTGGTAATTGTTCTTATATCAATCAGTTATGTGATTGGAAAATAAATAAGGAAAAATGAGAGTGGGAATTGGTTTCACTACAAATGCGGTGAGCAGACACTAATGCTCTTTCTACAGTAGAGAGCCATGTTTCCCAGCACAGAGCTGACTCATGAGGGACCCTTTTACTCCGTATATATCTGAAGACCTGTGATATCACAAGCTGCTCCGTGGTCGGACAGTTAATCTGTCGTTGACCTTTTTTTAAAAGAGAGATCCGCATTACATTTTCATGTCACCTTAAGTTAATTCTGTGTGCACTTTGATTATGCTGCTGCAACCTGTTCACAGCTTGGTGTGAAAATCGTTCTCTTATTCACTTTCAGACTCTCCCAACCACGCACGCACGCACGCACGCACGCTAGCTGTTTCCCCTGCTTCTGCTGTGTATGCCAGACGTCCCGGTTTGTCCGTGATTCTCCCGGTTTGTCCGTGATTCTCCCGGTTTGTCCGTGATTCTCCCGGTTTCAAGCTGGGTGTCCCGAGTCCCAACAAATATCTGTAAAAGCCTCAAATGTCCCAGATTTCACCATAATCAAAATAATAATAATAATAATAATATTCAGGCTGTTCTCATACACGGTTTGTAGTTATACCTACGGAAAGTAATGCACTGTAAATTGTATATATCCCACAAAATCAATTTGTATGTAATCCATCCAATTTGGAACCAGGAAGTATAAAGAGCGACAAAGGGAGGAGGTCGGTGTGGATGAATGGGTGAAAAAACACCAGACTTTTGCTCAGGAGACCGCTCTTCGTGCCTCGTGTGAAACCAGAAGTCAATGTTTATTTATTTGTCGTGTAATTTCCGTACTAAATCACGTCACTTCCGTTGTTATTTCAACCCAAACCACCTTTTTACTAAACCTAATTAAGCAGTTTTTGTTGCCTTAAACGGAAATTTATTTTGAAAAGACTGGAGCAGAAATTGGCACGAACGTCTCGTGTTGCTTGACATTCGTCGGAAAACGCTCGAAAAATGAGGAATAGCTTTTCGTATGATATCATATGAACCGTTGTATGAGGATATGTTGTAATATTATACTTGTTTTCAGCACTTACATAGACGTTTATTATGTTCTCTCCCACTCAGTCTCACCTAAACCGATATAAAAACATAAACAATGCACCTCGCTTCTGAATTCAACACGGATTCGTCTGTATGTGTCAATCAATCAATGTGCCGTTGTCAAGGCTGTTGCTATGGCGCTTGCGGCTCTTTCTCACAGAGCCTCTCGGTGTAACGGTGAGCTGTCATGCTGAAGAGAACGTCAGTGTTTTTCTAAAGAGCTCCAGGAGGATTACTCCTTCCTTTGGAAAGTACCAGCAACAAAAAATGCTGCGTTCTGCACACAGTTTCGGTCGTTCACAGTGGAAATAACAATATAAAAGATCATATTAAGATGGTCAAATATCAATATACAATAGCTGGCAGAGAATGTGTCACAGTCATTTAGTCTTCACTTTTGTTTAGCATTAAAAGGGATCTGAATCAATAACTATACTACACCAATGCAGTCCTTGTGGTGTGTGTTTACTAGTGTTATTATACAGTTTTAAAAGAAGCTGTTTTGGTGGATTTTGGGAGACAAAACATATTTTTTGGTCTGCTGAGGTGCTGCCTATGGTGTTGAAATGTGCGCTTGGTAGGTGTGATAAGCAGGGTTGCAAATTCACTTTTTTATCCACCTGCCACTGTGGCACGTGCGGTACACTTAAGTGTCCCGGTGCAGGGGGGGTTTGAAAATATGGTTACCCTCAGCTAATCGCTTCCTTGCTCTAACTCTCACAGACATGAGAGTGGTATCGATCTTCTCATATAACTCTCGGGAGGAAAGATATTTACTATTCCTTTAAGGTTACTTCAATACAAGTTTAGGGTTTAAATCAAGAAAATCTTTGAGTCTAAAATGTAATCTTTACTGCGATATGTATTCATGTCAGTATCCGTGCACTAAAGACATTTTTACCTTTTCAAACATGTTATTTTTGAACATTTTATGAAATGTCCAGACATCCCAGCAGCCCTGTTAGATCAAAGATAGCCTCTTACGGGAAGCACTTTGTGCTGGTTTAACACAGCCAGGCTAAATATCACACCCTGGCTCTGAATTCCTTAACTTCATCCTGAAACGAGTTAGAGGCACATGATAATGATCCGGAGCATCTCACAGACAGAGGTACAAACACCTACAGACTTGCAGAGTGGCTCAAAATGAAGTGAACACAAAAACTTTTTTACAGAAACGCTGAGGAAGGCAGGAAGATCTCCCCGGCAGCTCTTTGATGGTGTTGTCCTCCTCTTCCTTCATCCTTCCTCGTAATCCAGCATGTGAATTCCTGAGAGGTGTTTGGGTAGATTGTCACAGCTGTGTGTCGCCATCAGCCCTGGGTGGTTCGACACCTCCATCAAACCTACAAACACTGGCCAACACACACAAACACAACACTACATTCACTCTCTTCCTAAGACAAAACACACACACACACTACCCAGGATGCCGCGACTCAAAAGAAGAGATTCACTCACACAAACAGTCAAAGACACTCGTAAGAACATGTGTATAAACATGCCAGAGCACACAGACACTCACTCTCGCAGTTTGGTCTTCAGGAATGTCTCAGACTTGTGGGGTTTGACACCTGTTCTCTACTTTTTACTTCGATTTCGGACCGTCTGTCCTCCGAGTATACAAACACAGCTCAACAAATTCACATTCCCAACTCATCAAATACCGGCGCATGGTCAGTGGCCCTACGCTTCAAACTATGACGCTCTAGGTTCTCCTCTAGCGTCAGTTTTGGATGCGTAAGGGACGGCATGTCAGTTTCTGCTTCTTACATGCATAGTGTCTTTTCAAAATAAACTTCCAACATGGCTTACTTAGTTTTTAGGTTTACTTACGCAACAAAAGCACTTGTTTAGGAAAAGGTCGTGGTTTGGGTTCAAATAAATACGTTCGTTAGGTAAAATAGTTACGCTTGTTACATACCTGGTGTTAGTAAAGTACGTAAGTTACGTAACAAAACTAAAGTAAAATAACTAGGGCTGTCAAAGTTATCGCGATAATAACGCGTTAACACCAATACGTCTTAACGCCACTAATTTCTTTAATACATTAATGCAACTTGAGATTTTTAAGGCTGTAGCGGGCTCGGGTTTTCAAGGTAGAGTGATGATGCTGGTATCATATGAAACCAGAAAACCTAATGAATCCATTGGTACCAATCATGTCTTACTAGCTTGTTGCAAAGGAGGCTAAATAACGCTCCAAACTTGCGCTAAATTTTGGCGAGGAAAAACTGTCATGATCATTTTCAAAGGGGTCCCTTGACCTGTGACCTCCAGATATGTGAATGAAAATGGGTTGTATGGGTACCGACGAGTCTCCCCTTTACTGACATGCCCACTTTATGATAATCACATGCAGTTTGGGGCAAGTCATAGTCAAGTCAGCACACTTGACAGCTTTTGTTGTCTGACTGATGCCACAAATCAACTGATTTGAGCATATTGTGTATGCTAAATGCAGTACCTGTGAGGGTTTTTGGACAATATTTGTCATTGTTTTGTGTTGTTAATTGATTTCTGATAATAAATATATACATACATTTGCATAAAGTAGCATATTTAACCACTCCTGTGTTGATAAGGGTATTCAATTCTTGACAAATCTCCATTTAAGGTGCAGTTTGAATATATTCGAAAAGCGTTGACGAGTTGGGAGTGAGAACGGGTTGCACAGTTAGCTTGGTATTTTGAAAAGTGTTGTTAAATAATACCTTGAGCATGAGTAGAAGTCTCTCCTTTGGTGTGGGTTTGCTATGTTGTCAGGTTAATTTTTAAATAACAGAAAATTGTGTAGAAAATTGGCTTTTAGAAATGCTCCCTTGTGTTTGTTCATTTTCTGTAAGTCATTCAAGTTGCGATGTGGTCAGTCCAACTAGTCAGGCATGTTGTGCTTTTTGCCAGGAAACCATAAAAAGTATTTTCATGTACCATTTAACGCCGCTCTCCGTAACGGGCCTGTTGCTGTGGCCCATAAAGGGAGCAGACCGGGCGGCCTCCCTGTCATTACCTCAGACCTGTTATGTGACGTGTTCCTGATGTAAACATGGGAGTGTCTATGTTGGAGTGATGAAAACTCTCATCATCTGACCACCAGGAATGGCTGATGTTTCAACTGCTGTTGCCATGGGAACAAACATTTTGTTTTGGGGTAGCAGCCACACGGTTTTGTCTCCTCCAGTTACTGTGGAAACAAATTTAATGTTACTATTCAAAGAAGACAACATACTAATCAGATGCACACACATGCACAGATATGAATGTGTCATGATATTTATCATCATCTGATGCTGTAGTTCAGCATCTTATTCCGCTGATCAGCCCTCTGACTTGTCAGCAAAAATGCCTCTGAAAGGAAATATCGATTTACAAATAAAACAGGGGAAGCATCATTGTGTTTGAATTGCAAATGCCAAGCAACGTTTTACGACTCAATATGCAGAAGGAGAGTCTCAATCTATCTGCTCTCTGCTGCTGTGCATCTTCTCCTCAGAGAGGGAATTAGCTGGAAGGTGGATGTGGTTTCTAATGAGAGAGTAAATTACAGGGTGCTGGTAATAAGGAATTTGCAATGCAGAGTCTCAATATGGTTGTGAACGTATTCAATGACTACGCCAATAACTATGTGCTTCAACCACTCTGTTCTCCTCACTTTGTTGCACGTTTTTGTGATTACAAGAGATCTGAAGTCTATGTTTGAAGCAGTGGGCAACCTCCGAGTCTGAGAAGTGAAGCCAATGCTGAAGTGCCTTAAACCTGCATTCTTTCTAACAGCCAGCAGGGGGCGACTCCTCTGGTTGCAAAAAAAGAAGTCTGATTGTATAGAAGTCTATGAGAAAATGAGCCTACTTCTCACTTGATTTATTACCTCAGTAAACATTGTAAACATGAGTTTATGGTCTCAATCACTAGTTTCAAGTCTTCTTCAATACAGCATGATGTTCATGTAGTAAATGATGGTCCCGTTTATAGTCAAATAAACCATAAAGCAGGGGATGCTTTAGGGGCGTGGCTACCTTGTGATTGACAGGTCACTACCACGGAGTTGTTCATGTTTTCGTCTTCAAACTTTAACTCTTTCACAGTGTGTTTTCACGTAATGAAAGTTAATTATAACTTAATTAATGGTAATTAGTTAATGGTAATAATACATTTTATTTATAGAGCGCTAGGTCCAGTGCTTGGTTCTGAGTGGTGAGGACAGGAGGTTGGCATCAGAGGAGTTGAGGGAGCAGGGAGAAGTGTGATGGTGGAGCTGGTCGATGAGGTACCAGGGGGCCTGGTTATGGAGGGCTTTGTGAGTGAGGAGAAGGACTTTGAATTGGATCCATTGTGGGACAGGGAGCTAGTGGAGGTTCTGGAGGACAGGGGGTGATGTGATCACGGGAGCAGGAATGGTTGAGCAGACGGGCAGCAGAGTTCTGGATGTTCTGACTTGCTCAATCTGACAGTGGATCATGTTTAAAACATACCCAGGCTTTTATAAATAAGTGCCAATAGTCTGTGGTCACACTAATGCAGATAGATTTTAAAACACAGCTCTTTCTTTCCATTTTGATCTTTCATGCCCAAAGAGAAGGAATCTTTTTGAAAATGCTCCAAGAGTGGATCAATTTGAAAACGCTGGTCTCGCATCATGAAAACTCTGACTTATGATAGCCAGTCATCACAGACACTGTCAAATATATCCCCGTATAGCAGCGACATAAAAAAAGCCTATTTTCTATCATATCTTTATGTTCATGCTGTCAGGCCGTAGCATGTTTATCGATCGAGGGCGCGGTTGCCCAGGAGTTACTGTTAGCCTCGGTTAGCGGGAAGCGTTTACGACCCTCAATCAAATGATTATTTAATGCTTTCAGAGGCGTTTGAAAATACAAACAGAAAAGATGTGACAGTGACATCTATGTTATGTTTTCAGCTATATTAAAATAAGTAATCACAGAGAGAGTCAGAGGCCGGAGACTACAGCTTTAACTAAAGGCTGGCCAACACTAAAAGATTTTCTTCAAATCTTAACAGAGGTGTATAATGTCAGAGACTCCACACATAACGACATGTTCAATTTAACAGTTTTGTTCCTATAGCGTGTGGAGAGCAACAATTTGGCCAAAACAGCACACCACACACTAACAGATTCATTCATGAACAACAAGAGTCCCGACTAAAAAAACGAAATTCTCGTAAAATATCTCACGATCAAACGTGACTTTAGACTAAACAAACAACGCGGACGATGGGCAGGAAGAATTAGCAATGTTAGTTAGTTTTTGCACTACTTTGTGCTGAAATTTCACAAAGAAAAAAATATGTTGAAGTCATGGGTACACATGAAATAAAAACAAATGAACAAGTTGGTTCTCTATTTCTGAGATCAATCTTACTATTATTTTATGCTCCACGTTTTGCATTTGCCGCGGCAGCCATGACTGCGATTGTTGTCCTTCAGTTGGCTATCGTTTGTTCTTTCCCACGTGACGGCTGTCCTCGGGGTTCCCCACACACAGCATAATATCCGATAGTAAATATATGTATAATATCTGCAATTTGAAATTGGTGCAGCCAGGATGGACTTCTGAGCCGATCAGGGGATGTAAAAAAACACTCTACACATACGTAACACCACAGAAATATCTGGCAAGATAATCTTTAGAACCATCAAAAAATAGGGCCCAAAATCAGCTTGATTTTCATGTAGTGTGTGCCCGACATCAGTACGAGGCTGTCTGTCGGATTCAATCCCGCTGCCACAATGTTGTTGTTTGCAGAAGAGGAGATTTGGCTGTTTGTCTCCTGACATTTTAGCGTGGATGTTGAACTTTTAAGAAATCCATCTGAAGGCCATGAAGTGTGGGCAGCGCCTTGTTTCAAATGTATCCGCATTAGTGTGGACACGGCTTATAGGTTGCCGCTGTACAAAGTGTGAAAAACAACCTCCGCAGAGCGAGATAATCCCTCACAATAAGCACAAAGCCATAATTGGGTTTTCTATTTCTGTTTTCTCGTTATTTCATTGTACCTGAACTGTTTTCGTGTCACTGCGCGCAAATACGTTACGCTCTGTTTACTGTCAATCACCTGACGCTCACAGGAAGGAAAATAATCCCTCAAACACACCTGACAGACAAATAGAGGTAATATGAAAACATATTATTATAAAATGTACTCATTATGAATGTCAGTTTATCCAAATGTAGTCACTCCAATGTTTTTCCCAGCATACCATACTATCCGTAGGAGGCACAGATAAGCACACGTTGCTCTTCACTGGGTGGGAACTCAAAGTGGAAAAGACAACAAATTCAAGGATCCCTCTCTGACCTCCCAAGCAGCGCAGGTCGCTGCTAGCAGCTGTTTATTGATGTGAGATTACTGTTGGAGAAATTTGAGCCCATTTTTCCTCAACATAATTTAAAAGCATCACGAACATCCCATATGGAACCAGTATGTGCTAAAAGAAACAAACGTAGGCTCGGCCTTTATCCCACAGTATCCATATACACTAATTCTATCCAGACATACAAGTGTTTGTACTTTTTTCCCCCATGAATTAAATATCAGTAACATCGAGCGTAGGATTCTGAGGACCTGCGTGTATCTCTATTAGCTGCCGTTTCACTGTTGATTGACACTTTTTAATATTACTTTTGGAAAAACCTGACCACACTCTCTTCAGCTGGGAGTCGCGCGGCGCCAGAAAACTGTCCGCAAGTGTTTTCAAAAGGATCAGTCAGAAAATCTGTCCGTCTCAGTTCATAATCTTCCCCGAAAGCACCGTGGAAATGAGTTGAGGTCCTGTCATTTCCTACTTTCATGTTTCTGTAAATGTGACGTGACGGAGGACAAATAAATTATCTCACCACACACATGTCCAACTACTTCTCCGCACTCTCTGTCAAATGTTTTCTCTCAGCGCGCTTCCCACACAATATCGATTCACTGCTGTGGAAGTGATTGAAACTACTGAAGTAGTTTATTAAAGGGAAATAGGAATGAGATTTTGAAGATTACCTCCTAGTGTTACAGACTAAAATTAAATGTCTAGCAGCAATACTGCCGGACGTTTAATAATGTTCAGAAGCAAAAAAAAAAAAAAAAAACACAGAGCTCCTGCTCCCTCGGGCCAATTACTTTCAGGAGTTTCAAAGCGTTTAATCACTGTGTTCAGCGAAGGCAATTTATTTGGTGTTGAAAGTGATAGTAACTTATGTTACGTTGAGTTTATTGTGTAAATAAAACCCCATTATTTAGCAAACACCTCCAGTGGCTTAAGGGCTTAATTTATTAAAATGTAAATGCAAGTTATTTTACAGATCTCCACAAATTATATTACCACAGCCAAGCTCAACAGAATAAATCAGTGTGGTCTTGATATTAAAGGACAATGAGATGCTAAGTTTGTGATGTAAATCATATTAAACGTGTGTGTAGAACTCCATGTTTGTGGGCATTTTGGGTGGATAATAAGACTGACGTGTCACGGTACAACACCCCAAATATAAATGTTCTCATACACTGTTAGTGGCTATACCTACGAAAAGTAATGCAGTAATTCGTTTATATCCCACAAAATCAATTTGTATGTAATCCACGTAATTGTGAATTAGAAAGTAAAGAGCGACAAACGCCGCATAAGGAGGAGGTCGAGGTGGAACAGCAGACTTTCACCCAGGAGGCCGGTGTTCGTGTCCCGCGTGAAACCAGAAGTCAAACTTTTGTCACATAACTTCCGTACATAAGTAACACCACTTGTTATTTTAACCCAAACCACAATCTTTTCCTAAACCTAACTAGCGTTAAGTAGTTTTGTTGCCTAAACCTAACCAAGTTGTTTCCTGTAACGTTTATTTTGAAAAGACTATGTATGCAACGAGCGAAAATTAGCACGTGCTGCTGAACATTTATTTCAATTGGTGCATTTTAGTAATTATGTTTTTTCTGTAAGCTTTCACCAGGCGACAACCTGCGGTTCTGAAAAGTGAAGCCAATGCTATAGTGGCTTAAACTTGCATTCTTTCTAACAGCCAGCAGGGGGCGACTCCTCTGGTTGCAAAAAGAAGTCTGATTGTATAGAAGTCTATGAGAAAATGAGCCTACTTCTCACTTGATTTATTACCTCAGTAAACATTGTAAACATGAGTTTATGGTCTCAATCGCTAGTTTCAAGTCTTCTTCAATACAGCATGATGTTCATTTAGTAAATGATGGTCCCATTTAGAGTCAAATAGACCATAAAGCAGGGGTACTTTAGGGCGTGGCTACCTTGTGATTGACAAGTCTCTACCACGGTGTTGTCTGGTCTGGGTGTTGTCCGTGTTTCCGTCGTAGAACTTGAACCCTTTCACAGTGTGTTTTCAGTTTATGAAAGTTCATTTTAACATTTTGGTTGCCTAAAAACATCCTATTCAGCATTCGGTTGTACTTAGCTCCACCCTCTTGTGCCACTTCTGGTTGCAAAAAAACAAGATGGTGACGGCCAAAAACCAAGAACCAACAAAAAGCGAGGTGGTTGAAGCTTAGTGGGGGTTTCTGGCACAACTTCACCTACTTCTAGGGTGCATGGAGAAGGGAAACGGTCTGAAGAGGTCAAAACTCCAGCAACACTTTTAATACTTTATTGTAATACCTTTGCGTTTTGGCTTGTGGCCTTCTTCAGGGTCAAAGAGGTTGAAAATGGAATAAAGTATATTAGAAAGAGATCAATATCCCAATAAGTGGCTCCCTTGGTTTACTGGGGTCACTTGGCTGGCACTCTGGGCCCAGTAAGGCTGTTTATTGTTGTTTACACCATGCTGGCTGACCCTGGTTCAGATATGTGTTGTTGCCGGGTACACCAACTAAAACTGCAGGTCAAAGATGCTCCACTGCTGCAAGTACGAGTGGGCAGAGGTCCAATTTCACGGTAGTGAAAATTAAATCTTCGGAGCAGAACGGCTCCCGACCCGAGAGACGAGATAAGACAGAGGAAAGATCCCGCTCCCAACTGTAATAAAAGCTATTTTTGCTGTGTCTCACATAATACCATTTAGTGTGATATAAGGAACCGCTCATGGGCATGACCGGTTCATTATTCATAATTAACAACACGGCAGCCATTTATGTGAACTTTATACACTACTCATAATTTTTAGAGTCTGTTTAGTGCTTGAAATGCAGATTTTTTTCATTTCAATTGGCTGAGTAGCTTTGCTCTCTTTGACCATTTCCCGGCTTTACAGTCCCCATTATTTACATGTATTCAAATGTAGAAGCCGCTCAGTTCAATAATGAGCTTCTCGGTGCTCACAGAGAGCCGCAGTTATTGGTGAGGCAGAGGAAAGTGCTTCTGGGAAACAAACTAATAACCAGCATGTAGTCTCTAGGCTCCCACCAACGTTTTATTTACTACAACAATTTCTGCTCCCTTTGCGAAAGCAGTTTTACTAAGAGTAGCGAAGCACTATTTCATTTTTAATGGTTACCTTTGCGGTCAGGATTGAGTAGTCTTCACATAATCATTTGTGTGCATGTTTGTATTGTTTATAGATTTGTTTTTTTCTGCCTATGCTGAGAGTCTGAGCCAGTCATAGCAGTGAGCTCTCTGAGATCATCTCTGTATATATACACTGCTCCCAGTAAATGCCTTTTTGAGAACTATTGATCGGTGAGAGCATAATGGTTGCATCACTGAATCAATGCCGACTCTGAACTGTACAAATGAGCCACTGAGATAGTTTAAGAAAAACTAATAAAACATAAACCATTAAACGGTCACTCGGAAAGTAGATGGAGTACGCCATTAGTGGTCTTTTCATTTTCAACGCTGGAACTTTGCTCCAAATACAGTAAAAAATGAATTTGCTGTGTTTGCCCAAGCAAAGAAAAAGTGGGTTTTGCAAATGAAAAGAGGCGCCATGTTTGCCTTCAAACGCCACAATGTGCTCAGGCTGGCCAGCCGTACCCCGCCTTAACCCTTTGAACTCTGCAATGGAAATGGTCCGCCAGTGCCTACATTGGTAGTTTTGCTTAATGTGATGTCATTCAAAAGCTTCATATCCCATATCCCTTTTTTTAGTTTTTGAGATATGCAAATTTTTATGAGCAAATCGAGTGCAAAGGCATTTTGATAGTTTCGTTCATAGACTGTTTCTAAAGATGGACGACGCGTCTCCACTTCCTACCATTGTACAGAAATGAAGCCAAAATATCCCAGATACAGAGCTGCCATTCTGAGATTTTGACGTCATTTGGAGCCAGAGTCTGCACAGTAGTGATCGGGCGGTGGAGCCGCGGTATCGATGTCCTGCCAAACATCCGCTTGTTAGCGCGAGAGACTTACAGCTGTCAATCATAACGTCTCACCCCCTTATTATAGCATCAAATAACTCATTGA
The DNA here is from genome assembly GCF_043250625.1 of Sebastes fasciatus. Taxonomy (NCBI): domain Eukaryota; kingdom Metazoa; phylum Chordata; class Actinopteri; order Perciformes; family Sebastidae; genus Sebastes; species Sebastes fasciatus. The sequence goes on from NC_133813.1 coordinate 5,727,472, forward strand.
AATCCAACTTATTAGGAAAATGTAACACTTGAGCGTACATCAGCATGAGAAGAACTACCTAAAATGACAGAAACCATCTTCGGGAAAAATGTATTTGACGTGTACTTTGACTTTTTAGTTCGGCCCATGTCCCATCTGCTAACATGGAGGGGGCGGGCTTTATGACCTATACTGCAGCCAGCCACCAGGGGGCGATCGAGAGGTTTTGGCATCACTTTTGGGGAGCTGTCACGTTGTCCATCTTTCTAAACAGATTTTTGTTGCATTCCGCACATAATGTAATGTCGTCGAAATACTTGTTTCACCATGTACTGTACTGAACATAACGTAACATAGAGAGGTAACATAATGACGTCATCACAAGTATACAACGTGATGACACGAAAGACAGAAGCCTTCATTTTCTGCTGGAAAAACAATGAATGAATGAATGAAATCAATTTCAACAAGATCATGCTAAGAAAGGGTTAAAGTAGCCCACATTGTTGGTAGTAAATAGCGTGTAATGCACAGTATGGATGCAGAGAACATACTGTATTTGCAGCATTACTTATGATACCTTTAATGTAGACTTTTTGTTTTGAGGACAGTTCTCTGCTGCTACCATGAGCCCAAGTTTCTTCATAATGTGACATTGAGTGTGCTGGTATTTGTTCATAGCACCTCACACAGTACAGTTATACTGCCAGCCAGTAGTCCAACGACTATTCTGCTGTAACATTGTTTATGGAGGAGATTAAATAAAAGAATTACAATATACTAAAACTGTGAATCCAAGCAACATAAATGCATCTTTCAACAAAAAATGAAATAACTCTTCCAACAATGTTTTCCATAAACACAGCCCCCCTCTGCATGATGGAAATGGGTGGTCAGAGGCTTCAGTTATGCAGCGAAGTAGTTATCTTACTCCTGTGTTTGCATTTCTCTCTCAGCGTTTGAAGTGGGTAATGTGCTTTTGGTTGAGGCCCAAAGTCTTGATGGTAATTACCTTGCTCTCTCTGACTCTCATAATTTCATGCCTCCGGGGGGCCATTACAGAAGCCTCCACATCTAATTCTGCTGAATTAAAGAAAGAAAAAAAAGGCAGAGAAATGTGCTGGAAGCGCTACAGCTCATACTTAATGTCAAGAGAAGAAAGAAATGAAATATTTACTTTTGATTGCTTGGGAGGAAAACAAATTATGTGTGCGCTTTTAAAGCTTTTTTTGCAAATTTGTTTATCCTGAAGTAGAAAAATGTCTTTAAAATAGAGATGACTGGAAAAATATGAGGTGCATTTTATAATGATTTTTTCACTTAAAGAAAAGAGTTTGCTGGTGGAGAGTTAGATGAGAAGACTGATACCTCTCTCATATGTGTCTGTTAAATACAGCTAGCAGCTGGTTAGCGTAGCGTAGCTCAAAGTCTGGAAACAGCTAGCTTAGCACCACTAAAGCTCACTAATAAACACGCTATATCTTGTTTGTTTAAAAACATCAGTTTTGCTGATTGCATCTACTCAGAGCCAAGAAATTGTCCAAAATATAACTCCCTGTAAAATGACAAATAGGTAGTCAAATTTTGTTACCATTGGACGGAGCCAGGCTAACCATTTTCACGTGTTTCTCGTCGCTGGCTCTAACCGATATGAGAATGGTCTTAATCTTCTCGTCTACCTCTCCACCAGAAAAGTGAATAAGCGTATTTCCCAAAATGTCAAACTATTCCTTTAAGGTTAAACTGTGCATGTAAGAGAATGTGTTCAGGGGTGTCGTTTGCTAATGTTTGCGTGGCTATTTTCCTTTGGAAAATTCAGATTTGGTGCACAATGTTGACGTGTCTAGTGCCATTCTAGCATTATGGTTTGAACCAGCCCACCGCTGGATCAACCGATCAACTACTTTTGTTGAGTTTTGGGAGGGTCGTGTCTAGAAGGTAACTCTTGTGAGACTCGCTGCCCGATGACCTATCCTAACCTAAACTATTCGAGGTGAATGCCTCAACAATCTTGCGAGAGTTTCCCAACTCGTGGGTTACCTTCTAGACATGACGTTTTGGAAGGTCTGCACATCGGCTCCTCTGGTTATCCATAATACGCTTCGTTGTGTAGATTCACATAAAGCAAGCCCCCAGGAAGTGCGCCAGGCTTTGAAGCCAAATTCCATTGTGGCCAAAGTGTGGAATTCCGTGTCCGTCAAGTAATGCCAATGGACCCAAAAAGTCTTCTTTCCATAGATTGGCAAAAAAAACAGATTTTCTTTTAAGGTAAATCAACTTCTCAGTATGAACACTTGAATAGCCTTTATTTATATCATTAGGTCCTAAAAGTTGTAAAATGCACTAATAGTTGAATCCTTCTTCCGTTCATGTGAGTGAGTCGGGGTTAAAGGAAACGCTAGTGCGCCTGCTCTATGGGCCCAATGGATACGGAAGAATGCCGGAAGATCCGGGTAATCTTATAACCGTCAGTCGAACCATTTTGGCTTCATGCGCCACTGAGCAACTTTCATAGGAGTGAACGGGACCCCACCAGTTCTCTTTATACATCCATGATGGCACAGAGATTAGTTCAGATAATGATATACATTTGTGTAGGCATTCATCATCATCATCATCATTCAACAAGTCTTTTATATACATTAGATTTACTGCAGTAATGTATAATTATTTAATAATAAAAGAGTAATAATATCCCTGCTTCTTAACACTTCACGGTGGCTGTTACCTGAGGCTATAACTGATTTCCCAAGAAGCAAGTTTATCAAGATGACAGACAAGCCTTCAGGTAGAACGATGGTGAAGAAGGCTGTAACATACTGTAGTGCAGAATAAACTTCACTCAGTCGTCAAGGCCAATTCAATTTAAAGATAGCTTTGAAGTTCCCGTATCAAACCGCAGTGACAGAAGCTCATAAAATGACACGATCTTGGTACATGTAAGTGTCAAAATAAAACACATAATACATTCCTCCACTTCTACCTGAGATAATATCCACTGTTGGTTTAAAATGAATAGAAATATAAGTGTGTAATTCTGAAACCACAGCGGTCTCTACCACGAAGTCATCATTTAGTCTGAGTGCTGCAGAGAGGAAAAAAGCAAGAAATGGATGAAGATGCTAGCAAAGTTTGTTTTCTAAATGTCGAACTATTTGATACATCCACATAAAAACATTCATCACCCTAGACGGGGTTATTATCCACGCTGTAACAGTAGGCGGAGAAGGAATGCAAATAGATAAATTATTTTACAGTGTAATAGGGAATACAGACCTCCCAAACATCACCTCTCTGACCGCATGCTGCATGACTCAGAGTGAGTCATTAGCAGAACAGCTCATTGGTTCGACTCTGAGGATATGTTGAGTCTGTTGAATGTCTTATCAATTATATCTGACTGCTTTCACGTCGGTTCAAACCTGGGCTAAGCTGTGATATAATCCTGACTCTATCTGCAGCATGTCCTGCTTTCACTGCTCAACACACTCATGTTGAGACTTGACAGTTTCAGCGACATTCTTGCCTCATGACATAAGGGGGAAGTTTTGATGCTGTCACCATGTAAAATACAAGACTCAATAGCCGTGTTTCCGTTCAACTGTCATGCAAATTTTAAGCAAACTTTTGAAATGTTGCAAAAAAAAGAAATGCAAATTAGTCGTTTTTCCATCAACTGGTTTTGAGCGAACAAACTCGGCTTGTCGGCTACAGTGTAGTTTGGTCAGAAGTAGGGCTGTGTATTGGCAAGAATCTGGTGATACGATACGTATCGTGATACAGGGGTAACGATTCAACATATGGCGATACTGTAAGCAAGGCGATATATTGCAATTTTTATATGTATACATTTTCATTCACATATCTTAAAGGTCATTTTTAACAGGTTAATAAAAAATCAATAGAGTGCTTTGACGAATTGTTACAGTATCGCACAACGTGATGTCGCAATACTCATGTGTATCGATATTTTCTTACACCCCTAGTCAGAAGTTGGCTTTATAGGCTACAATACACAGATTAGAAGAAGAAGGTTGTGAACTGGAAACAAAACAAGTCGGTTTGGCCTTCTGACAATCTACGAGAGAATAGCCGGGCCCGACAGCCGCTGTCGGATTTTTAACAGGTTAATAAACAATCGATAGAGTGCTTTGACTCTATCGACTCTATGCTTTGAATAGTGGAGAGAAGTCTTCAGGAATTAGTTTCAATTGGGTAAATTTGAATTGTTCTTTCATGTCAGCTAGTATTGGCCATGTTTCATGTTGTCACATTGGCACGTTAAGGGAATATCCGAGAAGACGCAAACAGCAGAAACAGCTGATCAGTCATGTGAGTTAAATGTTCGCTACGTCAGAATTTATTCGGCAAAGACGTTTCCATAATCCATTTTGCGCATCAACTCTTTTTTGATAAAGGCAAAAAAAAAAAATGAAATTTTTCCGCAATTGAGGAAGTTTTATCAAATTTTGCCGTTTCCATACAGCTTTTCTAACACGATACTTCAAAATGTGATTAAAACACGGCTAATGTGAGGAAAGGTGTTGTGAAGTGATGTGCGTCCATCTTTCTGTTAAATCAGACAGTTACTTAGCTGATAAATATGAGTGTTTACATGGTGATCTAAACCGTCTCTGTTCTAGCTGAAGGTTCTGCACCCCAGAAAATAATACCTTGAAAGGTCAGCTCGCTGCGTGTCTTCTAATACTGGCTGTAATATATTCATCATGCATATTCATAGCCCCAGTGATGACAGGCAGGGGAGAGATTTCATCCTGTGATCAAGGTTGTTCCCAAATGTTGATAATTTCACAGATCAACTGGCAAACTACAACATAAGGCTCCGTGTTTAGACTCGCTGTGAGTGTGAAATTAATCTCTTTTTACAATCATTCACTGTGTAATTGTCTGTGTACCTGCGCGCGTGAGCATTACTGGTCTTCATGGTTTGAATTTCTGCCGGGATGAGCTTCCTTCAGCCTGTGTTTCCTGCAGCCCAGTTAACCAAACCCACTGTATGAGGGCAGCGTGTCTGACCTGGGCAGACTTTTCTGAAATTACTACATTATTCAAAAATCATATCAAAAGTAGTCATTATTCACTGGCAAGACCAAGCTGAAATATTCATGCAATATGTTTCTGTCCAAGCCTTTGGAAAGCCTATCTCCTACAACATGTGGTTATACTAATTTGCTTCTCCAAATACATTTTGGAGGAAACATAATTGCTGCATGGATTACATTTTACTGGCATTTTTCTAAAATCCAGGAAGTGTGACATCCCTATACCACTCATAAGTCCTATAGGACGGAGGTTGAGGTGGATGTTTGTGCATACAAAGAACAGGACTTGGACACAAGAGACAAGAAGTTCATGTCCTGCATCCAACCCTGTCTCTCACAAATTTACGCTCCCATGCAACTAAACTTTTCGTGGATTACTGTCGCCGTTTTAACCAGTTACAAACACGTGGGTAACGTTGTAAATTGAAACAAAACAAAACAATAAACGGGACAACAAACAACGAAATTACTGGGATAGGTTTCGTAAAAAACATTAAGGTTTGGCTTAAAATGACTACGTTTCCCACAAGACACCCACAATGGTCTCCTGGGGGAAAGTTTGTTGGAAAACAAATTCAATATATTGACGGTTAACTATTGCAAATAGTTTCAGAAGGCACATTTTGCAATAACACTGAAGCATCTGAAGGTTAAATATAGATGTTTCCTCATTATATTGATAGAAAACGTCCAGTTTGCTTTGCGTTTCCTTCTAAATATATTTGCTGATGCAAATTAGTTGTAACATTTATTGTAGGACACGAGGATGCTGGGCCATGAGGGAACTTTCAGACCAATAATAAATATGAAATGAAGCAGTGGTGATTGGGGCATTCTGTCTGTATACTGGGGAATAGCTTCAGGGGCTCATTTAGTCTGAAATGAACAACCCCTTGCAGGGATTGTCTAGTGGACATCAATCGAAGCTCTAATGGTCTCTCTGGGTTCCTCTCTAGTGACGACTCTGACTGGTCTGACAACAGTATTCTCTCAAGACCTAATTAGCCTGACCATTAAGCCCAAAGGATGATTGAAGGAGTCGGAAGAAACCGCGGTGCAACAAATATTAGACATTTTGTGTACTGGCAAGGGAGAAGAAGGTAGTTTGATGCAGACTTTCATAATAAGGGAGTATGGACATGTTATCCTACTGGAATAAACTGAATAATCACATTTTCTTCTAGTTTATTGAATTATCTCTACTGTCTTTTATCATGTTGCATGCTGTTTTTGTTTTTTTACATTCAGTGTTATGCGTGAAATTGTCCTAATGACCTCTCATAATCCTCGCCATAGGGCAGAAGTCTGCATTTTATTAAGTATATGTGTGTGTGTGTGTGTGTGTGTGTGTGTGTGTGTGTGTGTGTTTCAGGAGGTAGAGGGGAGTTGTTGTTGAATTCCTTTGAGGCGAACAAGGAGGGGAATTCAGGAAAAGGAAAAGAAAAGATGTAATCCCTGAAACACGCGAGTGCTTGACATAAACAAACACGCTGGGAGGATTTCAAAGGGGATGGCTGCTCGCCGGGAATCCTCATGTGCTGATTGGAGATAAGGAAGCAAATGCAGTGCAGAGAGGTATGAACGCATACTGTCTGCCCACACACACACACAGTCCCACTGCCTGGGCCTTTTCTCTTTCATGTGTTATCAGGCGAAGATTCGGTTGTTTGTTTACCGGCAATTTCCCCCTGTCACAAGCTCGCAACACTATATCCATATCGATGCCAAAGCAGGAACGTAACCATGTAACGGGGGAATTTCCTCATGCCTTTCCGATAAGCTCAGTGAAGCTTGCCTTGTCTTGCATTTGGAAAACATCTGTTGAATTCTTTGGTCATAATGCAAACTGTGTATACTCCAGTCAGTGTGAGCTAACTGGCGTGCAAGTATGCTGCAAATACCTGTGTATATGTCAGCTCAGAAATGCAGGGGGTGGACATGAACGTATGTGCAACCTGATGCAATGCATTATGCAATCCAATACTGCAGCCCTCAATAACGTTGTTGTGTTTACAGTATTTTCCATATACCATAGACTGTATATAAGAAGTGAACGTAGTCACTGTGACATCACTCATTGGTTTGTGGACTGCAGTTTTGAAGCCTTGAGTTCAGCATTTTGGCCGTGGCCATCTTGTTTTTTTGCAACCAAAAGTGACACGAGAGGGTCGAGATAAGTACAACCGAACGCTGAATAAGACATTTTTAGGCAACCAAAAATGTTACAATTTAACTTTCATGGACTGAAAACACACTGTGAAAGGGTTAAAGTTGTAAGACGATATCACGGTCAACTTCCAGACTGGACAACGCCGTGGTAGCGACCTGTCAATCACAAGGTAGCCCCGCCCCCTGAAGCATCCCCTGCTTTATGGCCTATTTGACTCTAAATGGGACCATAATTTACTAAATGAACATCATGCTGTATTGAAGAAGACTTGAAACTAGCGATTGAGACCATAAACTCATGTTTACAATGTTTACTGAGGTAATAAATCAAGTGAGAAGTAGGCTCATTTTCTCATAGACTTCTTTACAATCAGACTTCTTTTAACAACCAGAGAAGTCGCCCCCTGCTGGCTAGTTGAAAGAATGCAAGTTTAAGGCACTTCAGCATTGGCTTCACTTCTCAGACTCGGAGGTTGACCACTGCCATATACGGGGAAATTCAATAGAATTGAAAGAAAGAAACCAAATATTGTACTTACCTAATTTGTATGCACTTGTTTTATTTCCGCTCAGTGTGAGAGCCTTTAATGAGTTTAGCTGTCATTTACTGTCACGCTAGTTTTTAAGTTTTTAAATGTATCTAAATGGAAGAATAAACCTCTAAATCACTATATTGACAACCCTTTAAATATGTAGTTATGCCGCAGCTGAAATTGGTGACGACAGCTCATGGTTTCCGGTTGTCCTAGCAACGCAACACACTTTCCGGCAAGCAGTCAGAAATAGCGACTGTAAGATTTGTCATCGTTTTTTTGTTGAAACGGATAAAAGAAATGCATTTAATCAACCAGCATGCTTAGATGTTATTAAAAGTTTAGCTTAAATTCAATATTTATCTGAAAATCTGAACAGTAAAATAAAGCATAAAACGGTTGATTTCAGCTGACAGATATACATAATGATATGCACGCTACAGGAGACGACATGAATGACATATTTCATCACATTACCTGTCCCCAGACTACAGCATGTTTACCCTTATGGAAGTGCTCATCATTTGTTTTGCAATACACGCTGATGTATTGCCTTTTTCTTGTTGAATGGTAACTCTCGTACAATATGTAAGAGATGATATTCATTGTATTCCACAATATATTGAAAATGTACGTCAATACATTTCACCTTCATATAGAAAATGTATTGTGCTGTCCATCTGTCCTGGGTGTTGTTACAGATGACTGAAAGGAGAAGGCCGTAGTATTTATATATAGGTCAGCGTGCGGGCAAGTGATGAGCGCTTCAGTGAAGTTGGTGGACAGCTCATTGAAGGAAAACTTTGACTGCTCGCATCGCTGTTGTTTGACGGTTCCTTCCTGTACCTTTTTATGTGAGCTTTTAGGCTGACTGGAAGCGTTTTATCACAACCACAAAGCAGAATCAGCAGCACATCGGAGCTGCGGTATAAAATGCTCTCTGATTTAAAGCCCCCTGCATGCCGGAGACCTCCTGATGTTGGAATTCAGCCTTGGGCAGTCAGTCTTGACTCTTCCAGTTGTCCATTATTTACCACATCACTGCACATTGGAGAAGAGGATGCAGAGTCAAGAGTGTATACTCCAAAGAGCTCAAAAACCAGACTACCAACGGTTTGGTTAACTTTCATTCTCTCAAAACACTGGCAGGGTGATACATTTTTCTGCAGCTACCTTGCTAAGAGAGATTGTACTTCTGCTTGTCCTTACTAAAACCTTGAACTCGGACACATAAACAGGTGTTAAAACACGCAGTTAATAACCACATTGTTGCAACCAGGCATTTGAAAACACTCTTTATGTAGAATAATGACAAACATTCACTTGACCTCAGACGTATTCACTGAAAAATATGAGCGTTTGAAAAGCCGTGGGAGTAGTTTATCTGAGATCTGTAAGATGCTGCAGTACACAGCTGTAAGTCAATAATGCAGCAAAATAGGCACTCTGCAGGAGCTACAATAAAACCACAACATAAGCTAGAAAACTGTTTGGTTTTAGAAAAATACAAAATATAAATGGACAAAAATCAACACAAAAAAGGGTCTAAATATGCAAATTTCAAATAAAACTCATTAGAGAGACGCTTAGAGAGATTAAAATTTGGTTTAAGCATTCTGGTTTACATTCATCTTTTTCAGGATGAATCAAAGAAACAAGAAAAAGAAACAGTCTTCAAGTTTTCACCTAATTTACCCAAATGGGTCTTATACTTTCCGACCTTGAATTACAATTCAAACGTGGAATTAGGTGCAAAACTTTTAAATTAAAGCTCTAATGTCAGCAGACAGGAAGAGTTTTGTCATCTCTTCTTAAAGTCTTTTGGTATTATTGTCCTCTGCACTGGTTGTTCCTGCTGTCTGTGCACAACATATCCTCAAACAACAGCTCCTATGATATCTTACGAAAAGTTCTTCCTCATTTTTCGTGCGTTTTCCTACAAATGTCCAGCAACGCGTGTCGATTTCCGCTCCAGTCTTTTCAAAATAAACTTCCGTCTTCACAGGAAACTGCTTAGTTAGGTTTAGGAAAACATAATGGTTTAGGTTAAAGTAACACCAGAAGTGGCGTATAAATCAACATTGTCTTCTGGTTTCACACGGAGTAGGAACACCAGTCTCCTGAGCGAAAGTTCAGTGTTTTTTCACCCATACATCCACCCTGACCTCCTCTCTATGTGGCGTTTGTTGCTCTTTACACTTCCCGGTTCACAATTACGTGGATTACATATGAATTGATTTTATGGGATATACACAAATTACACTGCATTACTTTTCGTAGGTATAGCTACGAACGGTGAATGAGAACAGCCTGCTGTGTGTCCACTTTATCCCCTGAACTTTGTACTCTGCTGGCACAGATGTTAATACAGTATACTCCACTTCACGGTTCCTTCCTTCCTTCCTTCCAGCTTGCCCGGTATTTAAAATGTTAAGGACATTTCCATTCTTTCCTCCCAAACCACAGTCATTTATCTCTCTGTTCCTGCCAGCTGATCTCTTCCTTCCATGCTTTGCCTGACCTCTCTTTTTTCCTCCATACTCACTTCCTCCTCTGGAAACACTGTGAGCTGTGATTTGTTACCTGTAGCTTAGATTTACTCATATTTCTCATCCTGGCCTCCTGTTTTCTCATCAGTTCTGATCAGTATTGACTTTAATCTGGTCGGTCACTGCCAGTTATGGGGCTACTTGTCTTATGACTCACCAGTAAAATCCAAATAAGCGAACTGATCCTCAAAAAGCCACCCCAAAAAACACCCGAGGTATATCCTTTCAACATATCAATAATCACACTGTAAAGTAAAGATGGATCTAATATAATTTGGCAATAAATATTGCATCATTGTGCTCAGAGTTGCTCTAGGTTTTCTGTTCAAGTGATCACCGGAGTCATATTGTTTACACTAGAAAAAAAAAAGCTAAGAATGATTGCCGAAAAATCATTACACGATTATCATTAGGCCATTAATCTTCATATCTGCAATTACGTGGGTGGACTGATAACGTCGTTGATATTATTGTGAAGTAAAGAATTGCCAAGTCGTCCTCTTGAAACCAATAGATAAAGATGGAAGTCACTTTAATTGAAATAAAACAAGACAAATGGGGCAAGTGGGAGAAGTCCGTCATGAGGCGGGCAGTAATTATCAGAAGAGGGATTGTCAGGATGTAACTGCATGAGGGGAAATCTGCTTTGAGTCTTTTCAGTAATTTGATTTCAACCTCTCTGACAAGTAGGGGTGTAAGAACATATCAGGATTATGGAGAAGATTTCTGCATTCACCACTGCAGTCTCTCTCCATGGGGGTCCTTTTGATTTCCCTTTGCTATGCACATGTTCACATTCAGTATCTTCAATGATAATTGCAACGCTGATGATGACACTCAACTCTATCCTCCTTTTCCTTTTTTAAAAACACGGCTCGATGTGCACGTCATGCTTCTCTGGTCGTCACCTCCAGCTGGAGATGCTCAATCTTGACAAGACTGTAGACAAACATGCCCTCTGCTCTCTGTCGCCATTCACATCGCCACAATGCCTCCCGTCAACACTAACAAGTGTCTGGGTGTGTGAGCCTGTCAGGGACCAAGAAATTAGGCTTGAGGAGTTTCTGGTCGGATGAAATATAACAAGGATTTGATTTGTCTAGAAGAGTCGGTGGTCTCTTAAGTTACTTTCACCCACTTTTACTGTGGAAATCGATTGTAAATATGTCAGATTGTGTAATTTTCCTGTTCACAAAAGTATTGCAAAAAATGTTGTGATGAAAGAAGTCATCCCCCCCAAGGTTGAAAACCATGAAAACAACTTCAACAGTGCTGACAGAGCTAACAGTGTTTACCTGAGGGGGAGCCGGAGGGTGGGCGCTATGCTTCCGCAACGGCACTGCCGGTAGGCTCGACATTATCAGCTGTAATGTCCGTATGAGAGCAGCATGGAGCAGCGGCCGTAAACTAGCCAGTGGGGCACGCTCACATGCACGAACACCCGGAGAAGCTCAGATTACAACACACACACGGGGAGAGTGACTTCATACTCTGCTCAGGTAGACATTACTCCTCTTTATCTTTACATGGCAAATCGTTGTTTGCTGCTATGTTAATGCTCTGGATGTCGTATAGAGAACCTTTAAGGGACACGAATGAGGCAGTTCCTCTGTGTATCATGTAAACATCAAAATACTAAATATGATCAAAACCAGGATAAGATTTAAAACCAAGACACTCGTGTTCATGTGAACGTACTCAGACCTGTCATAGTCTGAGTCAAGATATTCATGTTAAATTATTTACCCAAAATATGTCCAAATATTGGCCATATGTTGTGTAATATTATTTTATTTACCAAGCTTCCACTTGAAATATTTCCTTGATATTTTCTTTAATGGATATTTATTCACTTTTATTCCAATTTCTTCCAGATTATAGATATATGTTATTGTCTGATCTGCCTCCTCTACACCCCCTTTGAAACACCTATCTATCATTTGATGAGAAATTACACAAAGTCTAATTTTAAGGATGTTTATTTTGATCAATTATTGACGTGGTAATTGTCTCATGTGTTGTGTTTCAGATTTGGTTCAGGGGCTTTGAAATTCTGTCCCCCTTTTTGATTGGTTGATATGAACAGTGGCTTCAGTAGAAAGACGTGTTGTTGTGAATTCGATGCCTGATGAAAGTCCATGACCCAAACGTAATGTTTCTAATAAACTCAGTGCTGACAGTGTGCGGGACAATTATATTATTATAATACTAGTATTATAAAATCTACTGAGGTATTAGTTTCACTGTTAAGGGAATGGATGATTAAATTGAAGTGCTTGATACTCTATAGGCTTGCTGTGTAAATGTTCTCCCAGCACTAATTCGTTTTTATAAGGAACATGATACGCTTGATGTTCAAGAACATGAGTTGTTTAACGTGAGGTGTTAAATATAATGAGCGTGCTTGTGTGTGTTTTCTAACCTAAATGTTCCTCTGTGTGTGCTATACATGTTGTCAAGAACACACACCTTCCTGTATTATATGGCGCGAGTCTCGATGTCCCATCAGTCCTTGAACACTGACCCAATGTCCTGTATGTGAATTGGCCATTTCTCCAGGTCCTGACAGCTGGGGGGCAGGCGTATCTCTGCCCGCGTCCCCTCGGCCGGCCGGACAGCTGCTCCTTCCCCTCGTCCTGCCCTCTAACAGTGGAGCCTTGTGCCGGCGTCCACCTCTCCTGAATGTCAGCACTCATGTAACTACCTCACGCTTTCTCTTCACCACCCCCGTCTGTCCGCTCGCTCTCTCTCTCTCTTTCTCCCAGAGGACCGGTCTGTTTATCTGTCGCACATTTGCACCTCTCCTTTTGTTTATGTTTCCCATCGTCTCTCCTTTCTGCAAGAAGCCCGGCAGGTTATAAAGTTAACCGCTGCAGAGTGAGAACTTTGCTGTACAGTAAACATCTCGCCACATTCCCACAACCACAGACATGAGTCATAATCCATCACCTTATATTATATACCAGAATATCCCTCTCGCAAAACAGCCACGGCTTATAAAATGTAACATTTAATTTCCTAAATAAATAAGTGAGGAAAGAGCTTACTGCTCCAGCGAGAGCACTCGCGGTATTGGGTGGGTGTCACGTTCTAACCTCATATTTAGGAATGCAGCCCGAGTGTATTTTTGTTATGAAGGAAAATTATCTTGCGGGTGAAAATAAGCACCTTGGACATGGTTGAACTTGCGCTCGGAAGCATGACACCATGTCAAGTCCAGCCGAGGAATGCTAATGCAGGAGGCACTAAGTTAGGCTCCCACATCAAGACGTGAAGGATGGGCCGATCCTGTCAGCTCGTCTCCAGCGGGAGGAGGCTAGCAGGAGGATCAGTCACACTCTGCTTGCAACATGACTGATCTCAGAGGTCAAAGGGCAGCGCTGTAAAGGCTCCGAGTGGAATAAAGATGCAGCACTGTGGGGGGGGAAATGCTGGTGATTTATCCTTCAGCATAAATATAGAACAGAGAAAGAGACGGGATGAAAGAAGATGGAAATATCAATCGGGCATAATAGAAACAAATTAATCCCGTCACACTCGAAGTGTATGTTTTTTCAATTATGGCAAATGATCAATTAATCTATAGTGAAGTCACTGATGAATACACACCATAATATATAATGTTCTTAATGGCAAACATGACCACAAATTCAAGGGGATGTTCGTCACTTGGCATGTCTGATGCTGCTGTGGGACGACGCAAAAAGCTAATCCAATTAAACACGCAATGCCAAACATATTTCCCTTTATGCACGAGTACGTCTTTCATCTTTTCATTTCATTTTTGAATGTCTCATTAGAACGTGTCACAGACGTGTGCAGAAATGTTCCCAGGGAAATGTCTCACCACAGTTATTTGGTTTGATTTCACCAATGAGGAGAAATCTGCTGCAATGCAGACCAAACCTACACTCGGGTTTACTTTGTAGTTAGGTGCATATTAAAAGCTTATACATCCAATTTCTCCATCCAGTCGTCCCGGTGATTATTCTTGCCTGAAACCTGAATGTATTTCATCATATGAATGTAACTTTAACTAGCAAGGGCTAGCGAAGTTTGCATGACTACTACTACTGATGCTGCTTCCAATGCACATGAAATGTCTGTGAATACAATTTGCTGACTGTGAAAAAAACATTTATATCAAGTCAATTGGTAAATTATAAAAAAAAAAAAAAAATCCTTCTTGTGTAAGGGGTTTTGGTATAAAGGACGAAACCTGACGAAATAAAAAATAAATGAATAAATAAATAAATGACTCGATGAATAAATAAATATGTCATCAAATGTAGCAAAAATAATATTAAAAATAAATGTAGCCATTAATTAATTGATAAAATGTGACATAAATTGATATTTCTGTTTTAATCTGCTTATTTATTTATTTATCTCTGTATTAATTATATTATTGATTTACTCTTCTGTTAAATTTTCACTTTTATTTATGTATTTTTTATTTATTTATTTATGTATTTATTAATGTACGATTTTCTCTTTGCATTGCACCGCTTATACACCCGAATATCCCTCCGGGGATTAATAAAGGTTCATCTTATCTTATCTTATTTATTTCTGTAACGGTGCTAGCTCACCGAGCTCATCGCTGTTGTTTGCACTGTTAGCAGCGAGCTGCAGCTTGCTGTCACCAGGTTGAGAGCCGTTGAGAGGCAATAGAAATGCTCCCAATCCCGTATTTAGCACGTTTAAAAATGCCCCAAAACTGTGGAGGCTGCAAAACTAATGGCATCCCCATCAGTCTCAGCTGCACTTGCATGCTAACACACTAAACTAAGATGAGGAACATGGTAAACATACCTGCTAAACATCGGCATGTTAGCATTGTTATAATGAGCACATTTAGCTCAAGGCACTACTGCTCCTACAAGTACAACCTCTCAGAGCCACCAGCATGGCTGTAGACTTTATTCTGAAAATAATGTAAAATATGTAGATCTGCCTGCCATTATGCACAGTACTACTGCTCCTGAATAATCACATTCAACACAGTTGGTAAATAATCAAATAAATTCACAGTTTTTAATTGTGTTTCCGGAACCGTTGTCCCTTTGAACAATATTCAAAATCTGTACTCTTCCTTCCTTAAGCTCTCCTTTTAAACCAGTAAAAAAAAACATATACAGCATAATTTACATTGCACCTGCCCACACATACAGCCGAGTGTGAAAGAAATGATTAGAGAAGAATGAGCACTCGGAGCTAGAAAATGCTTGTATGTCAGGCCGTGTCTTTAAACCTTGATCTCTCTTGAATGCAAATCCTCCCCGGAGGTCATGTGTCTTTAACACATGTGAGAGCTTGTTACCTCAATTAAGATGCACACGTGTGTGAGACTGCGGTTTTTGTTTTGTTCTCTGCGTGTGTGACAGTTCGGTGATTTGTTCGGTGCCGTGCAGCACCAACTGGTTGATCCAGCTTTTTCAAATCTCTCATTCAGAGGAAGCGTCTTCATGTGAACGCTGGTTTCACCATCTTCCACTACTCTGGCTGGTTCCTTTCAACGGAGCACTAAAACCTTCATGTGTAAATCTCTGCATCGGTGTGAAAAAAAAGCGCACAGGTCATCATAATTGTGTGTATGATTTCCAGGACGACAGTGATTTATTGTGGAGGCAGTTTAACCGCACATCCCCCACTCTTTAATTTCCATTCTTGCACTCTGCCTCTCCTTCTCACCCCGCATGGCCCTTCCTCTCCCCGTGTGAATTAGGAATGTAAACGATCACCCTCAGGGTCAAAAGGAAAAGGTCACCCTTTTTTCATGCAATGCTCAATATGCAAATCTCAAGGCAAATATCAGGATCTCGCAGCCAGCAGGCACACAATTACCGAGATTCCTCAATGGGAGTGGTGGTAGGAACATATTTCTGAGAATAGATCTTCTCACATGCCAAAGCTAAGAGTTAATGAAGCACATAATGTGCATGTAGCTGTAAAAAAAAAATTGTTTTTGTCATCTAAAGGCTGGTCCAAATAACAGCACACCACACCCTAACAGATTCCACTAATCAACAACAAGCGTCACGACTAAAAAAAATGGAAATCTTGCCCAATTTCTCGCAATCAAACGTGACTTTAGTGTAAACAAACATGGCAGATGACGAACAGAGAGAATTAGCGGTGAATTTTTCCACTACTTTGTACTGAAAATTGCCAAAAGATGGATGGATGAAGTCATGGAGACACGGTAAATAAACACTTGCGTTGTTGCCACAATCAACAAGTTGGTCCTTCATTTCTGAGCTCCATCTTAGTACTACTTTATGCTTTGCGTTTTTGCATTAGCTCATATTAAACATGTTTGATATTCACGATTTGAAATCGGTGCGGCCTTGATGAACTTACCAAGCCGATTGGGGGATATAAAAACACTCTTAACATACCTCACACCACAGGAATATCTGGAAAGATCATCTATAGAACCATAAAAAATCGGGTCTCTGCTGATGATTGTCAGGAGGGAGGAATCAGGCCCAAAATTGTATTGATTGTCATGTAGTGTGGACCCGGCATAAGATCTGATTTCACTTATTTTTATGGCGCTGCAGCTAAAGGATAAAAACATTGTTTGCTTAGTGTTTGCTGTCACTCTAGTTTATGTCCTGGTGTGAAGAATTTCTCTGTTCCCCCGCTCCGTGTAAATCTCAGGTGCAGGGAGGTATGTAGTTGTGTGTTTATGGAGCTTCCTGCAGAGTAGATTGGGGTAATTACACATCTAAAGCCCCTCGTATAACAACACGCTCTTTGTCCCTCCGACAGGGTGCCTGGCTGGGGATGGGGGGTCATGGAGTGCGTTCAGACAACAACAGTCCAAGGATCGGATTTAAATGTCTGACATTGGATTCAAGACACGCAAACAGAAACGCACGCAGCATGCGGATGAGTGCGTAAACACACAGAGATGTGTGTAGAGGTGCTTGATGGCAGTACATTTTATTTTTTGTTTGGTCAGAAACATGCTAAGTTTAAGATGAAGTTCCCTCGTCTCAATGTAGAACACTGAATGAAAGGTTGATTGGTTTCGGTGCAGTCGATCCATCGTAAACTTTCCAATAATGCATCAAATCTTGTTTGCATTCTGCCCTGGAGGTTGTCAGTGGGCGGCTTTGGAAGAGCAAATGTCAGAGATGGGGGTGTAATCAAAACAGGGAAGTGAAAATATTAGAAAACTCACTGAAAAATGAATGATTCTAGATAACATTCCCCAAGGACGTAACATTTTTAAAGGTCAGGTTAATACTGTAGAAAGACCAAGTAGCACACCAGTTGTATTCCACTCCTACAAAATACACAGTGTCACTGCTTAGTGGATGCAAACAGAAGCTCCAGCCTACATCCTGACTTTGGCTCGCACCAACCACCTCCAAAGCAGCAGCACAAACCCACGTGGAATCACGACATCGCTGGGAGGCTGATAATTAGCAGTTGTGGAATTTCTTGAAAACACGGCAAATAGGCGTCATTGTACTAAAACCGCTTCAATCAGGAGACACGAGTGTGCAGATATAAAGAACCAAAGTTATTGCTTTCTGTTATTCAAGATTACATTTGATTTTTTTGTAGCACATTAGACAATTTCTTTGTGATTGTATCATGTAACAGTGATGTGAAAAATGTTTGACGTTGACCCTACATCAAAACTAATAACTGCACTCAGATAACTGCCTCGCCAGTACTGCTATTAGCATCCATTCACAACCAGCGAAACAGGAATTATAGTATAGGGAAACAGAAACACAAGATTTAAAGTGGTGCTTTTTTTAGAGAGAGACTATTAGGAATGACTTTACAACAGAAAAAGGTCTGAGTATTGCTTGGTGTTACACAGACAGAGGCGCAAGTATCAGAGGAAGTGACTCCCTCCTGTCACTACAAGTGAGCAGAAAATGGGACTTGGAAGTATCTGGGTACTTAAACAACAGACTGGAGAGAGGTCGCTGGCCTGGCAGGAGGGCCCAGACCTGTTCTTTGTGAAGAGTCTGGGTGTGAACAGCTCACATGTTTTTTTCCAACAGGCAGTATGAACATGTTCGGGGAAACCTGCTGGCTCGCAGCCCTCCGACTGTGAGGGGATGAGGCGTAAACCAGACTTGCTCTGACACAACACCTTCTAAACTACCAACAGTGAGTTGATGCAGCTTTATAACACACCTTCAGCCTCCAGATCGTCTCCCTAAAGTGCAACAAAGAGTGGGTTAGGAGCGTTTCTTTGTGCAAGCAGTCAGCGCTTTCTGCCCAAAAAAGCGTTACCCTTCGCCACCCTGGAGAGTGCGGCGTACAGTGTATATACTGTATTTTTTTGCATTCCTTAACTTTGGATTCATCCATACAGCAGCACTTTCCCCCCGACTGTCTCTGAATCACATACAGTATGCATTAGTGGGTCTGCAGAGGGGCATGTATAGAAAGTGTGTAGGCATCAGCACAGCAGTAACAAAAGCTATTCTCTTCAACAACAGTATTGGATTTGCAGATGAAGAGTGCCAGTGAAAATGTGACTCCAATTTTGGTGATTTTCATGTTTTCACTTCAATGGAAGAATGAAATGCTCCTCTGGGGCTTCAGAAAACCTCCACCACATTTGGTCTTATGAAACCCTTTGAAATCCCACTGGTTAAACTAAGAAAATATGCTCGGTGGTCATGCTTAAAACAAGACAGCTTTTCTTTACTCCTGAAAAAGTTCGTATTTTGGAGAGTTCTCACTCAACAGTGGTGATATGCGCTATTCCGATCTCTTTGATATGAGATGAAGGACACATATGTGCAGCAAAAATGTCATTTTGCATTACTGGTTTGTGTGATAGTTACTGTCGGAGCTTATATAAAGACAGATGTGACACGTACAGAGAAATAAGACGGAACATGTCTAACATGCGACACATGGTGCGGTTGCAGATTGCAACCAACTGAATACCCCTCCGCTCACTCCTCCCTTTGCAAGACTGCGGTAACGTTAGCCGCTAAGTAGACGATAGTTAGTGTTGCACGGTGTTGGGTATACACTGATTACATTACTTGCCCATCGCCCCCACCGTCGTTTCACTTTTTTTTATAGAAATAATCATTCATTTTTGCATATCAGCCGCGTGTTATCAATAACACCGGACGATGGACGCTACAAACTGCAAGTAAAAGTGTCTGCTCCCTCAGATTTCACACACTCGAGATGAGAGAGAGTTGACAAACAAGACGATGGCGGAGGATTTGGTGTCACAGCAAAAAGCAAAAGCGCCTATTTCGCAATATTTCGCATTTAAACCCAATTCTATAAGGGAACCTCAACGTTAATGAGGTAATCGCCATGCGGAGGGCGGAGCGGTCAAAGCCTTGTGTGCGTGGCTCAGCGGCGCTGGGTGATTCAACGTTAAAGATCAAAGTAAGCGCTCCACATATGACTCATCTTTTCTTGTGAAATGGCCGGTGTAATCGGTAACACCGGTGTTGTCACTAGTTTATTAACCGGAAAATATCATCACCGTTTGCCTCGCTCAGATGCCATCCTTACCATAATAACACTACTTTAGGAGCAGCGGCTGGCGTACCATGGTTTTGCACTCTGAGGCTCACGTTACCGCAGTTTCACAAGCGTTTGGGAGAACTACGGCGGCCTTGGGGTAACGTAAAAACGTTAAAGGCTCTCTCTAGAGCCAGTGTTTGGTGTTTCAGGTGATTATACACTAATGAAAACATAGTTTTGTTTATAATATATTAAATTTTTGCCAATAGATCCCCCTAAATGTTACACACTGTTCCTTTTAAATAAAAAAATGATCAGAAGTCAGATTTGTGAGGGATAAAAAGCAGTCATGGATATTTGTTTAATGATTGTAGGCGCCCTGTTTTGCCGCCCTCCCAGCTGTCCGGGTCAGAAGTTGTTATGACAAGAAACACTGTCGAGTTACGTCAGCTGTCCATACCATCATGGTACTTCTAAAGGAAACACACACATGCCATCGCAATCTACCGCTCCGAGGTCTCAGGTTTTAGGGTCAAGGGGTGAAAATGATCCTGACTGGTTTTATAGAAATGCAAGAGCAAATAAATCAGAGCAGATGAAAATAAGAGCGGAGTAAAAACAACAAGAAAAGAAAACGGGGGTTGCCGATGTGGAAGGAGCGATCTTCGTATTCGTTACCCCCCACTTCTGGGCAGGTGGCTCTCACAATAAGACCTGCTGAGTGAAGCACTTGTGTGAGATTAATAGTTGCGATAAGGATGAAATGAGAGACGGAGGAATAAAGAGACGGAGGGGGGTGGGAGAGACAGAATACAGGAGGAAGAGAAGAGACGCTCCGCGAGAGAGGCGAAAGACTTTGAGAGGGAAACCCACCTGGCCGCCCGCCAGCGGGATGTCAGCGGCGTCTAGATTAGTGGCTATACATTACCCCAGCCTATTAAAATATTACGCACACAGATTGATGCTGACAGCCTGACCAGAGGGTGGTGACTATGTGGGCAAAATGTGTCTGTCTTCATTTAGTTCCCCGCTGACTCCAAACCCCATTTTTCTATCGCCAAAATGTTCTGCAAACAACATGACTGTGGATTTCTTTGAGGGGTTTCTGAGACGGATGTTTATGAGAAGCGCTTTTCAAATCAACAAAGAGGATTTAAATCATTGGCATGCTTCCCCCGCCCAACAAAGGACGATGACTCTCTTTGTTGGAGATCAATTTGCGAGCACGTCGTCCTGCTTAATCACCGCGGTTCCTCTCGCTGTTAGGAGTCATCGGGGACGCTGGCACTGCAGCACAATGAACTCCAATGACACATGACCGTCCTCCCTTGTAATAAACTCTAGGGAGGCCCCCCCCATCCACCTCCACCCTTATACTTCCACCCCCCGCCGCCTCACACACACACACAACCATTTGAACTTGAAAGCTCTGTCGGCCAGATCAGTAAATAATTACAGGCAGCCAGGCAGGCAGTGCGGTAATTGAATGTACAGCGAGTTGAGATATGGTGATGGACAGATTCCCATTAACCAAATCCACTTCATTGCAGTTCTGCCGAGGGCAAGTTATGTTCAAACAGAGCCTAATCCACCTCCAGAGCAGTCTGACACCCCGCGCTGACAAAGTAAACCAAGAGATTGACAGTATCATTCAGAGCGAGTTTACAGTGAGAGCACATCGCGGTCTTATTCCTCTCCGTTGACCACCTGCGTTTGTTCATTTGAGTGTGTTTCCTACCGAGTGAGGCTGAAGGAGGCCGTCCCCTCCATTAAACACCACCTACCGAGCAGCCTTTCACTCCCACAACGCTTCTAACATGTTGACTGTTTGATGTGCTTGTTTGAACTCGCGACCTTGTCCTGGCGAACCCATTCCGGCTGAGTGACCCCGCTCAAGGTTCGGTGGTTAAAAGGGAGGAGTGTAACACGTAGATCGGCTGTGAAGGGCGTCTCGCTTACCGCTCCGCTCTAGATTAAATTCTGGAGCCTGTCATGTACAATGGCCGTATTATAAGCTGGACAGAAAGTTGATTAACGTGAGACGTGACCAATGGAGAAGAAAGCCCGGCTTCATTAAAGAACCAGAGGAGATGGAGAATATAATGTGATCACTTCCTGACTTTAACTTCAAAATAATAAGCTAGAATGGCACTCGGAGAGCGCTGACCTCCGCCAAGCTGCCCGGTAATTCATGTTTTACAAGTCTCTTTGAAGAAAACAACAGCATTTGTTGTTAAATCGAACACTTAGGGAGCTGTGGTGTGGTTTTAGGGTATTTTTTAGTTTGGCAAGTGAGAAAATGCTCATATTAATCATTTTATAAATGCTTATATGGATTATCAACAGGTGCTGGATCAGAGAACACTCCTATAAGTCATTTGAGAACAGCAACCTGTTTTAGTGTTTATGTTGGAGGACTTTTTGTTTTCTGTTCTCATGCTTCTCCCATATATCAAAGTGCTGACTGACAGAGTGATTTTTTGAAAGCTGACAGGTAGACATTACTCCTGTATGTCAGAGTATAGAAGCAAAGAGACAAAACTCAGGTGTTTCAGCCGCTGCCACCATTTTGGACTGAAAATGCTTATTATATTTATAATATTTTTTTGTTCAACACAGGCCATTTCAGTAGAATATGACAATAGAATAGAAATATTTTTGTTTTACTTTTGTACGGCACTCTTTAGGCGGACGTTTTTACTGGCGTCCGATAGTCGCTTTCAGTCCGAAATGACAGAAGCGTATTGCAATGGAACAAACTAGGGATGCTAATTTTGAAAAATGTTCTTAACCGATAACCGACCCTTGTTAACCGATTATTAACCGTTAACCGACAAGATTTGTGCCTCGCATGCAGCGATGCGCCAGCTGCAGTGTATGAGCACAACAGACAACTGAGTCCCCAGTTCACCCGTCCCACCAGATACTTCCTGTATCCTGCAACTCCGTCTCCGCCTCTTCAGTGGGCTGTTAAGGTTAAGGTGGACCTTTTCTCCTTAAAGTGACGAGCCGCAGTAATTATTAATTTCTTTGAACCGTTTTTAACCGTTTTAACCGTTAGCGTTAATTGGTTAAAATGCTTGATTGTCGGTCAACAGTTAAACGGTTAATTAGTAACATCCTAGAACAAACGATTGACTTTTACGATTGACTTTTACCTTCTCTGTCTTCATATTTACATAGCAAATAGTTATTTGCTGCTATATGACTGTTCTGAATCCCGTGTAGAGATCCTTTAACGTCATACAGTATATGTAAATGTCTGTGGTTAAATATTTATACATTTGCAGAATACGTCTGTCTGCACCCTTTTGTTGTACCCCGCCTGTGGAGCCTGTCTGAAACTGTACACCAGCGAGTGACAATAGTAAGGTGATAGTAGTGAGTCTCTCCGGTTTCCCTGTGGGACCCATTAGAAGCGACAGCATTAAACTCTCGAGCAGACACAACAAAACATCTACATGACAAATTATATCCAGGGATTCTACCGTGCCCGGTTTGCCATGTGTTATTCCTCCTCTTTATTTAGAGAAAGAGTATTGTTCTGGTATCGTTCTGAACAGTGTCACTCATTCCTCCCATCTGTGACTCAGCTTATTATGTAGAAAAGGAGCTGGAGTGCCATATTCACAGTAACAGTCACTGAAATCAGTCACTATTAGAGTTAGAGATTCGTGGCAAGTATTGTGAGCCGCAGAAGTTGGTGTTTTGTGTGTGTGTGTGTGTGTGTGCCTGAAGAACAGATGCTGTTGATTCAGACTTGCCTTGCGTGTCCTGTGGGAGTCCTTCATGTTTATTTCATCAGTTCTAGCATTGCAGAAGTATCACCTCTCCCGGTTCTTAGGACACTGTGCAAGGGTCATCCACTTACTTTGTTGTGTGTTTCCTTGTGTGGACACAAGCATGCAACATTGTGCACAACAGGGAATTTATTAAAGGGACTGTATGTAAGTTTTTACAAGTATAAACGTGGTTTTATTTGCCTATGTGTGAACAGGTTGTAACCTAACCTAAAAAATGAGACCTTCCATGACTTTCTGGGTTTTCTCCATCAGCCTAGACTGCTTTTAAAAGACCAGTGTGTAACAATTAGGGCGATCTATTGGCAGAAATGGAATATAATATTAATAAGTATGTTCTCTTTAGTGTATAATCACCTGATAATAAGAATCGTTGTGTTTTCGTTACCTTAGAATGAGCCATTTATACTGTATCTACAGAGGGAGCGGGTCCTCTTCACAGAGTCCGCCATGTTGCAACGCCATGTTTCTACAACACTGTTAACTAACGTTACTCACTCCCATCTCCGCCACTCTCTCTATCTCTCTTGCTTCATCCCACTTCCCATGTAAACACACACACTCTGCTCTAAATGACCTACTCTACTCTTACAACAACTGACTCTAGAGAGGACCATTCGCATTTTCACGTAAACACACTTGGCACACAGGAGAGGCTTCAGTTGGTTTCAATCTCCTCACTTCACCTCACCGCTAGATACTGCCAGGTCCTTAACACTGGACCTTTAATGTGAATAATGCTGGCTGCTTTTTCTGGGAAAATCCAACGGATGTGACATCATGCGCGCTCGCGAGTGCCTTTATGCTCTTCAGCTCCGCTTAAAGGGCAAAAAATGTGCAACCATAGCTAACGTTCGGTTAGAAATGGAGTCCGCTAATGCCAGCAAATGACGCAGATTCCATCACAAACTCCACGGAAGCACAACAAATATGTAGTAATAGTTTATACAAATGCACAGAGTCCGCTCATGTACGTCAGTGCAGTCTTGGCATGACACAATACCTTCCATATCCATTTGCGTTATCCGTCTCCATTCGTGCTCAAAGCGTTTAAAAAATGACAAATCAAATGACAAACAATGTCTGCATTACTCTGGATAATCCACAGACCTTGCTCCCAAATGGTGCACTGTATGTGAAAAAGAAAAATGTAAGTGGTTTAGGTGAACTGACCCTTTAATAACTGTTCTCACACCAATTTCCACGGTGTGAGTCTGCTAAACCATGTGGAGCATGCACACTTCTAGTCGATAGGAATCTGTCCTGCTAAGTGTAAGATATTATTTTTGGCACAAGTGATGGAAAAATGCCTGCAGTGGTTCTTTCCTGAATGGTGAGATGCTTTTCTTTAATCATTCTGTTCAAGCTGTGAATCAGGTGGACTCGGGAAGAAAGGCCTCTAAACAAAAACACAAATGAAACCTAAATTCCAAGCATAGCTGCGTCCTGCGAGCATGACTCACCACAACGGGTGCGCAGACATTAAAAGGCTATAGTTAAATCCCGGCACGCCATTCTGAGCATCTGAGCTACCGGCACGACTAGAAGAGAAAAAGGAAACGCTGCCTTTAAGCTGCAGTGTAGGAAGTGTGCTTAATTCAGAATAATGTGAGTCTCATCAGCTTAAATCATAATGTAGGGCCCTAAAGAAGCTCCCTGATTGAGACACTGTTGAGGTTTCAGCACAAAGTTAATTCTATTGTTAGGTTGTGCCATTAGCAGGAAATCTCTGCACACTGTAGATAACAAAGTACAGTTTAAAGTGCCATACTGGTGGATTTAGAGCTGTACAATGGACTATTATAGTTATATTATTTATTTATAAGTCAAACTGAAATTTGAATTATCTTATATAAAAAACTATTGTGCATATTTATCCAAAAGAGGATAAAGTGTCTTTTGGACATATTTAGTTGGCCTGGCTTGCTAATGTTGGTACTGATTCCAACAAGACGTTGCGAAATAAGTACGCAAGTCCAAAACAAACACCAAGAATATATACAACTAGAGACCATTCTGTGATGAGATCGCACCAGGTTCAATGCCAACTCGGGCCAGAGATGTAAATTAGGGAGGACCAATGGTTCCTAATTAATCGCACATTTTTTATCAGTACAAAATGTACCTTAAAGGGAGATTTGTCAAGTATTTAATACTCTTATCAACATGGGAGTGGGCAAATATGCTGCTTTATGCAAATGTATGTATATATTTATTATTGGAAATCAATTAACAACACAAAACAAGGTCAAATATTGTCCAGAAACCCTCACAGGTACTGCATTTAGCATAAAACAATATGCTCAAATCATAACATGGCAAACTGCAGCCCAACAGGCAACAACAGCTGTCAGTGTGTCAGTGTGCTGACTTGACTATGACTTGCCCCAAACTGCATGTGATTATCATAAAGTGGGCATGTCTGTAAAGGGGAGACTCGTGGGTACCCAGAGAACCCATTTACATTCACATATCTGGAGGTCAGAAGTTAAGGGACCCCTTTGAAAATGGCCATGCCAGTTTTTCTTCACCAAATTTAACGCAAGTTTGGAGCGTTATTTAGCCTCCTTCACAAACAAGCTAGTATGACATGGTTGGTACCAATGGATTCATTAGGTTTTCTAGTTTCATATGATACCAGTATCTTCATGCTAGCTTCACAGTGAGCCTGCTAAAACCTAACCTTTTTGCGTTAACACGTTATTATTGCGCTAACTTTGATAGCCAAAATACAACCAGCTGGCAAAGTCCTCAAAACAGCTTCCGCAGAAGTTCCTGCTACAGTCGGTGTCTCCAGGATCACATTTTGACATGATGACTCGCACACAAGGTGAAAACAATACCAGCATCGCTGTCGCGGCGGCTAAAAATGTATTATAATTTCAGATAGACTTTAAAATTATTTAATCCACTTCTCATTATCTTGTTCACAGTGTCCTGGTTTTGTCTTCTGGGGGTTTTGAGAACACAGCTCATGAATTTCCTGCTTTCCTGCAGCCTGCTTTGCAAATCTCAGGTGTCAGAGTGTCCTTGAACACACCAACAAGGAGATTTTTTTTTAATGGTCCCTGCTTGCAACTGCATTAAAAAAAGGACAACAACATGTTGACAGTGATAGATTACCTATCGCGAGCAGAGATCAAGGCACCGCAGGTTGATTTTCATAAAAAGTATGATGTCATTTACTGTGCCTAAGCTGTTTTATTGACCATTCCTGTGACCTCTGTCATTTGTGGCTGTCCAGGTACAGTATATAACTACCATGTGCAGTTTTATTCAGTCTTAAACTCTTGGAGGTTTACCATGTCTATGTTTTGAGAAAGAGAGGGCGGGTTAGTCCTCTAGAATTAAGTGAATTATACTTTCAAGATATAGTTTTTGTAAAATGTGACACCCCGTATATAAGTTCCTGTACCATCTTGCCTACTCCGTCTATGTCTACTATGAGACTACATTGCCTCAGCCTGGATTTACCTCAATTATATTTCGTGTTTGAACTGCTTCTGTGAGGCCAGCCTGCTCCGTCAGTGTTTACCCAGATAGAGAGGAGAGGTACGGTCAACCATCTGGAGCAGGGGTCTCAAACTCGCGGCCCGCGGGCCAATTGCGGCCCGCAAGACGATATTTTGTGGCCCCCACCTTGATATGAAAGTTTAATGTTAGTGCGGCCCGCAAATTTTTTTTTTTTTTATAAAGTTTTTTATAAAGTTTTTTTTGGGGGCATTTTTTCATTTTTATTGACAGGACAGTGGATAGAGTCTTGGAAAGGGGGGAGAGAGAGAGTGGATGCGGAAAGGGCCACAGGCCGGATTCGAACCCGGGCCGCCGCGGTCAGGACCAAGTCTCGTTACATGGGCGCCCGCTCTACCAACTGAGCTAACCAGGCGCCCTCGGCCCGCGAGTTTTATGTGAATGGCAGTTTGCCGTGGAAGGTCCCTTTGTTGCGCGAGCCCGAGCTGAACGAACCTACCCATCACAGCGGGGTATATGGCTCCCGGGGACGAGCAATCGGCCGGGCTTGATGCAAGCAGAGAAACATTTCACAACAACTATGGCGGCGCCCGTGTAACATCGCATAAACTCGATTAAAGCTTGATTTATACTTCTGCGTGTAATCGACGCCGTAGCCTGACGTGCACCTCTCCAGAAATGTAACTACACGTCGCGGCGACGCAGACCGCAACAGCTGTGATTGGTCCAGTCTCTCAGCGATGCTGAGCGGCCAGGACCAAGTTCTACTTCTCTCTGCCTCCATCTTTTCAATGTTTGTTCACACAAATCCACTCAGATATATTTTCTCTTTTCGGCGTTGCAGTAATGTCAGTAAAAGTTCTGTGGTTCAACAGTTATTAGCTCCAACTCCGCTCAGTTTCTGTTTGTAGTACAAGAAGAAGAAGGAAACTCATAGAGACGCCGCCGCCAACTAGCGGTTTGGTGGTGTAATTGCAGAGCAACACAAACACAGCAGGCACAACTTTATTGCGGAGTGACACCAAGTGGAATGAATATATATCTTGTCACACAGCCCCAATCATGTCTTTTTCAAAGCCTGCAGTGAAGAGAAAGGTTGGTGACGAGCACAGACAATTTCAGGAAAAGTGGGAGACGCAATAGAGGCCATGTTCAGAAGAACCGTTCATGTTCTTCAATGTTCCATTAATGTTCAGGACAGTTCATGTTCAGAAGAACCCATTCAAGTTAAAGAACTGTTAATAATGACGTTTGAGAAGATTGTTTTTTTTTTTAACAAAGCTTTTTTTGTGGAATACCTGATGCGGCCCAGCCTCACCCAGACTCTGCCTCCAGCGGCCCCCAGGTAAATTGAGTTTGAGACCACTGATCTGGAGACATCTGCTCCATTTCCAGCCAACACAATCAGGTCAGGAGGAGTCTGCGCTCCAAACCTGCCGGGCCCTCAGATAGCAGATCAACCTCTGTAGTGCACCTGAGGGACAGATAGGAGGAATTCACAGGGATTCAGACGACTCTAATTATAGCTTTATATCTCCGTGTGGAATGTGGATGAACTAACCGAGTGTGCTGCTACGTATACTTTTGGGTGACCAAAGGAAGAGGTGAGAGGGGGAGACAGAGGCAGGACATGAAGGAGGGACTGAACTTGACAAAGATGAATGTGGGAAGCCTCCATTTATCTCTGAGCCTTTCACTTACACGTCCACTTGAATACAAAGACGTAGAGGGGAAAAAGAGGGAGTTTGGTAACAACACCACATTTAAAGCATTTTTCATGATGATGTCAATATCCTGTTTGATGACAGCATTTGTTTGTTCAAGCTCTTAAAATGACTAAACTATGAACAATGTGTGTGACTTTGACTCCAGAAACTGCTGTTGCATCCTGTCTCCTACCAGCCGTCAGTGTTGATGTCTTTTAGTCATGACCCCAATGTTTTTCTAACCTTAACCAAGGAGTTTTTCTTTTACCCATGATCATGAACTATCCATAACTTTAACCAAGTTCTAGCTGCCTAAACTTAACCAAACCTTCACCATAGAGGTGGCAGATCTGAACACATTCACATGAATTATTTTAATGATATTCATTTCGGATTTATTTGTGTGTTTGTAATAGAAGTCGACCGATAGTGGATTCTAAAACACCGATATAATAATGATAGTTTGGGGCAGAAAAAAAGCAGATTAATCGGCCGATATCCTCTTTACTTCTGCAGCAGTCTAGTCGGCTAGTTTTGCATACGCCGTTTTTTAATAAACCAGTTTTTTGTCTTTCCGAATTTATTCGTAATAATTGGTAACAGAATATCCTGAAGTGTGTTTAGCTGGATTACATCGTTACATGTTTCTATTTATTTGCAATGGGCAATGCGTTGTTCTGTGGCTGTGACTGTCCACAATCACTTCTGTTGCGCGTCTCGTACAGCAAGTTAAAATACAATTAATGTTTTCTTTTCCTCCCTGTCTGCCGGCCTCGTATCAGGGACAAAGAGCTGATTTCGTTATATATTCGAGAGATAAATCGGCCACTATCGGAGCCCATTTCCGCCGATAACAATAGTTTGTAAAACGTCCTATTGGCACCGATTAATCGGTCTACCTCTAGTTTGTAATTTTATATTTTTGGAAATGTGTGTGTATCTGGCATTGTATTCTATCCTTTGTTGTATTTATGTCTGCTTTGTAAAGCACTTTGTAATTGCTGCTATGTAATTAACCATTATTATCATTATTTTCAACCACACAAGATGTGTTTGTTGACAGATGAAACCTTCATTGCACAACATGAGACTAGTGGCTACAATCCAGCGTTAATTATTACAATTACACAGAGAGTTAGGATTTTAGGCTTTAAAACTATCGCAAGTAACAGTATTGCGTTAAAAAAATTAGTGCCGTTAAAAACAATTTGCATTAACGTGTTATTATCTCGTTCACTTTGACAGCCCTTATTCTGAATGAACCAGCAGCAAACTTTGTTTCTTCCTATGTGTGTAGACTGGAAACGGCTGCTGCAGACATGAAAGAGTGTCTTATCCTATTCACTTTCTCTTTGTATAGTACAGGTAGTGTAGTGCACGCTCAGTAAAGTATAGTACAACACCTACACAAATGCCAGGTCCTCTGTACAGCTCTGCTTGTTCACTGTTGATAAGATGTTACAGAGATGTGTCTCCTTTCAGCTCCCTCTGAGCTTTATTAGTATTCAGCCAACACTTCACTCTGCAAAGACCAAAGTGGGAGGATTATGTTAGAGCTTATTAGATTGAATCAGACTTAACAGGTTGTGTTTTGCTGCCGTCTTTGAAGACACAGAGTATCCTCAAAGATTCCCCGGCACGGATAAGACAGTTTTTCACCATTTAAATTTTCAATAACCTTTCATATCGTCTCTCCTTCCAAAAACTATTATGTTGTTTTTTCTTTCACAGCTCAGCCTCGGCTCTCTGACCTCACTCTACATTTCACACACTTTTTAGAAACCATTCCCACCTACTGTTCTTCTCAGCCAAGCCGACTTCCCATCAATAAGAAAGTATTTTTGTTGTGTTCCTCCTCTCTCTGCAGCTCTGTGGGCGTATGAATCTCTAGTGGCGATGCTTTATAGGCCTCTCCTAAACGATATGAGGCCTGCCTTCTACAGGAGAGGCAGATAAGAGCTTAAAGCATTACCCTGCAGAGCAGCGTCCAGCGCTGGCCCCATAAATCACATCATGGTTGTACTTGAGTGTTGACTGTGTGTTTGTGTGTACTGGTGGTGGAGGAGGGTGTGTGATGGGGGATGGAGGTTTGGCGTAATCACAAAACACATTCATATGCTTGATGATGTATCACATGACGCTGTTTGTTGATGTTAAATTGATTTTTACCCCACGGCTTTCTCCATCACAGCGGTTACCTCCGCAACACACGCTGAAACACATTATAGGGAAGCGGCTGAGGGATTAAGACAAAAAAATAACTTCTTATATTAATGACCATGACGGAAGTCGCACCATTTATCATCGCAGATTTCCGCTGAGAAAAACGTCCAACTGGAGACAGAGGCAAACATTGTCGACGGGGCCGACGGCGTGGCCAGAATGGAAATGAGCTTACTGACACCGAGGGAGCTGACAAGCATCAGCTCTGTCTTTGCCTAAAGATTTGTAAAGCAAAATGTCATTCTGGAAACATGAGAGCAATTTATACTAAGTTCACGTTCAGACCGACTTTAGCCTTGCATGAAAAAAAACTCAGCCCCCTTATTCGTTATTCTGGTGACGCAGTGGGGGCGCCAACACAGAGGACTCTGGCAAAAACACATACTGTTGTCAGACTAAAAAGTTGATTCTAAAAAGTGAAAAGTCATTTGGCCAATCAAATGCATGCAAACGCACATTCATAATAGATAACTTTGTAACGTGACAGGCTGTTCTCATCCGCTGTTCGTACGTATACCTACGAAAACGAATGCAGTGTACTTCGTATATAACCCACGTAATCGTGAGCCATGATGTATAGGGCTGCCGCTAAGGAAGTCAGGTGACGTAATAGAAAGAGCGACAAAGTCCACTTAGGGAGTACTATCACCCGGGAGACCGCTGTTCGTGTCCCGCGTCTCGTCAACTTTTACCATACTTTTGTTACTTAACTTACGTATGCAACTAACACCACCTACGTAAGTTTAGTAAACAAACGTACTTATTTTAAAGGTGCTAAATGCGAGATTGGGAGCATGGCATTATCAGCTGTAACCGCCATATGAAAGCAGTGCAGAGCGGCGGCCTTGAGCTAGCTAGTGGGGTACGCTCACATGCACAAACATGCACTAAAAGCACGCACGGCCGGCGCGGCGATGTCAACAATGCACAGAGAAGCTGTGATCACAACACACACAGAGGGAGAGTGACTTCATTCTCTGCTCAGGTAGACATTACTCCACTCCGCTGCTATATTGATGCTCTGGATATCGTATAGAGAACCTTTAACCCAAACCACGATCTTTTCCTAAACCTGTTGGACATTCATAACACACAACGCACGAAAAATGAATGATAACTCTTCGTAAGATATCATACGAACCGTTGTATGAAGATATGTGGACCGTGTACACCGTATTTGTACCGGTTGTCATGATGAAAGATTAAATTATTGTCATCGTGATGATTTTCCAGAAGTAGGGAATCTTGTCTTGGAGTATTATAAACAGCTGTGCTGTGTTTTGGCATCTGATAAGCCTTCAAACATATGGATCTGTTACTCAAACTGGACTTCCTGGACCATATTTCATGTCCCCACTAACATAGCTGCTTGCCCCTTATATACTGTCAATAGTGGCTTGCATACTAATGACTGATAAATGTTGATAAATCATTTAGTAATCAGTAATAATCTATTTAAGTAAAGGGTCTGTTTGGTTGGCAGATCTGCTTTGCTCTTCCTTTCCTGTCTTCAGCTGGTTATCATTAAGGAATCCTCCCGTGGACTGTTTAAACCTCTTTCCATCTGGAAAAACACTTCAATTCAGACAACAATTATTTATTACTTATAGTATTTATGACTGCAGACTTGATAGCTTATTGCAAAGTCTGGGTTTTTGCTTCAAGTCTGCATGATAGTTAGTCTGTAAGAGGCTAGTTTTTCTTTAGATCTCGTAGTAGTTAAGCCTCTATAACGCTGTAGTTACTTCCCCTCCTGCAAACATAGCCCCGTTGTCCAATCTAATCAGTGTATTATTACTATTTTGGTTCTCTGTTTTGATTCTCCCCAAGTGCTTTGGTCCTGTTTAATGCAACTGTCTAAAAATGCTTTGCGAAATCTGGTGCAAAAGTTGTTGTAATTAACCTTTACAACCCTGAGCACAGTTGTGATTTGCAGATGGAAATGCTCCATAGCAGCTTAAGTATGTAGTTTCTACATGTAATGTGGAGCACGGCGGTGTGACGGATGAGAAAGAGTGACTCAATGTGTTTTCTCTGGTGGACGCTTTGTGGGACAAGCCAAGGAGTTGTGTACATGCCCTCCTACCCCCGTCCTGTCCAATAAGAGTCAGTGACCCCGGCAATCCTTAGAGGCAGACATCATTGTTCATGATTGTTTTAGTTTCGTCGTCTCCGTCGAACCACCCAGAGTTGGAGTCCAGTATGACTGGGTCGCCCCACCGCTTCATCATGTTGGATTAAGTCAAGTGTCTCCAGCCTGGCTGCATGCCAACAGAGGTCAGGCTGGGCGGCCGGCCTATGAAAACACAACCGTCTCCCTTCCTCTCTCGCTTACTCCAACAAGGAAGAGCGATACAGGCGCAGGAGGTTTAACTGGCATGTGGAGTTTTCCGAGATAAGTATCTCTGAGAGAGGCCCCGCTCAATTCAAGTAGGATCGGCTAACCACTTCCATGTACGTATGTGTACGTTTCAGTGTGTGTGTGTGTGTGTGTGTGATATATGAGTTACCAGAGTGTGTAAAAATTCTTCTAACAGTGTCAGTCTGGGTTAAATCCATCTGCAATCCCTATCGCCAGCTCCACCCTGTCTTTAAGGAGTGATCTCACCTTCCAGATGGCTCATTGTTCTCACAGGGTCTGTTTCGGTCACATGCTTCTATAAAGTTTGGAGAAAGTGCATCGAGTGTGTTTACATGCACACTGATTAAGACACTGTGATGTAAATGTCCAATCTGATTAAGGGACGTTAATAATAACTGTTTAACCGTTAACTGACATTAAGAATTTTAACCGGTTAAACGGTTAAAATAAATATAAAAAAATTAAATAAAAAGCTGAGCAAAACTCAGAGGAGCGGCTCGTCACTTAAAGGAGAACAGCTGGTCCACCTTAAGAGAGTCTGAGCCGCTGTTGCAAGATACAGGAAGATTGCTCGGGTCTTGAGCTGAGGAGTTGAAGCATTTATTCACAGACAAATAAACTTTACACACACTGCTCCAGCTAATTTCACAGCTATAATGCCACCGACAACCCCACACTCACCTCCGCCACACACATACAGTCTGTTGGACACTCGGTAACGTTACGCCACGCAGACACACAGCTGAAAACCTTGCAGCTAAACTAAATGATGCGGTGGTGGCGGACTTTTACTCGGAAAGTGGCTGCATGTGTCCTCGACAATACGCGCATCACCGTGGCTGCTACCTCTCCTGGACGGGTGAACTGTGGACTCAAGTTGTCCATTTTGCACATACACTGCAGCTGGCGCACCGCTGCATGCGACGCACTAATCTTGTCGGTTAATAATCGGTTAACGAGGGTTGGTTATCGGTTAAAAAAATAAATAAATAGCATCCCTAATCTGATTATTGTATCCATGTTAATCAGGACCTATTATTCTTATTTTCAGGTGCATACTTGTATGTTGGGTTTCTACTAGAACATGTTTACATGCTTTAATGTTCAAAATACGCTTTACTTTTCTCATACCGGCTGTGCTGCAGCATCTCTTTTCACCCTCTGTCTGAAACACTGTTTGAGTTCCTGCACAAAAAAGAAACAAGATGACGGCCAAAATGCCGACCTTGAGGCTTCAAAACGGCAGCCCCCAAACCAATGGGTGACGTCACAGTGACTACGTCCACTTCTTATATATACACATCATACATAGTCTACGGTTAGCATTGAATCTAATGTCTTGTTACAATCAATAAATAGCTTTTACATTCTCAACTATTAAAGAAAAAATGGTGAAACAAAAAAAATCCTTGTAACTTCTTGCATTTGATGATAATTTGTTTCATAAAAGCCCTTCTAGGGACGGGTATTGTAAATTATCATTTGCCATAAACACTATGATACATTGCATGGGATAGCTGTTTGTCAGTTCAGTTTGTCTCTACCAAATAAACCATGAATAGATAATAAGAATGAGGTATTTCCAGGAAGCTACTACACACCCTTACTACCATAGAAATCATGTAAAGTCAGGTTACTGTGGAAATCAGATTTGAAGTACTTTGAAACATGTAACTACTTTCGCTATCACCTTAATTTTCCAGTTAAATTCATTTGAAAACTGGCTCACATTTTATCTCAAAGCATCTCGACGACATTGTTCAAGGGAGGAGATGTTTATCTTGAGCGTTTTATAGTGAAAGGTATGAGTCATCTGCCTGCTCGACTTCAGGCAGTTCCTCATGAGAAGAAATTTAAAAAATGCCTTTGGGACAGTCCCTATCTACCTCCCAAAAAAGGTTCTCATTTCCTTGTTTCCTGTCGTAATCATGGCTTCACGCCGCTGCCCCTTTTAATGCCAACCGGTGCATGAGGAGGAGGGCAAAGTTTCCCACCACACAACAATCATTCCATTCACACCTGGAAGTGGAAAGCAAACACAGCTTGCAATCTGCAACCAAAGATCAGTGTTTCCACCGCGGCAAACATGATGAGGAGAGTGTCATGCATCTGGTGTGACAGGTAAACACACGGCGTTGCCTGGCAGCCTCGTGATAAGGTGACTGTGGGAGAAAAAGTTCTTATCTGTCCACATTTCCATTACAGGCAGGTGTGTGTGTGTTAATGAAAAAGTCAGACAAGCTAACATAATCATTGTTCCGTAGGAGAGTCGACACTGTATGTACTGACACTCCCAACTGTCTCTGCACACACAGAGCCATGTCTATTATCTTCTGCATCCATTAAGCGGTTTAAGCTCTGCACACTTGTCACGCGGTCAATTTCTAATGAATTCTCCGTGTGAGAGATGGAGGCAATAAAGAGGAAGTAGATGAGAAGAGGACACTGTGTGCTGTGTGCAGTCTGAGGCGTAATGAAAGCAGGGATATGTATAATGAATATTCCCCTGGCCACGGCCAAAGTCCTGCACTCTGTATCATTTTTATGGCACGATCCTTCTCGGATGCCACCGCTCGACCAAAGGAGAGGATTCAACTCAGCTACGCCGGAGCTGAGGGATTGCATAGGTTCACTTTCTCTTTGTCTCGCCTCAGATTTCCATCTCTTCTCTCTCCGTCACCGTGCAGCAGCAGCAGCAGCAGCAGCAGTCCTGTCTTTTCACACCACCACTCTTCTCTCACCTTATCTACTCCCTCTCTCTACTTTGATTCAGCTCGTGTAATCCATTCATCCATTTCTGTTGCACATTCTCAGAGCTTTAACACAAGGAGAATAACAATACACAAAGTAGAGCTGTCAATCGATTAAAATATTTAATCACGGTTAAACGCATGATTGTTCACAGTTAATCGGATTAATCGCAAATTAATCGCAGTTTTTAAATGTTCAAAATGTACCTTAAAGGGAGATTTGTCAACACAAACTGCATGTGATTATCATAAAGTGGGCATGTCTGTAAAGGGGAGACTCGTGGGTACCCTTAGAACCCATTTTCATTCACATAACTTGAGGTCAGAGGTCAAGGGACCCCTTTGAAAATATCCATGCCAGTTTTTGTCTAATAATTTAGCTTGCTCTTGCTGGTTTCTCCAAAGCTGTCTACCCCAGCTTAAAAGAATGAATTAAACACACGTTAATTTTTTTTTTGGCCATGCACCTTAAAAACTTATTTTATTTTTTTATATTTTTGCATTCTGATGTTTTCGAATGATTATCATATCACTCTTTTTTCAGTGATTTTGAGAAGATGGGTTTGAGAGGAGGGAGCAAGGAGAGCGTGATTTCCATATAATCTGCATACGAACGAGAGAATGTCAGTCTTCCTGACCCCGCCATCTGCTCCGAAGCCTTCCGGCGTGACCGCACACCTACAGTACGGCAACGGCTTCAACAAGTTCACCTGAACTCCCAAACCACAAGTACGTCTGTTTCTCTCTGTCACTTTTTTCACGTGGTTAAAACTTTAAACTTTGAACTTATGTTATGCTGGTTCGCTGGAACCACTGAATGTATATAAGTAATGGATGTAGTTACTGTTATGTCACCCATTGGTTTGTGGACTGCTGTTTTGAACCACAAGTTCGGCATTTTGGCCGTTGCCATCTTGGTTTGCTAATGTTAGCTAACACGTTTTCAATGCCACTGTTTCTTTCTCAGTTCAGGTTTTGCTTTCAATGCCAAATTGTACTTTCAAAATCTGAACTCACTGTCCTGGCTCCATATTCTTGCAGGAATTTCACTTTCATCTATTTCATTCAAATGCATAATGTAGAATTCTTCCATTACATTCAAGTCATTTGTCCAGTGCAACTCATTTCCTCGGGGGATTTTCTTTTTTATTTGAGGACGAAATGAATGATTTCTTGTCCCGCTCATTCATTATCTCTCCTTTGTCATCTTGCCTCCTCACAATGTTCTCTCTCTCTCTAAAGATATCTTCTTCTTCTTCTTTTACCATTAATGTCAGTGGGCTGAATGTGTTTCATTCATGTGCATATATAGTGACAGAAGCAGTAATGTATTCCTGTGTGGTTTGAAAATCACATGTTCTTCCTGTATCTTCTTCTCCATTCTCAATCTCCGGATGTGTTAACACTGACACATGACACCTCCTATATGAGCCGAGAGAGCTGTAGTCTGCAACCAATAAACAGGTTCTGACTGATAATGTCTTCGTGAAACCTGTACCACAGAGACTCATGGTGATTTATTGAAAATAGGCAGCTCATATCTCATATGAGTATCTCCTAATAGATTCGCTGTGTTTTCAGTACTAATGTTCTTTGTTGATATTTAAATTTATGATAAGAAATATGTCTGACACATGCTTGGACCGGGATTATCGGAATGAAAATGCAACTGATGATACGCAGTGACACTTGATGTTGGAGTTTCCAGCTACTCCGTAGAGCATTGCATAAGGTAATGAAATGTTGATCCTCCTTTAAGCTTTGTCTGGAGAGGAGTCTAAGCCTAAACCTTGGTGATTTTCTGTCAGGGGGGATGTAGTTGATATATGAAGTGTCACCAGTAGTCCTCGGTCCCTCCAATCAGATTCCTAAAGCCCCGAGCACTGCGGAGGCCCACTAAATCACCTGGCTGCCCTGTCCTCCAACAAAAGAGTGGAGGCGGCAGCACATTCAGTCGCTGTGTCTTCCTGTACATGCGATGAAATAAAACGGTGAAGTTCACCAAAGAAAATCCAGGCTGTCAGTATTCACATTCACACATAGATTATCTTACAAACTTGATGAGCTTGTTGCAGCAGTGGAAACGTCGGCTGTATCAAAACCGTATACAATACATACTGCCTACTACTGCGTTCCTCAGTAGTAGGCAGTGTGAAACAGTTAAAGCGAGTTATTTAGCAGTATGTTACGCCAGGCTTTAGCCTTTAAATGAGCTCTTAAAGCACTGGACAAAATACCGAACTCGTACCACTATTGTAATATTATCGAAAAATACATCTTAAATTTTTTTTTGTTTGTGACCAATGTTTACTTTATAAGATACTGCTGGTTTAAACAATTTATTTCTGTCCAAAATGTACCTTGAAGGGAGATTTGTATTTAATACTCTCATCAACTTGGCAGGGGGTAAATATGCTTGCCTTATGTAAATATATATATATAATCGGATATCAATTAACAACACAAAACAATGACCGATATTGTCCAGAAACCCTCACAGGTACTGCATTTAGCATCTGGAATGTGTCTGCGGGTCATCGACGAGCCTCTCGGTTCACGTCTTTGAACAGTTCACACATGACACTAGAGCGCCGATGTGTGAGCGGCGAGCCAACGCCGATTTGCCTCTTATCTGGGGCTTTTTGTCAGGGAGCACCAAAACTGTCGGGGAGCAGGAAAATCAGAAGTGAAGTTGTGTAGTGTGAACTAGGCATAAACTTTAACAGCGAATCAGAGGGATTTCTCTCACTGACGGGCTCTGCCGCCGATTCAACATGCTGAATCAGCCAATAAGCCTCCGACAATGGTGCGGGACACACCGCAAAAACTAGACCGACTGACACTCCTCGACAGCACAAAATCGTCCGACAAACGACGTCGGCCTGGTGTGTCGGGGCCTGACACAATGTGATCAACTTCCGAGGCTCCGATCCAACGGACCACAACAACAACTTGGAACAAATGGTTCCTCCAAGTCCAGAATGAATCCCACTGTTTATCCTGGGGGGGAGTTTGGCTCAGATGATGAATTAGCAGTGCTTAATTAGGATGTGCTATCTCAGACGGGGCGAATAAACACAAGTTTAAACTTAATGGAGTGCCAAAACACAAGAGCGCTCTCTTTCTTTCTCTCCTAAACAACATTGAATGTGAAGGGGTCATAGTTTTGTTTAGTTTTGTAATTTTCCTCATAATGTAACCATAACTCTGTATTTCTCTCTGTTTAACTCTTCTTGGCGTGTTGCTCCCGTTTGTACGGGTCTGTTTGGCGGTTGTCAGGAACAAGAATGCAAAAAAATTAAATCTTACAAGTGCTGCTTTGTTTGCCTGACCATAAAGTAGTTTCATTTAAGTAGCTTTTTCTGTTTTGTTTAATAGGCGTAACAAACGAGTATTTCCCCTCAGGGCTTCAGTTCTCTAATCCGGAGGAGAACACAAAGTAAACACAAGAGTAGGAAACTCAGAGTTCCCGCAGGGCTTTGTAAATAATGATAAAACTGTCATTTTACTTCCTTATAACGAGTCGAAAGCCTCTGATGTGTTCACCACAGTCAGAGGCTCCTGCTGTCTGATGTACCGCAGCTTAGCCTCACCTGCTGAGAGGCAAAGACTCACAGACAAACGAAGAAGTTGAGACTAAAGTAATCCATCAATTCCAATGAGACTCATTTATCCCAACATTTAATTGAAATATTTTCACTTTTTCCATCATCATGCGTTATTAATTCTGATGGTGGTGAGGAAGAAACATAATTTAATAATCTCTTCACCTTCAGTTGAGGGAGAGCTGATGTTGGATTGCAACTGCTGTGATTTTGTCATTATAATGTTTGGAAGAAGTATCATAATGGTCTCATATGCAACGATGGCAGTCGTGTAATGTAACAAAGTGATAATACTTTGTTACAGTACTTAAGTATTTTACTTCTGTCCACTTTCACTTTTACTCCGCTACATTTCCTAAATAAAATGTGTACTTTTACTTCGATACATTCCCCCTAACCATCCTCGTTACTATTGCAAGCCAGCAGGTTTAGTGAATCAGTGGTCCGAGCTTGCAAGTTACATCATTCCCGTGATGGGCGAGTGCAAACAAAGTGCTCTCAAAGCCGTTTGAGTTTCGATTTCCAGCTCGAGTCCAGGCAGGCTGCATGTCAGATCATGCTACATGCTACTTGCAACAACGAGGGAATGAAAAGCTGGACTTTGTTCTTTAAATCCTTTAAGTTGTTAAGTATAATGTAGCCTCCATTTTAAGGTGGTGTACACGTTAAGAGGAATAATAAGGGCCCGGTCATACATGCGCGAATGCGGACAAGTGTGACCATCGCCTGCTGAGGCGATTTTCGAACTGAAAGTTCACCAAAGTGAACTGCATTCTGAAAGCAAAGATGCACTTTCGTTCGCGTAGAATGGAAGTGAACGGGAGGCAAATAATAATGTGTGACCTCC
Source organism: Sebastes fasciatus (assembly GCF_043250625.1). NCBI lineage: Eukaryota > Metazoa > Chordata > Actinopteri > Perciformes > Sebastidae > Sebastes > Sebastes fasciatus. The sequence continues at coordinate 5,768,006 of NC_133813.1, forward strand.
CCATAAACTTCATGAACTATTTTCTGGTTCATAGTCAAGTCAGCACACTGACAGCTGTTGTTGCCTGGTACCAACCATGTCGTACTAGCTTGTCGCAAAGGAGGTTAAATAACGCTCCAAACAATACACAGAATTTTGGCGAGGAAAATCTGTCATGGCCATTTTCAAATGGTCCCTTGACCTCTGACCTCCAGATATGTGAATGTAAATGGGTTCTATGGGTACCCACGAGTCTCCCCTTTACAGACATGCCCACTTTATGATAATCACATGCAGTTTGGGGCAAGTCATAGTCAAGTCAGCACACTGACACACTGACAGCTGTTGTTGCCTGTTGGGCTGCAGTTTGCCATGTTATGATTTGAGCATATTTTTTATGCTAAATGCAGTACCTGTGAGGGTTTCTGGACAATATTTGTCATTGTTTTGTGTTGTAAATTGATTTCCAATAATAAATATATACATACATTTGCATAAAGCAGCATATTTGCCCACTCCCATGTTGACAAGAGTATTAAATACTTAACAAATCTCTCTTTAAGGTGCATTTTGGTAAATTGTGTGATTACTTTGCAATTAAATATTCGAATCGATTGACAGCCTTAATCCTAATAAATCTATAGCTGCTTGTTTACCTTGTTAACGGTAAATCCGGCCCATGGGTTTTTTTCCCGTGAACCAGAGTGTATATCGCCGGTGATTCTGACCACGAGTAGCCGTGACTTGGGTGTATGATGGACCTATTTCATGGCAGGTGTTTTGCTCTTGACCTAAAGAAGCGCAGTGTCAAGTGTGAAGTTGTTGAGCAGTTCTCGAGAGGGCTGCAAGCAGCAATGCCTAATAAGCACTCATCCTGAACAGGCATGTTTTGAATGGGCACTGCACAAGTATCTTTAATTTCAGGATGACTCTAACGTTTTCAAACGTAGCTCATTCCTGGTCGGTGAGATGCACCAGCTGATTTAGCTGGAGGAGTTAAGTCTGGGAAACAAACATTCTTTCACAGGCACACAGCTAGTCTACGGCTGAAACACAGGGGTCTGGGGTTTTTCCAGTCACGTATTCGTTGGGCATGCAGACAGTTGGGGAGTGGACGGGCAGGATGGAGGATTTGGGGCTCCAGCTGGGAAGATTTTTCTTTTCTGCAAGAAACATCCCAGCCAGCTCAGAACAGGAAACCAGAAGACTTTGTCTAATACTCCCATTATTATTAGACCATGGCACACCTACTTTAAGGTTTTGCGAGAACAGGCTGTTTTGCGTGTCCCCTTTCTGTCTCACACAAGAGCATTTTGTGTTATAACTTTGGCTTGCGGCACTCTCATTTGGAGAAGTATGTGACCTTATTCCAGAGCTGCCCGGATCAGTTTGATTCAGTTTCACTTCACTTGTCGTCAAACTTTCAGCCATGTTTGGTTTTCTGTTTGGAAATCACAAGCGGCCTGCACCTTTAAGCCCAAAGTGGGAAATTAAACCATCCAGAGGAAAGAAAAAAAATCTATGAATGAACAGATATTAATAGAAACCGTCACCTACACTTTCAGCTTCCTGCCCTGAGGTTAATGAAAAAGGTGCGTGCGCTTACACCTGTTAGCAACTGCTTTGTTGCGTGTGTGTGTGTGTCTGTGTTCGGGGCTTTATACTTGCTTATAAGAAGCCTCAGCTGCGGTATGTATTGACACTCAACAGTTGTTACACCACCAGTGGGTCACAAGCTAATGTGTGAACCTTTCTGTGCGGAGGTGATGTGACAAAATGCTGTGTTTTTACACCACATACTGGGAATATTAATGGTGCCATGAAAATGATGATGATGATGATTTCACGATAGCTACGCCACAATGTATGAAAATGTAATGATTGTCTATAGTTAATCACTCTTATCATCATAGGAGTGGGCAAATATGCTGCTTTATGCAAATGTATGTATATATTTATTGTTGGAAATCAATTAACAACACAAAACAATGACAAATATTGTTCAGAAACCCTCACAGGTACTGCATTTAGCATAAAGAATATGCTCAAATCATAACATGGAAAACTCAAAAAGCCCAACAGGCAACAACAGCTGTCAGTGTGCTGACTAGACTATGACTTGCCCAAAACTGCATGTGATTATCATAAAGTGTGCATGTCTGTAAAGGGGAGACTTGTGGGTACCCATAGAACCCATTTACATTCACATATTCTTGAGGTCAGAGGTCAAGGGACCCCTTTGAAAATAGCCATGTCAGTTTTTCCTCGACAAAATTTAGAGCAAGTTTGGAGCGTTATTTAACCTCCTTCGCGACAAGCTAGTATGACATGGTTGGTACCAATGGATTCAGTTGGTTTTCTAGTCTAAAACTGAGCCCACTACAACCTAAAAATCACAAGTTGCATTAATGCATTAAAGAAATTAGTGGCATTAAAACAAATTTGCGTGTTAATTTTGACAGCCCTAATGACGAGATGTATTTTTTTCTTTGCACACATATCTTGTACAACTCAGTATTTATCCTCAGTAGCCAGAAATTATTCTCCTTCAGATACGATTTCCTTACTTTTTGAACTAATTCTGTGAGGAAACCTAAACTGGGTCAATAGTTGAGAGCCGCGGTCGGTCACATATCAGGAGTTCAAGCGAGTCAGAGCAAAATACGCCCCTCATATCATCTGATACTGCAGACTTTACAGGCCCGTAGTAGTAACAGATTATACAGAGCTTGCAAGTTCAGCAGAACTGTGGCCCCGATCTTATTGCTGAACAAACTGTAGATCATCTTAATGCAGTGGAAACACATAGCACAAACACAATTCTGGTCCCAAATGAACCCTGATCCTGAACGTACTGGTTCTAGCTTCACAATAATGAGCTCAGTTTCATCATGGGAACATTAAAGTTTTATCCTATGTATTATTTGTTGTTTCGTTCTCATTGTTTCCATTTACAGGCTGATAGCTTGGCCTGAGTGACAGATAAACCCCATACAGGTGAAAGGCAAGGTTTACGATAACTTATTCATGATTTCTCCGTCGGATCAGTCCGTTAACAATTGATTACTTTGGCAGACCGCTGAAGTAAAAGAAAACGCAAGAAAAACTTGTCTGACCAGAGACGTCCTGAATGAGTCTGTGTCTCTTTCTTTCCCTCTCCCACATTAGTTTGATCAATAACCCCGACACACACAAACATCAGGGGTCATCCATCAGCTTCGTAGCAGCTCACGGATAGAAAGCAGGACATCAAATATTAACGCCCACAACTCCTCCTCGCGCACAACAGATCTCTGACACATACGGTGCAGTGAATAATTGAAACTCTTCAGCAACTATACATTTACAACCACTGACGCACACTTCCACTCACCTCCACTTGAGAATCCATCATGTAATACAGTAAAATGGTTAAAATACTGAGCAGATGTCAGGAATAACTACATCCTCCTACCAAAAGGATAGTGGTTCCTGTGGTAATTCTGGTTAAATACAAGTTGTTTCTCCAGAAATTTTGCCCATCAATCCTCTCTGTAATAATAACATTGTGCATAATTAATTAGATGATTAACCAGATTATCTAAACCACTTTATGTGGAGGTAAAATCGTACACTACACTGTATATAAGAAGTGGACGTAGTCACCGTGACGTCACCCATTGGTTTGTGGGCTGCTGTTTTGAAGCCTCGAGTTTGGCATTTTAGCCATCGTCATCTTGGTATTTTGCAACCAGAAGTGACACGAGAGGGTGAAGCTAAGTACAACCGAACTCTGAATAAAAGCTTAAAGTTGTAAGACAAAAACAAGGACAACTCCCAGACCGTAAAACGCCGTGGTAGTGACCTGTCAATCACAAAGTAGCCACGCCTTAAAGCATCCCCTGCTTTATGGTCTATTTGACTCTAAATGGGACCATAATTTACTAAATGAACATCATGCTGTATTGAAGAAGACTTGAAACTAGAGATTGAGACCATAAACTCATGTTTACAATGTTTACTGAGGTAATAAATCAAGTGAGAAGTAGGCTCATTTTCTCATAGACTTCTATACAATCAGACTTCTTTTAGCAACCAGAGGAGTCGCCCCCTGCTGGCTGGTAGAAAGAATGCAAGTTTAAGGCACTTCTGCATTGGCTTCACTTCTCAGACCTGGATGTTGCCCACTGGGTAAAACCAAAAATGAACGCACCAGAAAGTCTGACCAGACACTCTGAAATCACTCTTTGTATCAGAATTTGATTCATCGCATCCAATAATATTTAAAAAATCTCGTAAGGCATATCCGTCTATTGTTTTTGTGTGGGAGGATCCAGCAGAAAGTATGTCCATTGGCCCAAAAACACAAAGCCAGAGGAAGTCTAAAGAATGTTTTTTGTTCCCCGAAAAACATGGTATGCAGTTGACCTGATGGGTTAGCCAAATGTATTTTTAAAAAAAACTGTTCTTTGTAAATATTCATCACAGTTTACATATCAACTTCCTGGATCAGTTTTGATCCTTTAGATTATTATATACATTTCGCTGTGCTTACTTTTGATTTTCCAAATAAAGTAGTTTAGATAATCTGGCTTCTTTAAAACATGTCTGATCATCTGAATGCTCATGTTTACCCCATCAGGCTTCTTTTAAGCAATGTTACCATGATTTGGTGATCCTTTAACTTTTCCTCTCGCAAAATTATCAGGTCGAAATTTTAATAACTAGAAAATGTTGGCATGCTCACACGCTAAACTAAGATGTTATTTTGGCGTTTAGCTCAGTGCACCACTGTGCCTACTTAATACAGCCTCACAGAGCTGCTAGCCTGGCTGTGGACTCTTAGTGTTGCTCAACAGTAAATCTATAAATAATTGTTGGTTCAATGAGGATTAAGCAACCTTCACACAACAAAAGCGAGGGGTGAAAGGAAAACATTCTACATGTAACAGGCTTTTCAGAATGTTCTGCATCACTGTGGACATTGTGTTACTGTAAACCAGCCTGGCAGGATTTCACACAAGGCTTCTTGTTCATATGCATGGAGAAGATTAACAGATATAATGAAGAACAATGGCCCCACACCACATTCCACCACATTACAGATACAAGAGGAGAAAGAACACAAGGGAGAATGTACAGTTCACATGTTAATGACACTCCTCTACCTCCTTCCAGGGTTTTCTAAGGCTACATCCCTACTACTATCCTTATATCCACACTATGGCTGTTCTTATACAGCGTTCGTAGCTATACCTACGAAAAGTAAGGCACTATATATAGTATATATATATCCCTCAAAATCAATTCCTATGCAATCCATCTTATTTTGAACCATGAAGTATAAAGAGCAACAAACGCCACGTAGAGAGGTCGGGTTGGATGGTTGGGTCAAAAAAAACAATGGACTTTGGTGCAGTAGACCTGTCTGACATGTTGCTGGACATTCGTAGGTAAATGCACGAAAAATTAGGAATAACTTTTCGTAAGATATCATACGAACCGTTGTTTGAGGATACGTTGCACACAAATATGTTTTCTTTTTAAAAACTTTTGCTACGTTTACACCAAACGTCCACACCACTCCGGCGTTTTCGAACCCCTAAAACGGAGACTTTTGAAAATGCTGCTGACCCTGTTTTAGTTTTGAAAACTCCAGGATTGTGTTTCAGTCTGGACGGGCGGAAACGGAGACTTTTGAAAACGATGACTCAGACACTCACGTTCGTTTCTTGATTGGGTCTCATCCGTCACGCTGTGTCCTTGATTCCTGATTCGTCACGCCTCTATCACAAAATAATTCTGCATTTTGTGTTGTTTTTTTTCTGTTCTGAAGATTCTGTTCCTTCTCCTCCGTAGTATTTTCTGCAACTAAGCAACCAACCACAGAGTAGACAATCTGCTTCCTGTTTACACCGACACACGCATGCCCAGTGTACGTGATTGGTCATGTGATATGCGTTTTCAGGTGCGTTATTGTGGACGGAGATTATTTCTGAAACGGTGCTAAAACACTTGTGTGCACGGAGATTGTTTTCATTATAAAATTAAATTGCAAAATCTTCTCCAGCGTACCATCCCCCCCAAATAGCCGCCCGGTAGGGAACAATTAGATGACAGTCTGTCCCAGCGGGTGACACCAGCACTAACAAAGTCAAAAGGGGTAAAGAGGTTAGGAGGACAGATGTATCAGTGAGAGAAAAGGTGAGAAAACACTCGGGTCTGAGCAAGGGCAAACAAAACACTCAACCTCTTCCAATTAAGAGGCAGCAGGTGCCAGAAGGTGCCGCTCATTGATAAAAACATCTCATCAAAACATTAAGTCAGTGGTTTTGTTAGCTCCTCATTCTTTAATGCATCATATAAGAAGCTTTATCTTCCAACACCTTGCGCAAGAAATTAACACGTCTATCTCTGCACAATTACAGCACATTTTCTCACATGCTGGTTTTTATGAATGAGCCATATGGCTGTGGGGTGAGGGGTCTGTTTCCTCGGTCTCTAGGCCAATCACAAGTGTCATGGCAGAGTGTGTGTTAAGCATCAGGCAGTGTGTCTGTTCTGCGGGGAGATTAATCAGGGGAGGTAGGGTATGTTTGGGTGCCTTTAGAGGACGGCCCCCCCAGGCCCTTTTTCCCAAAACATATGTGAGTGATTATGACAGATGGGGGCCCTGGACTGGGGCTGGAGGAGGGTGATGTAGGGCGGTGATGTCAGCTTTTAGAGGAGTTGCCTTAAAATGTGGCTCTCTGTGTTTTTAACTGATGTATTGGTGTGACTAATTCAGCTCAGGGAGTTGTTTTTCTGATAATACATCAGCTCTTAGAGTCTATTTCTCTCTAGCCGCCCCCGTACAATCCTTTTCTTTCTGACTCAGTGCTTTATGGTCTGGTACGTCTGGGCCTGCATGCGAGAGACTGGGAGTAATGTTTTTCCAATGATATTACTGGGTGCAACTGTAATCTGTAATCCCACTTAAATACTGACGTGTTTGTTTTAACCATCAGTCAACCACCTTGTTATCTGATCATTATTCACTATCATTTTAACACTTTGAACTATAGAAATGGTTCGCCAGTGCCTACATTAGTATTTTTTGCTTATTGTGATGTCATTTCAGGAATTATATTCAAACGCTTCATATTCCTTAAATCTGTACAACCTAAGCTACAAGGTTATATCAGTCAATAAACTATAATAATTGATAAAAGTATTGATATTTTGTCATAAATAAAAAAAAAATACAAAAATCAGACATGCTTTTTCATAAAATGATACTAAATAAATACATACTGATCCAAAAGATTTCTAAATGTAGAAACATGAACACAATATCTCTCAAAACTCCTTAAGTTATTCCAACTATGTACATTTTTTAGTTTTTGAGATATGCTAATTTTTATGAGCAGATCGAGTGCAAAGGCGTTTTGATAGTTTCGTTACGTTCCGCAAGTAACATTATGATGTCATCACGAGCGTACAACATGATGACGAATGAATGAATGCTCTAGCGATTATGGTTTTTATTTTAGATCTAGTTAAACAGGATCATGCAAACGACGATCAATCCCAACTCAAGGTCCACTTACTGCAGCTTTTTCCCAAAAGCTTTAACTGTCTTCTTCAGCGGATTGAGTTTGCTTGTCTGGATCTGTTGAGATGCAAGCTCAGTTTCATCCAACACACACACGCACACACAATACAACTGTTCTGTTGTTGTGTTTTCAAAAAGCTAGTAAGTGGACCTTTGAATGCCCCCACTTTGCCGCAGATTTAGAGACATGACATTTGTTTTTGTTGCTGTGCTGATGATATATTAAACCAAATCTTTTAAACGCTCCAGCAGATCATAAATGTTAGAGATTAAATTTTACGTTGCTATAATGCTGAGCTTTTACATGTCTTGATAAATTTTACGATTAAAACATTTAATTCAACAAAACCAGTTGAGAAAATGAACCCGATCTCACGGGAAGGCGTATGAATAGCACGACATTACAGGGACATTCCGCGTGTCATAAAGACACATTTTAGGCCTTTTTGTACGCTACACAACAAAACTATGGTAACATCCGCTGTTAGGTTTTGGGCAACAAAACCACTTCGTTAGGTTTAGGAAAAACATCATGGTTGGGCTTGGAGTAAGTACATAAACTAAGTAAAATACGTACGTAAACAACGTAATATAAGTACGGAAAACACGTCGCAAACGTCACTAAAAATGTGACAAACTTCACTAACGTAACTTACAAAACAAAACACCGGTCTCCTGGTTGAAGGTCCGGTGTTTGTTGGACCCAGCCACCTTCCCAACCGCCCACCATACCCTTTTATTCTACGACATTAGCTCTGAGCGTAGCATTTTTATGCTGATAAATGACACGTCAAAAGCAAGAAAGGTGTTCTTATTGCACGCTAAATAAAAATGTGCAAATCACATGATTCTGGTCTGAGCAGTGTCATGACATGACAAGTATTTCCTAAACCGGAGAAATAAACGTATCTTATATGTGCTATACCGACTCTATAACCGTTAAAGTCTGTGAGCTCATGGATCTCATTCTGCTGCAGTATTGAGTATTTGTTTCTCTTATCATACTGAGCTTTAACCCACCGGCAGCATCTTTCCCTTCGCCGTCAGTTTGATGAATGGGTGGGTGCTCTGTTATCTTAAGGAACATTTGCAAACTTTTCATAATAATGGCATCTAATAGTTTTTTTTTCTATTACTGCTCCTCTGCTACCGTCTAGTTTGTCTTTTCATGATTGATGATTGATTTGTTCTATTCGTTTTACATCCCCTTTTAACTGCGTGCAGGAATTAGTAGTTTCTAGACCAAACAAGCCCAATAAACAACAATAAGCTGCCCTGCCCACAGTGCTGCAGTGTGACTCATTTTATCCCATTATTTCTCCTCAGCAGAAGACAAGCGGTAATGAGGAAACAAGGCATTATGTTACTGAGTCTTTTTCCCCTCAAAGGCTTTAGAGCCAGGCGCAGTGGAATGATGCAAAACCAACAGACTACCAACGGTACTTATTGTTATTCACCATAAAGTTTTATTTCTGGGGGAATTGCAACAGTTCCTCTCTATTCAAATGTGGTGAGAATGGTTTCAAATGCAGTGGAAATCTCATTACAGTGTACACATGCTGGAAAAAAAAAAAACGTTCGCTCCGGGGCAAATTAAACGCCTTCTCCTGAATCGCAATAGGCTTGTTAGGATTTCGGTGTGGAAATGTAGCGCTGCGGGAGAGGGGGTGTGTGTGGGGGTGTACGGGTTGGCTAACAGTTCTGCCACTACCCGACTGCTCTAACAAGCGGGGTTAAACTGTAACCTGTGGTTCTGCTGTGACCCTCTCAGCAGCAGCAGCAGCTACACCAGCTGATTTGCATAAGATGTGACTGCTGGAATTTCCATTTTATGGACGCGGCAGTAGCCTGAAGCACATTGGCAGGTGTGTGCATATGTATAACTACTTGCTTAACGGATAAACACCCATTGATATTTGGGTCAGTTCACATTCCTGTGATACGCCCACCGTGTTGTGAGCAGTATTAGAAGTGTGCTGTAGTCTGGAGGAAGCACTTCTTACTAAGCCTCTAAATACAGTCTGAGAGCTGTGGGACAATAACGGTGATGCATTATACTACAATCAATCAATACAAGAATGAACTGCAGCAACACAAATTACCATAGAATAGAATCAAACCTCTTTGACACACAAATAGATTCACAAGAAAAAAAAGAAAAACACTTCTGGTGAGAGGTCTTAAAGGGGCAGGAATGCCAAACGAACAAATGCCTTAGGGGGGTATAGACAAAATAACATGAACACCTTGTGAAAGAGAACATTGACACAGATTATTGTGGTTTTCAGGAAAATGTCTACTGACATACTGCTCTGTTAGTTGATTTGTCTTAGTTGTTGTCTTTTGTACTGTTGTTGACAAAGCTGTTATTTTATTTAAAAAAATAATATGCAAGCCACCTTTGAGGCAGTGTTTGTGACTAAAATTCATTTAAATACTGTATATGTTGTATTAGGGCTGTCAAAGTTAACGGGATAACGCGTTTTATTTTAATGCCACTAATTTGTAGGTTGTAGGGTGCTCCGTTTTAAAGCTAGAGTGAAGATACTGGTATCATATGAAAGTAGGAAACCTAAGGAATCCATTGGTATGTCCAATGTCCAACCATGTCATACTAGCTTTTCACAAAAGAGGTTAAATAACGCTCCAAACTTGCGCTCAATTTTGGCGAGGAAAAACCAGCATGGCCATTTTCAAAGGGGTCCCTTGACCTCTGACCTCAAGATATGTGAATGAAAATGGGTTCTATAGGTTTCTGGACAATATTTGTTGTTGTTTTGTGTTGTTAATTGATTTCCAATAATAAATATATACATATATTTGCATAAAGCAGCATATTTGCCCACTACCATGTTGATAAGAGTATTAAATATTTGACAAATCTCCCTTTAGGGTACATTTTGTTTTGTCATTTGTCATTTAAATTTGTGATTAATCAATTGACAGCCCTAATATATATATTCGTGGTGTTTACATTATTTCTCTATTCTCTGTATAGGCAAAAAACTGTTAAATTGGCATATAAAGAAGATGTTTTAGTAGATATTCTATGTAATAAAGAGCAGAGTTTTGATTTGCTTAAATAAAGCTATGTAGTCAAATGTATTGGAACAGTATATTCTGTATTTATGTCTGTATATCTCTCTAGGTCTCTGGAGCTGAACAGAAAAAAACACCTAGTGATTTCTAGGTCAATTAACATTCCAGTGTCATTTCCCACAGAGCGACTGAGAGCCCCAGGGGCATTCTGGGATAACAGATGCTCACATTCACAGCCATACCATATCAAACTGGCTTCACAACCTGAAGATAAAAACCCACAGGAATGTCAGCCTTCAGGCTTTAGCTCCGGGACGTTCAATGCCACCGAAAAATAAAGTTTAATTCTCTGTATGGTCAGATAGAGAGAGAGAGGAAGAAAAAAAAAAACACACACAGTACACGACCCGCCTCAGGAAACAGGAATGAGAGTATTGAACGGTGACCTTGAGTACTCTCCGAGGTGGTGAACCTGCTCCATCACAAATGGACCAGAGCCAGGCCAGAGCCATCCGTGCTGGAATCGAGGGCCAAAGTGGGCTCATTTGAACTGAACCGGAGCCAAAGTGGTGACTCTGTCAGCAGGTCAGCATTACTTAGAGCTGGCTAATGGAGAGGAGAGGAGAGCAGGAAAACTATCTAATGTTATAAAAGATTATTAAAGCTCTGTGGAAAAAAGATAAACTTTTGTGGATATATAAATACACAAGGAGAAGAAAAAAAACTGCTGACTAATCACAAACACTGCTACAGAGGTATTATGATAATGATATAATGTATTTTAGGTTTCAACTAATGATTATTTTAATAGATTCATTCATCTTTCGGTTATTTTTCAATTAATCCTTGAGCATGAAAGTTCATTCTTGTCCATGGAAATAGTAGTTTGACACACACACAAACAAAAAATCATAACTCAAGGTCTACTTTTTTCAAGCTTTCGATCGCATCTCATGGCCTTCAGCAGAACGTGGAGCAAGCTCAGTTGTCATGGAAACAAGTCTCCATTTTGCTGACTGAGCAAACTCCATCCGCTGCTGAAGACTGAGATGTTTAAAGCTCTGGAAAATCTTCTTTGTTTGATTTTTAAAAGATATTTTTATTTTCAATGAATGGTTTCAGAGCTGCATAAATTTTATCAAAATCGCAATGTGGCCTTCTGCAATTTTCATATCGCAGGAGGTGCAATATTTGTTAAATGAAAAGTGAGACAAAATACAATTTTAAACTAAATATTGTATTTGAACACATCATATTCTACTAAGGCTGAACCATTTTTGAAAAATTATCTAATTGCAATTATTTTGACTGATATAGCAATTACAATATGATTTGCGATATTGGAAGGAATTTTTATATAACATAATATAATATTGCCTGCTCATAAACGTTCTGTTATTCCATCTAAACAATCGACTAAAATCTACTTCTGAAAACATTTTAAGCAAGAAAAAGGTGATGCCACTGCTGCATCTCGTTTCATTTTATAACTACATCACCTAGTTTCACTAGATCACTAGACCTACTTAGTAGCTTGGTCCAAGTTTCTTGAGCCGGACGCATCGCGCTGGACGGGTTCATTTGCATAAAGGACTGTTCCCCAACTTTTCATTTTGAAAGAGCAACGGCCAATGAGGAAACTCCATTTCGGCCGACCAATCGTGTAATGTAATGGCAATTTTCATATCTGCAGTTTAACACTGTACCTTTAGATAATCTCAGGGCCTCACATGTTCAACTTCGTCACCATAGGACAGTGACCTGACATTTTAGTTCTCTGTAACTGCAAACAACAGATTGCTGAAATACTTGTTATGTCTTGTGATGCTCTGTTGTCTGCTGTGTGCTGACGCATTGATACACTTTCTATCCTTCTCTTCCTTTCTTCTTTGCACTTATCTTCATGTTATGCTTTAAATGTATAAATACTGACTACTCTTTGTATTCGGGGCTCACTTGCCACAGTCCACAACAGGTGGCTGTGCTCGTGAGTCCATCTGCAGTCCATCTGCAGATGTTTTAGTTATTAATGTATGCCTTTTTATTAAATTCACTGAAAGACAAGTTGTTACGTTGGTTTGTGTCTTGTTTTAACAGAAACTGCCACCACAGTAACTTCACCACTCACTCAGTGACAGAGGTTTGCGTTTGTAGGGCTGGCCCTCTGCGGTCCAGACCAAAAAAAATATGCAGAAGGCTGTAATGCATCTTTGATAAAAGTTGTATTAATTGTGCATCCCTATATTCTACAGACTTAAGAAAACATCTGTGTTTGGAACAGATCCCCGCAAAAATCACACTATTATAAGTTTGTTTTTCAATGAAAATGAGAATAATGATGTAAAAATGATCATTCCCTCTAATATTGAAAATCATATCACAATATCAGTCAAAATAATAGATTAACAATCGAACACTCAAAGATATCCATCTTAAAATATTAGAAACTCTTTGCGGTTGCGTTGCATTGTGGGTAATGTAGGCGACAGGATTTGAAAAGTAAGAATGTAAACATATAGAAATTGATGCAGCAGAACTGGAGATAGTTTTTTTTTTTTAAATCCATATTCCCTCGTGACTCTGACAATGTTGTAGGAGTGAAATGCTCCTCTGAAAGTCTTTCAGAGTTGGATGATGCAGTTGTGAAATTTTGTTCTTCTCCCACATAGGACATTTTGGTAGGTCAGTTCCAGATGGTGGGCTTATTGTAAGGGAAAGTCAAGAGTTCGCAGTCTGTGGGGGAGGCTGGTGTGCTGCGTTTTGGGAAGAAAAACTGCTCCAGCTGATTAGTCATGAGGGAGGAGAGGGGTTGTATCTGCTCCCTGCATGTGATCTGATAGATGGAGGATATCTGCTGCTGCTGCTCTCACACAAAAGTCAAGAAGAGTTGAAAGTTGAAAAGTGGGTCAGTGTCTCTCGGGATGTCAATACAGAAAGAGAGAGACACAGAGAAACACCAGAGCATGAGATGGACAGACTAAAAATGTATTTTGCTCAACACAGGAAGGCGACGAGGGAGGCAAAATAAAATGCAAATGTAAAACAAACCACAAACTGTCAGTGAGATTATTTGCAAATGGGCTAACGTATTTAGCAACTGCTAAAGAGATTTTCACTTGTGCTTTAGTTCTGCTGCCTCCCAGCCCTTCACCATTTGATATAAGATGCTCTAGTTTCTAACTGCTGAGGATTAATGTGTATGAAGCTTCTGGGTAAGATGAGAACTGCAGGGTAAGGTGTTATACTGGGGATTTTTCCACACACCTAATAAAATACTTACATTCCCCTAATTCCCACTGCAACTAACACGTGAGTCGGTGAAGACAATGGCCTTTCTTACCAGAGGGAATCCATGAAGGCTTTGTCATATAACAGCATCATAGGTAGCATGGGCTATTTAAAGCAATAGAGAGCTGCAGGAATAAATCCCAAAACCCGGAAATGAGTTTGCATTTTTGCAAATCCGGTTCCCTCGTCTGCAAGCCAACAGGTTTTTAGTTAGATGCCTGAAATAAGGTCTGTGGTTAACTCAAACTTAAGAGATTTTAACGTTTTGTCCTACAACATAAAATACGTCATTAAATATCGTGAATTTTTAAGCTTTTACGTGTCCTAAAGGAGCCGTGTGTAGGATCTGGCGCTATCTAGCAATGAGATGAGATCGCAACCAACTGAAGGCTCTAACACCAAGCGTGTTGGAGAGCTACAGTGGTTGATGTAAAAACGCGAATAGCCCTCTCTAGAGCCATCTGGAGCAGAGCCAGTGCGTAGAGTTTGTGTGTACGTGGGACGTGAGTGGTGAAGCAAGAGAGAGAGAGCGGTGGCGGCGACGGGAACGAGTAACGTTATCGACTCCGGCCCAAGCAGGAAAAGTTAACAGAGTTTGGTTTGTGTGTTTTGGGCTACTGTAGAAACATGGCGGAGCAACATGGCGGACTCATTACATTAAACATCACTAGTCCGCCTTTAGCTTAGTGGTGGTGACGTGAAGTCATGTGACCGTGGTGTAGGTCGTTTATAGCCTAACATTAGCTTGAGTTTATTTTCTGCAATAATCAAAAATCAAATGTAAGAATCCCATTGGCTTTTTGTTGAGGGAACCAGTGCGATGCTAACTTTCTGGTTGGCCTACAAAAATACGTCATCCCTGCAGCACAGAGCCAGGCTAGCTTTTTCCCCAATTCCAGTCTTTATGCTAAGCTAAGCTAATAATCTGCTGTGTGTAGCTTCACATTTAACGTACAGACATGAGAGTGGTATCAATCTTCTCATCCAACCTTAATAATACAAATTTAGAGTAGTGTTTATAGTCTGCCTCCTGTTGAACAGAAGGGCCACTCATTCCATGACCTTCCTACCATTCTTTCAACAGGCTTAAAGATATCAAACATCAGGACAGTAACAGAGCTGAGAAACCGATCGTTGGGAGGACAGTGAGAAATGAGAAGCATGGGAGGTGGAAAGAGCGCTGGCGAAGAGACAGTTGTGGGAAAAGAGCAAAATAAGCAAGATAAAAAGACATTCTTTCAAGCACATTAACCCTGTTAAACTACAGTATATCATGCTAAATCCCCCTCAGCTCGGCAGCCTGTTAGCACTGAAGGCCATGTGTGTTATCACACTCCAACACACTCCGGCCAAGGTTATATCCCTGCGTTTTTATGGCGGTGCACTTTCCAGCAATTTATACACGCAAGATTAAACAGAGTCCACTTATAACCTTGGAGCCATATGACAGTAGTCACAAGGTAACGGCCGAAGGCGCTGTGCTTATGAGATAACAGAAATAAAAAAAAAAAACTCATCAATTAGCACCTGCACAGAGGCTGCTGACTCAGCCTCTGTGTGCTCCAGCTCAGAAAGACAGTAACGACTGTTCAGTGTTTCTCTAATCTTAATATTTGGTTTATTGCCTGGAATATAAACTGGAGAAATTAATGCAGGTGCAGTTTTATCATATTTATATAGTTATTTGTGTGCTGCTGTTCATGTGAATGAGCCCCAGACTGAGGCTGGACCGCAACTTGGTCTCACTCCCAACTCGTCAAATACCGCAGTGCCCCTCGGCATCGGAAACCGACGCACGGAGGCACCCTTTAGCAACAGTATGTGACGACACAGGCTTTCAAAAAACTCCAATGCAAACCCAGCCGCACCGTTATTCGACGGTCGGAGCAAGTGAAGTCATATTAATAGCGGGAGAGTTCGCTAAGGGTGAGCGGGAGGGGTGATGGATGGGTCAAACAGACACAAGACTTTCAACCAGGAGACCGCTGTTCGTGTCCCGTGTGAAACTAAACGTTGACTTTTTTTGTCACGTCAGTCGTTAGTCCCGTGAGTCATCATGTTTGCTTCAAATGAAACTCGTGAGCTCGTGTTTACAATATGCTTGGTGTTCAAGTGGTTAAGTCATGAGAGCGCTGCTGCTAAGCAACAGCAATATTAATGTTACTGTCGGTGTCTAGAAGCCACAGAGGCTAACAATTTAGGAAGCTAGCAAGTGGGTAACATAATGCAGGAAATGAAAAGGCATAACGACAGAGGAAGAAGATGAGGCCGTTGGGAAAATCAACATTTTCATATTATACATATTATTATGACATATTATAAAATTATGAAGAAAAAAAACTTAAAAAATGAATTTCCATGGCCTTCGCCATTTCTGTCAACAAACACGTCACAAGTCGCGAACTCGCAGCTTTCAGAAACCTCAACTTACGAGGTTGTGAGTACGACGAGGGGGGGCGTTCATAAGGACTCTCCTCTTGAACACGGTAAACAGGACCTGATTTGAAGGCACCATTTGTCAAGTGAGTCGCTAGTCAGTGAAGTTAACATCAACCCCGACCATTTCCTAACCCTAACCAAGTGGTTGTGTTGTCTAAACCTAACTTCCTGTGAAAACGGAAGTTTATTTTGAAAGAACGCTATGCATGTAATGAGCATATATTGATACACCATCCCTGGTCCGTCCAAAAGTAACGCAAGAGGGGTACTCCGTGCATCGGTCTCTGATACCGAGGGGCACTGACCTAGCGGCGGTAATTGAACAGTTGGGAGTGAGAATGTGTTGTGGACTGAGAGCTGGGAGACCAGCTCTATGGGCTCAATGGATGCAGAAGATCGTGGCATGATCCAGATACTTTATCACTCGGCAGTTGAGCTATTTTGGCTTCATGCGCCACTGAGCATCTTTCATAGGAATGAACGGGAGCCCGCCTCCAACGCTGTATCCAGTTCTCTTTATATATCCATAGCTCTGTCCAAAGGCAAAATCTGCCAACCCCCTTCACCACTTAAACTCACTAATTAACACATTAGATCACTTTTGTTTGTGTAAAGCGACAAGTTGTGTTTTTTTACGGTGGGTTATGTGCCGGATTATTCCTTTAATCTCTGTCACAGGTCTGTCAAAGTCATGAGTGTCATGTAAATGCTCGATGTATCGCCCTCTCCCTCTCTGCTCCCAGATATTGTCACAAATGCTTCTTACCTCTCTCTCTGCTGGACTTTTTTTTATTCAGTCGTATTTCTCTGCTCATGATCTGACCCATTTCCGTCACCGCCTCGGGAATCCTCTGAACGAATATCGCCTGTGACTTTGTCAAAGGGCAAACTCATTTTGCACCATAATCGAAATTGTCATTTCATTCTATCTTGTCTACGTTATGAGATGGAGGAAGAAGTCTTCTCAGCATTCTCTCCTTTTTTTTTTCTTCCTCTACATTGAGCATAGACAGATTCGCAGGCTTATATGGGTACACACAGTCATGCCCGCAGAGAGTGATGCCAGCACCCTTTGCCGTCTGCCTCCCTGCAGACTCTGCAGCTAAATCCTCCCGCTAATCTCCAATTAAAATGGTGATAATAGGTGTTTGCCCAACTCAGTGCCCACCACTGCACCCCTGCTCCGTCCTCCCTCCATGCAACCTCCCATCAAATCTGTCAAGGGGGGACTCAAACACACACACACAAACCCCATCAGTCTTTCCAAAGTGCCCGAAGGATTGACCTAGATTGAGCCCACTTCACAAACTAATTTCTGCAAACACAAAGGAGGATTAGCCGGGATTAAGATGACAAGGTCTAAGGGTTGAGAAGTAGCTGGCATAGGCCAATTATAATTACTGCCCTAATAAAAAGTGGACTGTGGCTAAACCTAGAGGGCTTGTGTTTGGATCTGCTCTGCTTAGCTAATTTAGCTAATACCTTCTACATGATGGAGTGCTGTGGAGTTTGTTCTGCCTCTGCAGGGCGGCAATAGCAGGTCTGTTTGCTCTCTTCTTGCATTGTTGTGGTTTGCAGGTTGCTTGCAAAGAGTAGTTTACAGTGCTTAACCAGTAATTTCCCCTAACACATCCCATATGTGGAGCACATCTGCTCCACCAGTGTGATTCATTCAAATACCAGTAATGTATTTTCAGGATATTTCCGAATTCGTGTTGAAAAGCGAGATTAGGAAATCTAATGAAAACGGAAAATTCAACCCTCTCAGGATCACTTTGAATTTCTGCAGTGTGTCGTACGATCTAAGAGCGACTTGAAAAGACGACTTTTTCATGTAAATCCTTTTTCTTTTCTTTTTTTTCAGAGCGCAAATACAAGCCCCATCTCCTTTTTACTCGGCCCATATGAAGCAAATAGAGACGGAAAACATCTGTGAGGAGAACCGAAGTTTGATGTAAAGCCATCAGCAAATCCGCGTGATAAAGCTCCTCTGAAATGTCAGCCACTTTTCATCATTTCTGACGCAGAGCTTTTGGGTGTTTTTCAAAAGTCTTCACAGTGCATTGAGGACTGGGTGTCTGAGTGGCTGCGGTCTAACTGAGTGTGTCTGTGGGCGTTTGGAAGTGTGTTGAAGCGCACGTGTGGTTTGCCGTGTTTATGTACACGTGTGTATGTGTGTGTGTGTGTGTGTGTGTGTGTGTGGTCCGGTGCAGAACAAAAGCGGACACTCATCAGCAGAGTTGGCGTGCGCACAACCCATTCGGAGCAGGAAAGAGAGGCAGGCTTTCATCTTCGCTCATGCTTGCTGAGACCCCAATGGGGACCACATGCCTGAGTCATGCAAGGAATCCTTTTGTGTGAATAATACTAAAAGTTTAGGGGTCCCCTGCTGTCGGAGGCCTGAGATGTGGCTTCAGAGCCCCCATCAGGGGGTCAGGGGAAGCCAATGAAATCTCTGTAAGGCACAGATAACAACCTGCCACGGGGGGAAGGCAGGCAACGGATAAAACAGTCAAAATCCCAACCAGCTGTCTGACGTCCTGCATTACTCTGCTAATTACAAACTCAGTGGGCTTCCTGATCCCCACCCCCCTCTCCTCCCTCACCACCTACTGTTGTCCCGGCCTCACCTCTGTTACATCTTTGAGCCAGGCGTTTAGTTTAGGAGGCTCTCCTAATTGATGAAAGAGAGCTAGAAATGCAACTTCAAACCGCAGTCTGACTTCAAGTGCTCATAAAAATGCCTGGGAAATTGGAGTTGTGCGTACCTCTCGCGCTCATTCATTAGCTGCGGCGAGGCTATACCTCACATCAACACGCATTCGTTCATCAGCCTCGGTAAACACCAGGCTGTCCATTCCTTCAGCTGTGTGTTGTTTTTTTAATTGTTGTCTCAGTGATGTTGTTTTGGTTTGCAGATTAAGGTCCTAGCCTGGAGTTGTTTGGACAGACGTGCCTGTCAGAGTGAAAGCAGGGCAGACCTTCAGCTGACAGGTAGTTTCAGGGGGATCAGAGAAGGTCACTCTGCTGAGCATGATGGGTAATAAAGGGGAGGCAAGGCCAGTTTATTTGTGGAGCAAACAAAGCAATTCAGAGTGCTTTACATAAAAAGTGCAAAAGAAACACATTATAAAAGGACATTTGAATACAATTAAAAACAGTCCAAGAGAAATGAACACAAGCTAGATAGAATAAGACGGGTATAAAATACAAGAATAAAAGTTACAGTGCTGTGTTAGAATTTTTAAAATAAATTTAATAAACAGAAAAGTTTTCAGCTTTGATTGTAAAATACCACCGTTTGGTAAAAGCGCCCCTCGGTATCGGAAACCAACGCACGGAGGTGTCCTTTAGCATGAGTCAGTGACGAACCAGGCTTTCAACTAACTCCAATGTAAACCAAACCGCGGCGTTATTCAACGGTCGGAGCAAGTGATGTAGTATTAATAGCGTGAGAGTCCGTTCAGGGCGAGTCGGAGAGGAGTCGGATGGGTCAAACAAACACAAGACTTTCAACCAGGAGACCGGTGTTTGTGACGACCCCTGAGGTGATATATTTTATGTTATATTCAATGCATAACAATAACAATACAGAACAACTGATAAACTGTACAATTAACCCAAATAGTGAACACAATAACTGCAGGAAGTTTGTGTAATGATTCATTTGGATGAATTTTGAGCAGATTATTTCCAGTGAATATTGCATCAGAGATGATTTTTCATGATATTTTTAGTAACTTTTAATACAAATCTCAGTCTGTATTATGTAGACCTATTTAAAAAAAATTAACAATCAAATACTTAATGGACAAATTCAGTGTTTTCTTCTCCCCGACGCTTGGCCATTGTTCTATCAGCTCTTCGGTTGTTGTAACTGCGTACTTTTCTAATTTTTAAGTTTATATCATAAGTAATAAACCAAGCTTTAAAAATAACATTAATTTAGTTTTTCTTCACATAAATGAATGAAATACTGAGATATATGCCAACTGTATATATTTATTTTTAAAGTTGTGTTCACCCCTTAAGATCAACAATGCCTCGTGACCCCCTGTGAAGCTTTGTAGTGGGGGTCGAGACCCCCAGGTTGGCAATCCGTGAACTAAAACAGGATAATGCTACTTACACATCGATGCCTCAGTATTAACAATCTAAAAAAATCCATCTAATCATGTATTATATAGCACTCTCAGGGGCCATTATTCGTACGTTTTGCTGATTTTCTACCTTCGATTGTTGTGCTTTTACTTGCTCTGAATACTAGCTGAAGGATTTCTAAAAGCGTGCATCTTATGTCAAAATGATATAGGTCAACACTGACGTGCTATCATACTAGTTCCCTCTGTTGTCTGTTTGAAAAGGGCAGCTGACGAGGAATGGAAGAAGACAGCAGCGCTCACTTACATCCGCCACCTCTCCTGTGAATTCCCTTCCTTAATTAGAAGGCTGAAGTTAATTGATTGTTTTGGCTTCCCATTCACGTCAGGAGAGAATAATGTTTACTGTTTAACAGACTTCACTCCAGCTACGCTACTTAAAAGTGAAGTGAGTTCACCCCCATCATCCCTCCTAAACCGCCGAGCCCTCCCCCTTCTCCCTCTTCCCTCACCCAACCTCAAACCACACCCGAGTGAAAATCCATATAACAGCAGAAATTGCAGGGCAAATGCCTTTGAGCCACGCTGATTAAAAGACCCAACAACCCCGTTTCAAAGAGAACGTAAACAATGTTATGAGCACACCGCCTGCAGTGACTCACCCCAGACTGTTATTACATCTACCTTATGAAGCCGCGCGGCGTTTCATCTTCCTGCGGTTTTCAGCAATGAGATAAGCCTGAGATCGCTGAGGTAAGCTAAGTGGCCTTAAAAGCATCCCTAAGCGGTTAATAAGTATGTGCTAATGACCCCCAAACACATCTTATCAACATGAAAGCCTGATAAAGCTGCAGGATATCCAAACGGTGAAGTGCTGTTTTGATTCACAGGCTCGTAAATCGCCAGCTGTCAGAAAGAAATGAGAGTAGGTTTTTCAGGATGGTTGCAACATGCAGGTATTGAGCCATGCAGCTGTTTAACAAAACACACGGGTCCTCTTATCTCCGGCACTTTGTCTGAAGTGAACCTTAGCACAAAGATTGGAAAGAAGAGGAAACAGCTGGCCTGGATCTGTCCAACGGTTAAAAGATGAAGAAAAAAAAAAACACCTACTAGCACGTCTGTAATTAATATGAAAACTTAAACTTTATCAGATTCGTCATATACATACAGGTACATTGACCTCTGCATTTAACCCATCCTGAGCAATGTAGGAGCAGTGAGCTGCTGTAAAGAGCCCAGGGAGCAACTTGGGGTTCGGTGTCTCGCTCAAGGACACTTCGACATGCAGATAGTAGCAAACGTAGGTAGAACGTAGTCGTAGGAACCGCCAACCTTGCGTTTTTTGTACGGATCAAACAAACGAGATATAACGTGGTAGTTAGCGAGAAGGGTTGTGTCAAGAAGGTAGCCTAACCCACGAGTTGGGAAAGTCTTGCGACATAGGTAAGGTTAGGCATTGACCTTGAATAGTTAAGGTTGGGATAGGTCGTCGGGCAGTGAGTCTTGCGAGAGTTTTTGCAAGTGTTTGCCAGATTTCACAATTTGCGGGTTACCCTCTAGACACAAAACCTCAGTTATACTTTCAGCAAGAACGGTAGCACGGACATAAGCTGACGCGGAATCGTGACAAGGAAACATTTGGATCTTTTATATGTGCAGGTTTTCCTCGCGGCAAACCGCCATCCTCAAACTTCTCCATTTTCTCTGCCCTTCTGCATAGTTAGAAAATGTTGGATGTGCACGGACAGGCGAAAACCTGCAGCACGGAACCACCACGAAGGGCCATGTCTGATGGGGCGGTGTCACTTTGGCTGTGCGGCCACTCGTGACCCTCGCGGATGTGGCAATGCTAAGCTAAGCTAACCAGCTGCTGTCTGCAGAGAAAGTGGTATCAATCTTCTCATCTAACTCTAAGCAAGGAAGCGAATAAGCATATCTCCCAAAAAGTCAAACTATTCCTTTAAGTTTAAGTTTGTTGCCTTTAAAAGTGTGTGGAGATCTTCCCAAAGCAGTGGAGAGGAACATGGTGAAGGTCAGTCACGTATTTGTTGCTCCCCAGTGTTCCATTAATTACAGCGCTTTTCTAAATGTCCTCATCTGATGGAAAATCACTTCAGGTGATGTTCAAGCAGTAAATTAGCTTGTGGCTGCAAAGCAACCCAATCAGCGGGGTATCTTTCCTGGGTTAGCCACACATTTCAAGGGATGGGGGTCAGCGGGAGATTATCCGGGGGAGAAGGCTAAAGTAATGACACAAGTGAGAGACAAAAGGCGCAGGCAAAGAATGAAAAAGAAAAGAAGAGAGGAGCCATTGTGCGTTGGAGCAGACCTCCTTAGACTTAATTACCTCTCATCCATTTTCATTCAGCCTTCTCACGATAACGCAGGGGGGGGAAGGGCGCATGCGGTGGAGGATAAACAGGACTAATGAAGTCATGGAGTAAAAAAAACAAACATTTAAAAACATTAAGAGATACAGAAATTTGAGCTTCTGGAAACAAACAGTGAGTCCCAGCTTCTTAACATCACTGCAGCCAGACATCTCTCTGTACGGCACTGCAGGTGAAAGGAAGCTCTGATAAAGGAAGCTTTTTGAGTGATCTGAGCCTCGCGTGGCTCTTTCTTTAGCAGTCCAGCTAGCTGCTGTTTGTTATCTCCTGAGTCTGCCTTGTGGTCCAAGATAAGCAGGCTGTCGGGCTTTTGAAAGGACAGTAAACTTTAAAGTAGATATTTCAAAGCAGGTAACACATTGAGAAGGAAACAGAGATAGATGGAGGTATAGCATCAGAACCTCACAGGACATTTCACATGAAATGGAAAGTTAAAGTTTTGAAAATCTTTGCTTCACAGTCCATTTCAGGACATCTGACAGCGACACACTGGCCCCTGACACGGTCTCCTCGCCTGAGGCGGGTTGGTCCTCAGCTGCCCGTCTGAATGCTGATGTAACTCAGAGGTCAGAGCGAGCACGGCCCAGTGGAGGGCTCTCTCATTTCGAAAACATCCCTGACATGATCACAGTGTCTGTGCGTGTGTGTGTCTGGAATGGTTTAAACCAGCTCCACCCTGCTTGGTATGAATATTTTCTTTGTGGGCGGGCGAAAGCTCAGAAGCTCAGCAGGCTTCTTCAGCTTTGTATCAACCTACCTGCACCTCCACCCAGCTGATGAAATCCTCCGAAATCTCCGGGATATGGTCTGTTTTTTCCGGATCTGTGTGATCTTATTTACTTGCAATCAAATAGAGTGCTACAGGAATGAGTCCTAAAAGCCAGAAATGAGTTAGCATTTTAGCACTTCCGGTTCTCTTCTTTAGTCCGATGCCTGAAATAAGATCTGTGGTTAACACAGGCGGAAGAGATTTAAACGTTTTGTTCTACAATATAAAATTTGTCAATAAATATCCCACATGTGAATTCCGAAAAATTTGTGTCTTAAAAAATGCGGTTGCTAACAAGTGGCTGAATGAGACTGCAAAACTTCCTCACGCCGAGTCGTCCGTCGTTACAGCCTCGTTGTTTGCACTCACGTTCATGTAAAGGTGGTGTAGTTCGTTTATAACCTAACGTTAGCTTTTTACTTCTGGTGATTGCATTTACGCTTCAAAAATAATAAAAGTGTTTTTTGTGAAGATTATGTTGCTGAACAAAAGGTGCAACTATCTTAGTCTATAAAATGTCAGAAAATGGTGAAAAATGTTTTCCCAAAGCCCAAGATGACGTCCTCAAATGTTTTGTTTTGGCCTCAACTCAAAGGTATTCAGTTTACTGTCACAGAGGAGTAAAGAAACCAGAAAATATTCACATTTAAGAAGCTGGAATCAGATCATTTAGACTTTCAATTCTTAAAAAATTACTTAAAACGATTAATCGGTTATGAAAATAGTTGGTGATTAATTTAATAGTTGACAACTAATTGATTAATTGTTGCAGCTCTACAATCTAATGACAAAATATTCCAATAATATGTAATATTTTCGTACCTATACCTAATAATAACTTCCATTTAGAAACAGTATGGTGCTATTCTATATTTTTCTTATATTTTACATTTTTCAATATTATTGCCACTGTTAATGTAAAAAAAAATGAGGTTTTGAGATTAAAGTCAGAATATTTTGATAAAAAAAAAAAAAAGTCGTAATGTTTTTAAAGATTTGCATCCTCAGTAGGAACCAATGAGCTCCGTGCTGAGCTCCACAGGCAGAAAAGGGAAGTCATTAAGGCCCTGTCTACACATATAAAGATATTTTAAAAACTGATATTTTCCTCTACGTTTTGGTCATTCCTCCACCATAAACAGAGTTTGGGTCACAAAAAAGGATATTTTAAAAACGTCTTCTAAGGGGCAGATTTCTAAAAAGTCTGGTTAATTTGTATCGGTGAAGATGTGTAAGACGGCATTTGGGAGACGATGGCGTTCTCTCTTCATTTTGGGCATGCCCATTGTTGCTTTGTGTAATGAGCATGCAGCAGAAACAATAACAAAGATCGCGGACTAATTACTACTTTACATTACCTTAACTTGTTATCTCACTTGTGGTGACACGTAAATATTACGGCGAGTGTGGGAGGAGATATTTTGTAAAATGAAGGTCGTGTGTACAGATTTTTTGTTTGTTTTTTTAACGGAGGGGAAAATATCTGTTTCTAAATATTGAGGATTTGTTTTTTTCTTTATTTGTTTACAGAGAAAGAAGAGAAAAACATGACACCAAACTTAATCATAATGTCCAGGAATGTACTAGTTCTCTCTGCCTTAATGTTATATTTAGTAGTTCATCTTAGTATACATAGTGAATAATGCTTGTACTACTTTTTTTCTACATCTTTTCTAGGTATTTTATTACTTCTAAATCTAGTAGACATGATAAATGACCATCCTGATGCTGACGGTGAAGTGTAGGGACATCTGCAGCTAATTTTTAATTTATCATCTCTGTCTGCATGTGTACATGTGTGTGTGTGTGTGTGTGTGTGTGTGTAAGCGAGTGTGTGTGCGGCTAATGCCGGTGTTGCCAGGCGACGGCGACATGTAGATACATTGTTTTTTCATCACACTCAGCCACACATACAGACTGCCCACACAAAATACTAGACTCTAGTCTGTTCAGCCAAGCTCTGCATAAGCTAACAGCACCCAAAGGATTCACAGTGTTGAAGGGTTGAGCCATCAGTGGTATGTTCTGTGGAGGAGGAGGAGGAGGTGGAGGACGGGGGGGCGGAGATACTTCCTGGCGGACAGGAAATTCAACTTCCTGTCTTGATTAATGGGGGGACTGTTGGATCACACGCAGGGCACAGAGGGGCCTCCCGCACACAGAGCTCCCACATTTCACCTTGAATGTCAACCCTTTTTTTTCTGTGCTGGTTCTCAGCCGGAGAGAAAAAATCATCTCATCTTAAAATAATGTAGATTTTGGTAACTCTTCATTTTACAGGTCTGCAAATTTCCTGGTAATTAGGTGATAATTAGCAAGAAACCTATTTGAAATTTATTTGGAATTACTGCCAAATTAACCCAATATTTACCTCAAAATGTATTGAAAATGTACTTTATTATAAACACTATTTAATAATTATATGCTAAAATAGCATATAATGGTTAAAATAGGGCCCTTAGGCTTGAGAGGCTCTTCATCAGAGGTGGAAAACTAATAGAAGACACTTCTGATCAGGCACAAATCTCACCATTGTGTGACTTATTGTCTACACAAATGTAACTTGGTAGCTGATGTAATGATTTGGGGAGTTTTCTTAAGAAATTTCAAGTAAGTTATTTGCTAATTATTATCTATTTATCAGCAGACATGGAAATAAAACATATCAATTAACTTTGTATTTTTTTCCTGAAAATGTATTAAATAAATTACCAGCTATAGGGAAATAGCGGAATATTATTAAACGTCCCATATTGTAAAAAATTAGATTTTCAGGTCTTTTACATTACAAAGCAGGATTAAGTGCTACATAAATACTATTTAACTATCAAAATGCTCAATAAACGGAAAAATACACACAGCCCGTATTCCGAAATTGTGCGTTTGAAACAAGCCGTTAGGATTTCTGTCCATTTGTGATGTCACAAATATAAAATTTTAGACCATTACACGGTTTTAAACGTAAAACATTCTAAATGTGTCCCAGTTTATTTCCTGTTGCAGTGTATGTGAATAACATCAACTGACAGGAAGTAAACATGGACCCAAACTGTTGCCTAGCAACGCAATTCCATTGGAATTCCATTGGAATTCCGTTGAAATGCAGTAAAACGGAGCGTTTCAGACAGAGGGTAAATGCAGGTATATTCAGGCAGACAGAATGAGGAAAATAAAGATCTTTTTGAACATTGCAGCATGTAAACATGTTCTAGTAGAAACACAAAATACAAGTATTAACCTGAAAATGAGCATGATATGGGACCTTTAAATAATGTTTATAATAAATTTTGAGGTAAATATTGGGGTAATTTGGCAGTAAATCCAAATGAATTTCAAATAGGTTACTTGCTAATTACCACCTAATTACCATGAAATTTGTGGACCTGTAAAATTAAGTGTTATCTAGATTTGTAATAACTCTTAACAACATGTCAGCAAACGTTGTGCTTGTTTACTTCTCAAGCTGCCCCTTCCCCTAGTGCGTATATGGGTGTATTTTGTTAGTGAATGCATGAGGGTCTGGATCTGGTAAAACTGGTGTTTCTCAACCTCGAGTCACCGGTCAGCAGTCTTGTCAGGGCCGAAGAATGTAAACAGTGAACAGACTCCTCAGAGCAGCAGGAATGCAGCGAGTGGCTCTGCAGTCACTCACTAATGGGATGTTAGACTTGTTACAAACCAGGGAACGTGAAGCGCGGGAGGGCGAGCTGGCAAACCACTTTGCGATGCATTTCACTGATGAGAAGTGTGAGAGAGAGAGAGAGAGAGAGAGAGAGAGAGAGAGAGAGAGGAAGTGAGAGGGGAGGCAGGTCAGGGTGGGAGGAGAATAGAGAGAAGTGCTTTTTAAGATTTCATGTTCTCCTCCAGCCCCCACAGTTTGCAGATAAAGGTTGCCGTTGCCAAGGTGACTTGACAGAGAAAGGGAAAGTATCTGGCTGCGTTTCGCCTGTTCTTGTGCAGGAAGCTTAAAAGCCAGAGGCATAGATAAGATGATTTCAGTCCCTCCTCCACAGAACAAAAGCCGTGTACGCATGATATACTGCCTTAAATACCTCAGGACACTTGTATTCACTCCAAAGCTGCCTAAATATGCGAAACATGCAGTAATGAGAAAGCACCCTGTGCTGTGCTGAAGCTGCTTTTCCCTCCCAAAGACAACTCAAATCCACACTGAAGACAACAAATGCTTTACAGTCAAGAGGAAAAAACTCTTATGTTTATTAGCCATGAATTTCACATTGTGAAAAAAATCACATGTACAAAATAATGCCATAAAAAATCGAAATTAAACTCTTACATGACAAAGAAAAAAAAAGATGCACATTGACAGTTTTCTGTCTAATTTACATCATTATGCGAAGCAGGATACTGTGCTCCAATCTGAGCCAGCTGGATTTCCAGATGAAACAGAGGATAAGCGGAGGGCAAGAGTAGAAATGGGAAATGCCACTCTGCAATTAGGTGCAAATTGGAGGGGCATTCATTACTCGCTGTTGCCGGGGAAACTTTGCGTTCAATGGGAAAGAAAATGCTTGTGTCTGATTGGTGGGGCCAGAGGCTCTGTGTCCAGTGGTTGGAGGAGGTCAACATCATGGAGCCCTGAGGGTCTCCACAGAAGTCCAGAAATAGCCAATAAAAGGAACTTTTTTTGTGGCTTCAGGAGCTGAGCAGGAATTTAGAGCTGTTTACCAATTGATCCCCGTGTATTTGATTTATTTCATGAATCCACAAGGAAGGACATTTGAAAAAATATATACATATTCCACCAAAACATTACCTCTTACATTGAAATTCAATGATTTCATTAATATTCAATCGTAAAACGTCAATGTTCAGGTCACTTAGACAGACATACAGACAACGCAGTCTCACAGCAGTTTGTGAAATAGTCACGAAATATTATCTATTTAATTTGTGTATATAGACACAAATTTCCCTTTTTTGTGACGTATTTTTCGTTTGTTTACCTACAAATGTCCAGCAACGACGCACATGTCAATTTCCCCTCCAGACTTTTCAAAATAAAGCTACTTAGTTAGGTTTAGAAATAGAATCAATTGGCTAGGATTAGGCAACAAAAGACTTAGTTAGCTTTAGGAAAAGATCGCAGTTAGGGTTAAAATAACTCCGGAAGTGCTGTAACTCAAGTACGGAAGTTACATTACTTTGTCCGGTGTTTTTTGTCCCACCCATCCACCCCGACCTCCTCCCTACGTGGCATTTGCCGCTCTCTATACTTTCTGGTTCACAATTACGTGGATTACATACAAATTGTTTTCCTGCTGACCATCACGAAAACAAAAGTGAAATTTGTGTCTATGTACATGAATCAATACCTTAAATTTCGTGACTACTTCATGAACTGCTGTGCGACTGGGCTGGACAAAAACACTGATTAGACTTACCAAGTATTTCATATGCAAGTGTTTAAGACATTCTCTCTTTTTGGTCTTTAGGAACTTGCAATGTTTTTTTTCTTCCTTTTTTTATATGTGCATCATTGACACTGTGGTGAAAAGCACTGCGGTGTCTGCCCTTATCAATGCACAGCTTACAGGATTCAACTCTTTCCCAACCTAACGGTGAAGAAGACTGTGGGTTAACACCCTGGAGAGCCAAGTTAGCACATGTGACAGTCCTCCAGCTGTCCCAAGGACAGCTGCAAGGACTGTCGCATTCTTAACCATGTCAGGGTTATTAGGTACTGGGCCGCATACTGCACTGTTCCAGCATCTGTTTTATGGTTCTTGTTTTGTTGGTGCAGTTTGGGCCCCCGACGGGACGATTTAAGACAGCTTCGGACCCAGGTTAGAGCTTATGAAATGATCTTTCAACCACATTCAGTCTTCTTATTTAGGCAGCGACCCTGTGGTCTAAACTGCGTCACACCATCAGTAATCCGAGCCGTTCTTCCTCTCCCCACCCGTACTCTGTGAGAGGTTCACCTCTGTCTCTTTTTAAGTTTAAAGTTCCTCCTGGGAAAGACTGAATTGTGCAAAATGCAGCCCAACTGAGATCAAATAAAACACAACACCTGGCCATGCATGACACAACCCGAAACATACATTCACATCAGAATGCAGGCAGAGAGGAAATAAATAGGATTAAACATATTAACATAACAGAGTTAGCATTGTCATATAAATTAAGACTACATTTGCAGCAAAAAAGAAACTGATTCATTCTCAGTTTAGATTAAGGTGACGAGATTTCTGCGACCACAGAGAGGAGTTCATGCCAGTTTTACTGAATCACTATGAGTGGACATGCTCTTAGAAAGGGTTCAGCTATGACTCAGCAAAGCGAGCAACTGCTTTTATCAGAATAACAGAAGCACAGCCGGTCTTTTACAGCGTTAAGTGTACAGCTGAATGTGACAGTGTTTCCTTCTGAAACACTGAATACCGCCCCTGTGTACAGTGGGTTAGTTAACCGGGCGTTAATGCGTAGCTGCGAAAAAGCAAACATGTAAGGTCGTGACCCCGAGGCACGTCGACCTCCACGCCTACACCACCACCACGCACAGATCCCCCTCCATCCTCCTCAACCTCAGCTGGTGTTGGTCGTCAACACCTCGTGGCTCGCAGTGACAGCAAACTGCCAAAGCCTTCGTAAGAGGAACACTTGAGGGTTTGTTTCTGTGTCAGAGCACGTCTTTGAAAGAAGAAGAAAAAAGGGGTAAAACAAAAGAGCTTATTAGAGGAGAGACGGTGATTTGCTCCTTCATTGTGCCTTGTTATAAATCAGCTATATTCAAACTGTTCTTTAGCACACCAATCATTGCATCCTCCCTCCCTCAATCTTAATAGAACATCCATCATGCTATACATTGCAGCCTCGATGAAAAGAGTATTTTTTTTTCTTATTTTTTTTTATCATAGAGAAAAACATCAATACAGATCCTCACAAGCCTGTCATGACTAAATGAGGGGAAAAATATGCAGGTTGTGTGATATGTTTGCAGTCCTCATATGGCAGCGTGAAAGCCTGATATGCCAGATGTACACAAGGTTGGAGTTTGTGCGTCGTATAACAAGCAGCAGTTTGTTTGGTATGTTTGTACTGGACGGTACGCCTCAGCTTCCTTTCTCGGAAATGAGAGACGACATCATTCCAGTAAAGAGTCCGGCGTCTGTCCAGCTTCTGCGTCTTTTTGCGACATCAAGATGAATGCGGGTGTCTGTACATCACTGCTCGGCGTCTCTTTCAGAGGAAGATGATGTGTGCTTCTTCACAGTTGGAGTCCAGTAGATGATGCGAAACAGGGAAATCTGAGGTGAGAGGAGAAAAGAATAACTCGTTAAATGGAGAAAATAAGACGCCCGAAAGCGAACAACGCTCAACAGGTTTAAAGGTGACTTTAATTATTCAAAGTACAAAGGAAAGTCTAAAAACAGAAAAGAATATAAATCTGAGGCTGAAAGTTCCTGGATCACCTCACAACCTTCTCGAAATTTTAGTTCCCGCTTTCTTAATTTAAATTAAAGAAGTATTGCTAATGCAGCCGCTCTGTATCCAGCTTTTCATCGCCAAAATTTAGCGTAAGTTTGGAGCGTTATTTAACCTCATTCATGACAAGCTAGTATGGCATGGTTGGTTCCAATGGATGCCTTAAGTTTTGTAGTTTCATATGATGCCAGTATCTTCACTCTGGCTTTCAAACTGAGCTAAGTTGCGTTAATGCGTTCCACTGAACTTTGACTTGCCCTACTAATTAGGGCTGTGTATTGGTAAGAATCTGGCGATGCGATACACATCATGATACAGGCGTTACGACTCAATATATTGGGATACTGTAAGCAAGGCAATATATTGCAATTTTTAAAATGGAATTTTCGGAAAACTGTCATAGCATAAAGAACACACCACCATGTGCATAAAATCTGCATATCAACATCAGATACAGTATCGCTAAACATAATATCATGATACTCAATATTTTCGATATTTTCTGACGCCGCTAAGACGAATGGATTTGGTGAATCCACCTCCTCTATTTCCTCAGTACAGCCCTTCGTCAAGCTTCTTATATCACCCTCAGCCTACTACTCTTTTCACATCTGAGTGTGTTTTACTCTCAGAATCTCTCTGACCTTTCCTTTTTTAAAAGCCTTTACTGAATATGTACTTATCTGTACGGCACAGATGGTTACAGGCTTGGCAGCCCTCTGTGTGTCTAATGTGAATGTAATATCAGCAGCTATCTCTGTTTGGACGTGGGTCTTTCACTTGCTGTCGCTGCCAGAGGACGTACATGTGATGAGTGAATAAGTAGACCTTGAAGAGCACGTTCTACCCAGTAGCAATCTGGGTAGGAGAGGAATGTCTCCATTGGATTCCAGTTTGTTTCAAGTTAGCATCAAGGAAGAGTTAAGACATTTAGGGCTAATTCGCTTTCTTGCAGGTTAGATGAGAAGATTGATGCCACTCTCATGTCCGTATACTAAATACAAAGCTGCAGAGACTACGCTAAGCTAGTAAGCTGTTGGCTGTAGCTTCATATTTAGCATACAGACCAATGTATGCTCATGCAACAGTTTGTATGATATCTTACGAAAAGTTATTCCTAATTTTTTGTGCATTTTCCTTTGAATGTCCAGCAACGCATGACACATGTGTCTATTTCCACTTGTTACATGTGTACAGACTTGTCAAAAAAAACTTCCGTCTTTACAGGAAACAACTTGGTTAGGTTTAGGCGACAAAACTCCTTAGTTAGGTTTAGGATAAGATCGACTTGGTTAGGTTTAGGCAACAAAACTACTTAGTTAGGTTTATGAAAAGATCGACTTGGTTAGGTTTAGGCAACATAACTACTTAGTTAGGTTTAGGAAAAGGTTGACTTGGTCAAGTTTAGGCAACAAAACTACTTAGTTAAGTTTAGGAAAAGGTCGACTTGGTTAGGTTTATGAAAAGATCGACTTGATTAGGTTTAGACAACATAACTACTTAGTTAGGTTTAGGAAAAGGTTGACTTGGTCAAGTTTAGGCAACAAAACTACTTAGGTTTAGGAAAATATCGACTTGGTCAGGTATAGGCAACAAAACCACTTAGTTAGGTTTAGGAAAAGCTTGTGATTTGGGTTAAAGTAACACTGGAAGTGGTGTAACTTAAGTATGGAAGTTCCGTGACAAATAATCTATGTTGGCTTCTGGTCCTCTGGACGGAAGTCTGGTATTTTTTGACGCACCCATCCACCCTGACTGAATTGGAGACCAGATGAAGCTAATCAGGTTACTTCAGACCATTTGTTTTGATGCTACATTTAGTCATATATTCTGCAATTTTGGTTATTATAAAATAGGCATATACTGTTGTTTAAAAATTACATTTTCCTGGCCTTAAAGCTGCGTCTATGTTCAGTTCATTATACCATTCTAGCGAACAATAAATGCCTTTATTTGGTTTCTGTTACTTTTTTGTGTGTAAGTACCTTCTAAATATCTAAAATCAACAACAGTCATCCTGAAAAATACTGCACTATTTGATTTTGTCAGTACCTACTAAGCGCTTGCCAACGAGAAAAAAGATATAAAAAATCTAAAAGTTGGAGTTGCTCCCCTGGGAAAAACTGAGAACGAACTTCTTCTTTCTGTCACAGCTACAAGCTCCTTCTGTGAGGTCTAACATACTTCCTTCTCCTTTCATTCCTAAACAGTCAGCCTTCTTTTCCATTCTTCCACATTTCGTCTTTCAGTGAGTTGACTGTCAGTTGCCATGACAGGCAGGGCGCACCAAAAACAAATTCTGTATTAAATTAGCAGCAGGATTATATATCCTTCGCTGAGCACTGTGTTGCCTTGGCTTAGAGATAGTTCAGACCTTCAGTCTAGTCTCTCCTTTTCAGAGATGAGTCACTGAAAAGAAAGGGAATAATAAGTCTTAACAAATATTTCACCCCGTGGAGAGGAGGAACATCACAGCATCGCAGCAGTGAAGCTGCTTCCTGGCATTATCGAATGGGAAACTGTGCTGGACAGCTGGGGAGTCACTCTTACTTCTCTCCTTGGCTTTCTCAGGAGCCGAGGGCCCCCAGCCATTTCAATAAACACAGCAAAATGAAAAGGGACTGCCTGCATGGGTGTGTTGGGTGTAGTGATCGTGTGATGTGATGTGATCGTGAGCCCGCGGCATGCAGAAAGATCAGCTTTGCCTGCTGACTACCCATGCTCCACATGCGTCTGCCTTGTTTATCATCAGAGCAGGGTTGTAATGAGACATAGATGGAGGCAGGAGAGACGACGGGAAATTTTCAGAGCGGGACCACCACCATCAAGGATGATCTGTGTCTGAGGGTGGGGGAGAGCTTGTGTAGCTCTACAACTCTCCCTCCTCACTTCCCCCGCCGCCACTTCTCTCAGTCACCTCCACTTGCGATTCATGATGAATGGTTTCCGACACCGCGTGAGTCGCCGGATTGCCTTCCCTCTCGCCCAGCGTAAAGACCATAACCTCGTCAAAGGAAGGCGACTGAGAGTGGATTAGCCTCGCCGGGGCGTTGCAGCCTGCTGGTGTGTGGCTTGTCTAATTGGCAGACCCCCTTTTTCCTCTTAGAGGGATTTCCCCCACAGGAGCAATAAAAGTATCCTATTCTCTTTCAATTACCCTCTCTGTCCTTCGGCCCATCCCCACAGCCACATAACTCACTTAACTAACGCACACAAGCCCCTATCAATCCCCCCACCCTCCCTCCTCTAGTGCTGCTTCCTCTCTTCTTCTGAGATGACTCCGCTTATCCTGTCAGTATTTCTGAAAATCTCAAAGCTTGAAAGACCCAATAAATGCATATCAGAACCTGATCAATACTGGGTATCACAGATAACGATCATTTTCATAATCTGCAGATTATTTTATCGATTGATCGATTAACCGTTTGCTCTATAAAATGTCAGAAATCAGTGAAAAATGTTTCTCAAGGTCCAAGGTGATGTCTTTAAATGTCTTGTTTTGTCCACAACCAAGAGATATTCACTTTAATATTATGTAAAACAGAGAAAAGCAGGTAATCTCCATATTTTAGAGGCTAAAAACAGCATCTTCTGATATTTTTATATGAAGAAATACTTGAACGAAAAATAAATTACTTTAACGATTAATCGATTATTGAAATAGTTGGCGGTTATTTTTCTGTCGATCGACTAAACGATTTTCCGACTACTCGTTGCAGCTGTAATTGTCAGTATCAGCATATATGTTGACAGATTTGCAAATATAAATTGCAGTACATCGCTGTGTTATAGGTTGCATAATTCCATATTTTTAACCTCTTTGTGTATCTTTGCCAGATTTGAAGGATCACTGCCAAAATGTTTGTGAAGTGTGAAAATGGAATATCAGCCAATATATCGTTAAAGTTTTTATCTGCCTCTAAAATCCCACATTGATTGGGCTGTAATTCATTTACAGACAAATAAATACATGAGTGAATACATTAAACATGCAGCTGAATATCAACGTTTCACAGATGGTTAAAAGACAAGGAGAAGATGCAGCTGTCAAACTCCACTGATTTAGTGTTTCCCTCCCATAAAACTGAAAAAAAAATCTACATCGATGCAGCAGAAATAGAGATTTTATCCCATTCTTCTTCCTTGTCAAATTCTGGCACCTACATTCCCCATAATGCAACTCGACTGCCAACAGTTCGGTTGGACATTTGGGTGTTATGTAGCCTTGAGCTGCTGACCTCATGCAGAGATATGGAGCAGGCTATAGAAATTTAATTAGCTCACTTCTTTCTAACTCCACACCCCCAGTTTTTTTTTCATTTTCAAACTTGTAGTCTTCAGACCCATCTTTATGCAACTTGTTTCACATAATGCAGTAGTACTCCCCAAGTCCTGTAAACAGACAAAGAGAAAGGTCAAACTTACCTCATGGAAAGGGTGTAGGTAGAGGGTTTGGGGCTCAAGCAGGCAGATGTTTCCAGGTGCTGACGAAAGCAGTGGGAATGAGCGAGTATGGCACAGTAGTGATGCTGTTCCAGGAGTCCAACGTGGGGTCATAGCAGTCCAAAGTTTTACACCGCTGTGTGCCAAAGTACCCCCCCACCACGTACAGTTTGTTCCCCGATGCCACGGCCTGGCAGCTCATCCGCTTGGCCGTCACATCGCCCACTTTAGTCCACTGGTAGCTCTCACTGCTGAACTTATAAGCCGAGCATGCTGAGAACTCTGTATCCCCACCCATGACAAAGATCTGGTTTCCCAGTACGGCGGCGGCCGTGTAGCGCCACGGCTGCGGGCAGGACGCGGGCACAGACCATCGGTTCTCCTGCGGATCGTAGCACTGCACCTTGGGCAGCTTGTCGTGGGTGACGCTGGTTCCTCCGAAGGCAAAGAGCTTGAGCTTGACGCTGACCACTGCTGCATTGCTCACACCCTCCCTCAAAGGAGCTACCATGGTCCACTTGTTTGCCACTGGGTCATACTGCTCCACCTGTTTGAGTGATACAGACGGAGAAGCCGGGAGGCAGCCGGTTGCTGCCGTGTGACCTCCCACCACGTAGAGGCAGTGTTTCAGCTCCGCAGAGCCATGGCCAAACCTGGCAATGAGCATGGGCGCCGCCTTCGACCATTCCTCTTGGACGGTGTCGTAGACCCACACATCTTTGGACACACCATTCTCTGAGCCTCTCCCACCAGTGATGTACACCTTACAGCCGATGGCGCAGGCGCTGAACTCCTTCCTGGGGCTGGGTATGTCAGCCTTCGGGATGATCTCTTTGGCTTTCTGGTCCACCAGGTACAACTTGTCGCACATGAAAGTCTGCCCTCCCAGAAGAAATAGGGCATGGCTGGTCTTTCTCGGTCGAGCACACGGGCTGTTGACGACGCCATCGTTCTGCAGGATCTTCAGCTTACAGCGGATGGCTTCATCCACCAGCTCCTTGCTCTTGGGCTGGGCGTTGATCAGCTCTTCTGTCGAAACGTTCTCCATGAGAAAGATGGCGGGCAGCAGGGCCAGACGGACCGTCCTCAGGAGCTCTGGAAGATGGCAGTGCCTCTTTTCCAGGTCATAGTTGATCCAGTTAAGGGCAGCTTCATAAACCAGTCTCTCATCTTCAGTCTCTAGCTCCTCATGTGACAAAAGCTGCACCACCATATCTTTGGGCAGTTGGAGGAAGTCCTCAGTCTTGCAAATGGCGGGGAAGTTGCTGAGGCACATACCCCAGGAGAGCTCTGACAGCTTGGTGCATTGGTGGGCGTCAGACAGCAACAGCATGCCAAGGCAGTTAGACGGGTGAAGGTTTCTCTCTAGGAATTCAGCACAGGCATCCCGGATGTCCTGAAACTCTAGCATGTCCCCAGCCTCCAATAGTGACTCTGCGTTCTCTTCGTTGATGACCACACGTGACGAGTACGCGTAATCCAGCAGGAGCTCTAAAACCTCCGGGTGGATGGAGCCACGGAAGTCGACCTCGCTGGCCTGGCTCTCCCTCAGCCCTCCGCTGAACATGGCCTCAAAGTAGCGACTGCAGGCAGCCAGCACGGCCCGGTGGCAGGGGAAGGAGCGGCTGCCTGCATGAAGCAGGACGTCCGTGAAAAGCTGCTGCTGCCGCAGCGAGTTGAGGTGCATGAGGACACTGTCCGCATAGGAGGACTTGTGGAACAGGTAGATGTTCATCGAGCCAGTGCTGGCCCGGGATTTCCGGTTCTCATGGACACACACGGACATTTTCATTGAATCCTGAAAAAGAAAAGACAAGAAAGATCTCTCTTTAATGCATTTCATATTTAAAGTACATTACATAAAGTTCTACACTGTTTTGCTGAGGAAATGGTAGGTGTTTTTTTAGATTCTTGGTGTTTTTCAGTCTATGAATTCACATCATCTTAAAAGTCCTTTGCTTGAAGTTGCTACCATCATAAAGCTGAGACAGCCATCGGAAGAGGCATTCTCACTGTGACTCAAAGTAAAGACAGTCTAGCAAACAAATCATTTTGAAATTCAATAAAGGGCTGACTTTGATGTGCCAGTAAGACAAAAAGAGAAAGTTAAAAAACGACACATCAATTATATCTGCTGCTGTAGGTGAAGAAGAAGTTGTGAGAAGACCCGAGAGATCATAATAATGAGTTTCCCGTAAAGAGGAGGCAAGCTTTCAGTAATGATGGGAGACTGTTGCTGTCAAGACACAGAGTATAAGGAAAGAAATTAGATCATTAGAGTAAGAGTTTATCTTCTATCCTATCAATCTACATCTAAAGTCTCTGAAGATAAAGTGTTATAGTGGGCCTAACTTTCCTTTTTAAATTGTTTTCTCAGACTGTATAGGCACAGTGTGGTATTGATGCTGAAATATTACATTTTTGCAGCCCTAATATTCATAATTTGATGAACGATGTGCATTTTTTGGTTAGTATTGCAATCCTTCCCAACAGTTAGAGAGACATTAAGCAAGATATCCAGTGATTACAAGTTGCAAAACACCATACGCCTGGGAGTTATGAAGGTCAAGTAGATAACAATTATTGTCTTCTCGCAGAGACTTTTTTTTAGGCTTTTCCACTTTCAACCCCGAGCAGCACTAATCCCCCTCTCTTTTAGAGATACCATGATTTACAAGTAAGAGTCCCTTTGCAGAGCTCTTTAAGAAAAGAGGAAAGAAAGAGACAGCGGGACTCCTTTAAGCCTCTGAGCAATGCACAGAATTTACTCCCCTCCGGAAAGTCACAGCTCCCATCTTCACTGTCCTTGCCCCGTCCTCGCTCAGAGCTCACATTCATTCCACCCAATTTCTAGACGTGTCAAGTGCCTCCCGCACCCTGTTCCCAGAGTCCCTGTCTGACCTGGTAAATCCACAGCTGACTGGCAATGTCAGTCAGTCCACCACTTTGGTCCACTAGACTGAAATATCACAACAAATATTGCTTATTACATTTGGTACAGACATTCATGGTGCCCAGATGATGACGCCTCATAACTCGGTGGCCCTCTGAATTTTCATATAGCGCCATTATTTGGTCAAAATTTCAATTTGTCCAATACTTTGGTTTATGACCAAATACCTAAACTCCCATAAACCTCAGCTGTACTTTGTGTTTAGTGCTAATTAAATAATGTTGGCGTGCTAACACGCTAAACTAAGATGGTAAACATAGTAAACTTTCACTTTCACTCAACTCATTTTGCGCTGACGTTAGCATTTAGCTCAAAGCACCACTGTGGTTAAGTAGGCCGCTTCCTCACAAAGCCACTAACATGGCTGTAGACTCAATGAGTTACCAAAAAAATCTGGTTTAATGTTGACACCAGTGGGCTAACTCTGAATCTGAAAAGTGAAGCCAATGTGAAAGTGCTTTAAAACTGTCATTCTATTTAACAGCCAGCAGGGGGCGACTCCTCTGGTTGCAAAAAAAGACGTCTGATTGTATAAAAGTCTATTATATATGAAATACAGTCACGAGTAAGAACATTACTCATCGCAACTTGATTAAATACAAAACCAACCGCAACCTTGGTTCAACAGGATTTATTGCATTCCAGCGCTGACAAAACTGGCAACCCGTCATCTTGTGGCCTCTGGCTCAGCTTTAATGAGAATACTCTCACCGTTCTTAGCTCTTTCACCTGCACATGTCACCTCCTACACACACTCGCACACACACACAGCACCGATACTGCAGCTCATGTTTTCTAATTGGAAGTTGTAAATGGCTTGATTTGAATAAGTGCCCTCTAAATAGGAGAGGTTTTTGCAGATAATAATTAGCGCGTAAATAAATATAACCTTCAGTAGCTGACAGGCAGATAAACACTTCAATTAGTGGAAAGTATGCAGTATGATAATCTTCTGCTCGTAGGAGGAATCGGGAAAATACATTGATTTAAAAAAAAAAATGAGTCTGCATCACTAAAGGTGTTTTGCATTTCTTCAAACAATAAACAAAGTTGTCCTTGGATGATCGAGCTCACTCATGCATACAGTGAGTGCATGAGAGCTGAAGGAGCGCAGTAAACCAGGTACTTTGCATATTAAAGGGTGAAGCCTGGATTAACAACTAAACCTGCAGGTCTTGAAAACCCTCTGTTCATCTATTTGTAAATGAAATGGAAATGTGTCCTTTGTTACGAGTTTGCTTGTCCTCAACAGCTGTCCAGTAAGGATGTTTTAGTATTTTATGCCAGAATCGAATAAGAACTTGGATGGTTTCAGAGTTTAAAATCATATTTTCTTACATGGACTCTGGTAGATGTTGTATTCCAGTACTCCTTGTTCATAAGATCCAAGACTATTGGCTGTATGTACAGTAATGTGAAAATGATTTGCAAACTACCTCACGTCCCTCTGGGCATTAAACCCGGCACATGTAAACACAGTTTATTGGGGAAATCAGATTACTGCAACTCATATAACTTTAATCTGGTTGTTCACAGTAAACACTGTTATATGTAAAGAGATTCTGACGGTAACAAGCTGCTGTGAAATGCCTGACGACAGAAATTAATCAGCAACCATATGATTGATCATTTTAGTCGACATTCGCTGGTTCCAGCCTCTAAAATGTGAGGCTTTGCTGCTTGTATTAGTCTGTGAATGTAAACTGAATCGATTTTAGACGGTTAGTTGAACTGAAGAAGCAATTTGAAGACGCCACCTTGAGCTTTAGAAAGTTGTGATGGACATGTTTTACTATTTTCTGGCATTTTGTAGACCAATCAATTACTGAATTAATTAATTGTTAGTTGCAACTCAAATAATGTTAATTATAGGGATGTAAATTTTGTGGACCATCAAGGAAAACTTTTTAAAAAGTTAAGATAATGTTGACAACTCCGTCAGTCTGATAGCTGCTCTAAATGAGAGTAAACAAATGTGTGTGTTTTTTAAATCCTCACTACAAGTTTGTAATCTTGCCAGAAGAAAGGTAGTAACTTCCAATATTTTGGCTACATCACTTTGGTTTACTGGTGGTTTTAGAATTGACTTATAATTTACATAACTTTTATGAGGAAAAACAATATTTTTTTCATTAAAACACTTTTGTTTTCACTTGCATTCCACTGATGATAGGTGTTATAATGAAGAGAGTTTATTACATGACTGTTTATTTAGCACCATGAAGGTTATTTGCATTTTCATTGCGGGTGTAACTTCACTGGAACCATCTGATAAAAATGCAGAAGTCTCTTATTTCAGCATAAAGAAAACAATCACTTGGTTGATCGACAGAAAATAGCTTTTCTTTGTCACATATAGTAAGCTGACTACCTTTAGGTTTTGGATTGTTGGTCAGATAAAACAAGCAGTTTGAAGACGTCATCGTGGACTCTGGAAGTTGTTATTGGCATTTTTTCCACAAAGTTTTAACATTTTTAGACTAAAAGAAGGTAATCACTGGATTAATTACTAATTCAATTTAATTGCAGCACTAAAACCAATCAAACTCTGAGGATTTGCTGCTTTCCCTCGTCACATATCATAGTAAACTGACTACTTTTAGGTTTTGGATTGTTGGTCAGATAAAACAAGCCGTTTGAAGACGTCATTGTTGTGGACTCTGGGGAGTTGTGATGGACAGTTTTTCACAAGTTTTAACATTTTTAGACTTAAAAAAATTTAATTACCGTATTAAATGCTAATTAAATTTAGTTTCAGCCCTAAAACCAATCAATTTATAACTATTATCATTATTATTACCTACAATCAGTGCTCATGGTGTTGTATTTGAGTCAGTACATTCACACCAGCGTGCCCTGAGAGGGATATAATATGCCACCACCAACAGCAGCAGCAGCAGAGAGTGAGTGGTGGGCTGGGAGGCTGTGAGAGTTGTCCTCCTCATCCCTTCCACAGAAAAACAGATCCACAGGCACATAACAGGAAAGCGCCTACATGCCACACTCAACAAAGCACACAGTAAAAAAAAAAAGGCATGCACTGCACACATGCTGCCTCTCTCTGGACTCTATATCTGAGGGCTGGCTGGCTGCAGTCTGTTTTAAAATCATTGCCAGGTGTTCACAGTCAACCGTGGACTCAGGAAGAGGGATTGGTGGGGAGAGACTTCAAAAGTAAACAGCAGGCTTTATGTGGGCCAGTTCTGTTCTGTTCTGGTCATCTGCCACCAAAAAAAAATAGAAACAAGATGCAAAACAAGAGGACAACAGCAGCAGCAGTTTATTGATCTGCATGTCTGCATCAATCTTAATCTCAGATTTATAGTCTCACCCCAGATGTCCATAAACATCAGAGTGAGGTGTTTAAAAACCAAAACCCTGCTGACACTTATAGAGAATATATCACCAAGAAGAGCTCACCACACCTGATGTATAACATGTCAAACATCTCGAGCATCAGAATCTGATGCTCAGAATCGTGTTTATTGCCAGGTGTAAGAGGTATACACTAGGAATTTGCTTTGGTTTTGTTGTTGCAAGTTAAACAGTATAATAACAAAAGAATAGATAAAAACGTTAGAATAAAATAAGAATAAAAAAATTGAAT
Organism: Sebastes fasciatus; assembly: GCF_043250625.1. Taxonomy (NCBI): domain Eukaryota; kingdom Metazoa; phylum Chordata; class Actinopteri; order Perciformes; family Sebastidae; genus Sebastes; species Sebastes fasciatus. The sequence continues at coordinate 5,810,038 of NC_133813.1, forward strand.
TTCTACCAATATACAATATACAAAATAAGCTATAAACATGATATAAACAGATAGCATGCATGGACTAGATGCCGAGGAGAGCACAAAGGACTGGGAGGAGATCTCAGGGAAATAAAGAAATAGGCGCTCAGTAAATTATAGCAATAACAAAATGTATATAACCGAGGAATGACAACAATCTTTTGTCCATTGGTCTGTTTTCTGGTGCGCTTTTTCTGCTTTGGCACCGGAGTGTTCCATCAGCAGGTGATCAGAAAGGCACAATATAACGTTAATGTTAATAATCTATAATAGATGATGTGATGTATTGTTATTTTACCTCTTTGGGTGAAAGCAGGAGTTCAATAGTGTCCGCGGTATCCCTCGAACATGCCGCTTCTGACAGAGCCACGATGCAAGCCTTGCGCTCGGAGAGGAGAACAACTCCTTGGGTTTATCTCCCAAATGCTGGTTGGATGAGGCCGTTTTCCTCAGATGTAACAGCACACTGTGTTGTCTGCAGATAGCGGAGATTATACATGTATATATAAAGGCACACGCTGTAAAAAATAAACTGGCTTTTAATGTCAAAAGGATGAGATGTTTGGAGGCTGCTGCTCGGCTGCTGTGTGACGGTCCTCCTCCTCTTGCGCTCACTGAGTCCTCTCTCACTGGAACCAAGGGGTGTGTTTACACTGAGAGAGGAAGAGGAGGATGAGGAGGGGGGCAGGAAATGAACAGAGAGAGAGAGAGAGAGAGAGAATGCAAAAAGATGTGGAGGTGGAGGACAGTGTCTCCCAAGGCATTTTCCTCCCACACTCATACAAACAAACACATCACAGTCTGATTTCAATTTTTTTAGGTTGGAGTATTTTTTGTGAGTAAAATATTTAAATAAACTACACTGTTAAGAATTCCCCAGTAAAATAACAGTAAAGAACTGGGTTGCCTTTATGTTACTGTAAAATTAACATTATTATACTGTCGCTGAAATTTACAGCTTTGTACTGTTAATGAAAAATACAGTTTGAACTGTTTTTTCTTATTAATTTCACAGTATATATCTAAAATGACAGAAACCATCTTTGGGAAAAATGTATTTGACGTGTTCTCTGACTTTTTAGTTTGGCCCATGTCCCATCCACTAACATGCGGGGGGCGGGCTTTATGACCTATACTGCAGCCAGCCACCAGGGGGTGATGGAGAGGTTTTGGCTTCACTTTTTGGAAGCTGTCATATTGTCCATCTTTATATACAGTCTATGGGTGTACTAGTTATTTTTTAGCAGTGGCGCAAGCACTCAGATCCTTTACTTAAAGGTGCAGTGTGCAGGATTTGCTGGCATCTAGTGGTGTGGTTGCAGATTGCAACCAACTGAGTACCCCTCCATGCACCCCTCTCTTTTCAAGACTAACATGAGCTGCCAAGTGCAAAACTGTGGTAACGCCGTTCACCTCGCTCATAGGCCATCCTTACCATATTAACTAGGGCTGGGTGTCGCTTAAAACATTAGTATACCAATAGAGTACTTCATTCAGTACCCATCATATGAATGGAAGCCATGTGTGTCCCACCTGCGACCGATTAATGATGTTTACTTTGTGGTCATTAGGTTGCCCCTAGTTAAAGCCACTAACGTTATATTATAAAAGTAGAAAATTGCACACTTCTTAGGACAACTTGCATTCAAACATGTGCATATTGTAGGGAGATGCCACCGGTAATGGCGACTTGGTTACTTGCGGTATTTCCCCGGATTCGTCTATACCTATAGTACTGGGTAAAGCTAACACAGTGTTGCATTTGGTAAATCTTGAACCAATTTTTAGAGTGTAACTTTAGGTTTATAGGCTGCATTTGTTATTTTAATTTAGTTTAAAAATATCTGGTAGATTTGAAAGCAGAACATGGGATAGACCCATTGCCACTGTACAGGAGCTTTAGGTTACACTGTTATAGTGAAGTTAGTTAAATGTATTGTTTGTGTTGTGCTTTAACAAACCTCCAGTGATGCATTTAACAACAACGGAGAAGCCCATAATGTTGGACTGACTCACAGCCCACTCACCACTGAATGGACTCAATGTAAATCCTATAGGGTTTATAAAGACATTGTGGTTTTTGGTCGGGGTAGCCGGGAACGGGAAGTCCAATTATACCCCTGGACATGTTGTGTGAGTCACATCTGTGGTCCTCGTTGACGGGACTTTTGGCCGTGACTAAACTCTTCAGTGGACCCTCGAGGCTGTGATGTTATTGTTTTGTTTGTTTTTATGTACTGGAGTTGCGGTGATTAGAGCTGTTACACACTCGCATCTGGTTTCTTTTCCCCATCATCAGACGGAAATGACTCTATTACTGTAGCTTCATATTCAGGATATTACAGCACAGCGTTCCTTAGAGATGTGTATTTAGCTGAGAAGAGAAACTCATTATGGCAGCAAATGTTTCATATGACAGGAGAGACATCTAGTGGACAAAATGTTCCTGGGATCCCTTGTGTCTGGTTGATATTGGCTTTACTTCCTCATTGTTTGGGCTCTCACAAATCAAAAATAACAATAATATATGCAAAAAGTATTTTCTTTAAATATATATTTTTCTTTTCTTCTGACCCTATTAAAACCATCTCTTTGCCAGTTTGCTTACAAGTTTGATGAAGGTGACAAAATATGAAAATTAGCAAAATATTATGCATGCTATGCATGAACAAATATATGTTCCTTTTGTCCTTTTCGCAGATAAAGAAATGAATGTTAAGGTACATAGTGACGTTACTAATGTTTGGTCTAAATCCCCCATTAGACCTCTTAGAAGAAACAGTTTTAACATTTTTAATAAGAGAAATTCAAATACTCATTTTGGATTTGGGATGGGTAGTTTATTTTATTAGTATTTAACAGTTGATTATTCAATATTATGGTGTTTTATTTATCAATTAATTTACTTGTTTGTTTTCAGCAGAGAAATGGCCACAGAGTTGCTGGAAAAAACAAACTGAATTGTTTCATATTTATAGTATATGTAAAGAAAAACATCTTCATGGCAGTAAATGCTCCGTATATATATGACACGAGAGACACCTAGTGGGCAAAATATTCCTGGGACTAATACTGTTTATTAACTCAGTGTGAGCAGATCCACAAAAGACAACATAAGTTTGTAAGTAACTTACCCTCACACATACTTTATATTTCTTTTCATATATATTGTTTTCCCTTTTGATACAAAACAACAATTTGGTAGCTTATTTTCAAATGCATATTTGAATGATCCATATTGTTTAAAACTGTTTTTCTTTCATTTTGAATTCCTCTCTGGGATGCTCTGATCAGCTCCTCTTTATGGTTTCCATAGAAGACAAATTAATATTTACTGGAATAATTTACCTCCGTATTTGTTCTGTCTATATTTGGCTTATTTCAAATGTTTAACTCACAAAGTACATGTGTGTTGTCAGTAATGCTACAACTGACTGACTGTTCTAGTCTGATCTTTGTTCTTATGATGTGTAATTGCTATCCTGAGGTTGTAATTGGGAAGTCTCTTCTGTTATTGAGTAGATTGTTTCTTTTTTCTTGTTGTGTATGTGTTGGGGTTGTGCTTCATATTTATTTATCATATTGTTTTTGTGGGTGTATGTTTGGAAAAGAGATGGTACATTTATCCTGATATCATCCATTTGACTTTGATGTACAACTCATGTTCTTACCTGTGCAGTGGTGGCCTAAACGTTAGGGATGTAATTTGGCAGTAATTCCAAAGAAATTTCAAATAGGTTACTTGATAATTATCACCTAATTACCATGAAATTTGCGGACCTGTAAAAGGAAGTTTTACCAAACTTTGATAGAAACAATTGCTCTTGAAATAGTTGTGCTTATTAGTGACTTTCAAGTGCACACAAGATAGTTACATGTGAATTCAAGGAGCTTTTTATTGATAAGATAATTTCTGATGACCTATATAGAGCATGCAATAGTTTGTAGTGCACACAAAATAGCTTTCCGTTTACAACACTTTGTTGCTCATGTCACTATTATCTATTGCATATATGATCTATTACATCTGAACCAATCCTCACATGACTTTTTAAAAACTGTTGATGTTACATTAAGAATCCATCTGTGGTGAACGATGGGAGATTAAGCCTTGCTGTCCTTCATCTAGCTTTGAAAAGGTCTCTATAGACTGTTGAGATCCAGAAGGGTTTGGTCCAGGGTCTGGTGCATGTCCAGGTTCTCTTCTTTGGCTTGGGCCAGTTTCTCTGGAGGAGGAAACAAAGTCACAGCTGAGTTTCCAAATACATTTCCTGTCTGGAAGTGAAGCCCTCTAATTCTACTCAGTCTTTATGCACAGTCAAATTTTTCATCAAATTTTCGACATATTATACTATGACTTTTTTTCATGAAATTTTTGACATACTATACTATGACTATTTTTCATAAAATTTTCGACATACTTTTTCTTCAAATTTTCGACATACTATACTGTGACTTTTTTTCATAACATTTTCGACATACTATACTATGACTTTTTTAAATGAAATTATCGACATACTTTAAGTGACTTTTCTTTCATCCAATTTTTCGACATACTATTTTAGGACTTTTTTCATGAAATTATCGACATACTATACTGTGCCTTTTTTCATAAAATCTTTCGATATTCTACAAAAAAAGTCATAGTATAATATGTCGAAAAAAGTAATAGTAAAGTATGTTAAAAAAAGTCATATGGTATCTCGAAAGATTCATGAAAAGAAGTCATAGTAAAGTATGTCGAAAATTTCATGAAAAAAAGAAATGGTATAGTATCTCGAAAATTCAATGAAAAAAAAGTCATAGTATAATATGTCGAAAGATTCATGAAAAAAGTCATAGTAAAGTATGTCGAAAATTTCATGAAAAAAAAGTCATAGTATAGTATGTCCAAAAAAGTGGTAAAAAAGTCACAGTATAGGATGTCGGAAAAGTGATAAAAAAAAGTTGGTTTACTATGTCGAAAAGTGGTCAAAAAGTCATAGTATACTATGTCAAAAACAGTCATAGTATAGATTGTCGAAAAATGTGGTAAAAAGGTACAGTATGTCGAAATCGGTCATAGAATAGCATGTCAAAAAAAAAATGGTAAAAAGTAATAGAGTATGTTGAAAACAGTCATAGTTTAGTATGTAAAAAAAAGTCAAAGTACAGCATGTCGAAAAAAGTGGTAAAAGGTCACAGTATAGTATGTCAAAAACAGTGATACAAATTCATAGTACACTGTCGGAAAAGTGGTAAAACATTAATATAGTACGTCAAAAAAAGTGATAAATCCAAAGTATAGTATATAGAAAGAGTCATAGTCTAGTATGTCGAAAAAAGTAATAGTAAAGTATGTTAAAAAAAAGTCATAGTATAGTATGTCGAAAATTTCATGAAAGAAAAGTCATAGTATAGTATTTCAAACTTTTCTGAAAAAAAATCAGAGTATAGTATGTCGAAAAAAGTGATAAAAATTCATAGTACGTTATGTTGGAAAAGTGGTAAAACATTAATAGTATAGTACGTAGAAATAAATCCATAGTATAGTATATAGAAAGGGTCAGAGTCTTAAGACTTTGAGGATGAAAAGTTATCAAAATGATGAGTTTTCACTGAACGACCTGACGGTGGCGTGGCGGCCATTTTGAGCCATTCGCCATGCAACAGGAAGTTGTTGTAACTCAACTGTACATAGTCTGATTTGCCCCAACTTTCTCAGGTATGATAAGGGTCCGGTCCTGATGACATGTACATGGAAAATATACTCATAGCCCCAAGACGTTAGCCGCGCCCCCTTTCATAACTCATGAACTGTTTGTCGTAGAGTCTTCTGGGAGGTGTCATATCACTCAGCAGAGTTCCTGTTTCATTGGTTAAGGTTAGCCCCACCTCCTCACATTAGCCCCGCCCCCTTTCATAACTCATGAACCACATGTCATAGAATCTTGTGGGAGGTGTCCTATCACTCAGCAGAGTTCCTGTTTCATTGGTTAAGGTTAGCCCCGCCCCCTACACATTAGCCCCGTCCCCTTTCATTACTCATGAACCGTTTGTCGTAGACTCTTGTGGGAGGTGTCATATCACTCAGCAGAGTGCCTGGTAAGTTGGTATTGTTATCCCCGCCCCCTACACATTAACCACGCCCCCTTTCCTAACTCGTGAACCGTTTGTCGTAGAGTCTTGTGGCAGGTGTCATGGCGCTCGTCAGAGTTCCGGTTTCACCACGTCGGTCGGCGTCCCGCCAGTACCCTCGACGCGCGAGGAGGGGCGAGGGCCCGTTCATCGCTGCTCGCAGCTTTAATTTTTTTGTTGTTATAATATAATTTTATATAATTTAATATAATGTGCTTTGTCTGTTAAAGGGACTGTTTGTAACTTTTTAAGCGTATAAATGTAGCGGGTCGCCACACATGCGCGTTCGCATATGCGCGCTCGCGTGTGGCCGGAGCCTCGTCTCCGCTGCCTGTTTACCTTCACTCAGACAGAGCGCGCGTGCTCGCGTACTCGCTCCACCTCTACTAGACGTGAACGCGCGCTCACTCCACACTGCAGAAGAGTTAGTTTAGCTCTGAGAATATCTAGTGAATGTCCAGGGGACGTTTGTGCAGAAATAAATGCTGCAGCTCCTCCAGACCAACAGAGGTTTTCCGTGTCTTGTGAATTGACGGGGCTCCTCCACGTGTTACGTTGTCGTCTCGTTACCGACCGGGTGCCGGTGTCTCCCTGCGGTCGGGAGGCGATAACGTAACTCGTTGAGGAGCCCCGCTGCCTGAGCCTGCGCTGAGCAGGAAAAGCCAACACTAGGATCAGCAGTGATTCATGGAGAGACCTTCGTCTGGTCAGCTAACATTACTGCCAAGCAGCTGAAATATAGAGTGATATTGTGCTTTTAGCTGACGTGTGCCGCCTCACTGTTTAGAGCGATGCTCGTTCATGTCTATTTAGAGCGAGCAAGCGCGAGCCCGACGCTGACTTTCGTTGATTTCAAGGCCACAGGTGTCGCTGTTAACAAGCATTTCTGAAAGTTACAAATAGTCCCTTTAAGAAGTGTTTATTGAGTTCATAATACTATGCTTTGATGTTTGTAAATTAGTTCTCTTTATTAAAAAAATAAGAAAAAAAAGGTGCCCACACGGTGCTCAGTGGAGTGAAGAAGAGACAGATAGCGTTGCTGTGCATCAAAGCTTATTTCTGTTACAACTAGGCAACATTATGGTGTGCTGTTTATTATCCATGCACTGCTTATCAACGATAAATAGAAGAAGTAAACAAAAGAGAAAGAAGACAAGACTGGCAGGAGACAGAAAAGTCAAGAGAGCTTTAATACATTTATTACAGAGGGTGGGGGGTGGTGGGGGGTATTCAATTAAGAGAAGACATTAACTCAGTGAACCTGCAGACACACAGCAGTGACTGGGTGAGCAATAACTTAACCCTCTGTACAAAGACTAGTGCTGTGTAACACAGCTACAGGTTACTGAAGGGTGGGTGGATTTGGCACATTGCATTTCTAGAATCTTCCAGCCCCTGATACCACTGTGGAATGGAACAAAACAACAGCAAGCAGGCGGAGAAGAGTTCAGACAGGAAGGAGGAGCAAAGAGGAAGTGAGAGAGGCGCTACAGTGTAGTCATGTCGTTGAGGGCCAAGTCCAGCTCCTCACTGAGAGCCTTGCCCTTCAGCTTCTGAGCATACACTTCATCTGGAGGAGGATAAGGAGGAGGACAAACACACAGATAGAGAGACGAACGACCGAGCAGACAGATGCACAGAAAGGAAATGGAATGAGGCGAAAGGACAGGAAAAAGAAAATTAATCAAAAGTGGTAACCCTCAAACTGAACAACTGATTCAACTGTTATCAAGCCATTGAAAAGGCGTTATGAGTCGCTATAAGCACCATAGATTTGGGTTAATAGGGGCTTACTACGCCTACTACATTGTAAAAGTGAAAGTGAAACTTAAAATCAACATCTTCTAACATGTAAAACTGCATGAAACGTTTCTTTTTGAACACAAACAAAAAAGCTTCTTTAGGTTTAGGAAAAAAACAGTTAGATTCATGCAATAAAACAACAACTTATTTAGGTTTAGGCAACAAAACCACAAACCCATGCATCATCCTTTACCTCCACCCCTTATGGAGTTTCACACTGTCTATACTACAGTGCCTGACTTCTGCTTCTGCTCCTGTTATAATTACTACGGTCACTAGAGGTCGCTGTTGTCTTCTTTTATAGCTTCCTTCAGTGATCTACTAGTGAATAGATGATATTAGTGGGTGTAATAGGCCCCTATTGACCCACATCTATGGTGTTTATAGCACCTGATAATGCCTATTTAATAGCCTGACAACAGTCTACTCGGCTGAACAGAACGACCAACAGTCTCTGGAGTTAATGTCATCACACCAGCTGGTTACTGCAGCTCACCGAGCACAACAGCTACAGCTCATTCAGCCAAATGATGTAAACCCTGATCTCTAGAGACTGGCACACTCAAACTGAACAAGTCATGCAGTGTCATCAATGAATGCTACAACACGTCAGAGACAACAGGATCAGTATCAGGCCATGCCTACACACTTCCTAGATCAGTTGTTAATGTAAATGATCAGTGCATTCAGGTGACCCTCTAGAGGCCGACAAAGCTGAAATTCGATCAGACTCTAAAATGAGTCGTGCGGCTCAAAATTTGGGCCAGAAACGGGTTAAAAATCGTACAGTGCATGCCCAGCTTTAGAGGTGATAAACTGCAGTACACAGCACAGCTGTCCAGCCAGTCATCAATTCAGTTCCAACAGGCAGAACTGGAACTAGCGAAGCTGTTCGTTACTTTAACATTAATCACTGCAGGACAGAGAGCAGACATGTTACACAGGTGAGTGAGTGTTAAATACCTTCCAAATCATCAATGGTCTTCTCCAGCTTGGCCACAGATCTCTCTGCAAACTCGGCACGGGTCTCCGCCTGGGACACAAAACCACAGCACGCCATGTGTCAGCACATGTTGTATGAACACTTCAACCTCACATGGAGGAGTAAGCAACAGAAAGAAAATCTCACCTCTTTCAGTTTGTCACTAAGAACTTTAATTTCTTCTTCGTATTTGTCCTCCTTTTGTGTGTACTGAAATCCAAACATAAAAAGATATTAAAATACATTTACAACTTGCGTATAAGGAGACAGACTTCATGAATATGAGATATTGAATTTCTTTAAGAAAAGCAAGTCGGATAATTATGCATAATTGAGTGTGAAATAGTGAAATGTTAAGACAGCTGACGGGCATTTGAACCTTGCTATTATGTTACTTTAACCTAACTTTAATGCTCCAGTGTATCCTATTCTAAAGGAGATAAGAAAGGAAGCATTGAAGCAGCTTTCCTTAGCATTTAGAGAATTCAAACAGCTCTTATCATGGCTGGTACTGAGATATTTCTGGGTCATTTCACTCCGTTAGGAACCTTCCTAAGCAAAAAAGACTTTTCGACTGCAGCCACAGCTTCATTTGTTCAAAGAACCTTCCTCTGAACTCTTTCTCAGGTCTCTACGTCTCTAATGAGGACTGGATGTGTGCTGTGACTGGCTGGTCTGGCCTGTGGCTGAATGCCCCCTCAGCAGCTCCTACTGTACCTTCTCAGCCTGGGCTTCCAGTGACTTCAAGTTGTTGGTGACATTTTTCAACTCTTCCTCAAGGTCACCCGATTTACTGAGCAAGGTAAGGGAGAGGAAAAGCAAGAGAAGGAAGAAAGAGCAGTGATTTGAAAGGAAGGAAAGCAGAAGAGCTCAAACCCTAACATCGTTTTGAAGGACCACTCCGACATCCTGTCTTACTCAGAGACAGAAGATGGACATCTGTCCTGGAGCTGCTCTGCTTACATCGGACTCTGAGCAAGACAGCGAAAGAGGCCTTTAAGCAAAGTTTTTAAATGGAAAATGCAGACATGGTCGGGTGGAGGATTCCATCCAAAACTAAGATATACTGTAGATTAATCACAAATTAAAAGACAAGTCTGTTGTTATCCTATATTTTTCCAGTAAGTCCCATTTGCAGACTCGAACCAACAACATGGTCTTTGGACTTCCCTTCTCTGTATCAGGATCAGTAATTTCCTAAAACAGATGGCCACTCTAGTTTTTAAAACGTTAGCCAAAGAGAAGCACTATTTTCATCAATACATCCATCCATTATCTGGAACCGCTTATCCCATTCAGACTGATCCTTTTGGTACATTTTACTAGTAAAAGTACTCATTGTGCAGTAAAATGTTCTTATCTATAGTCCTTATCTCAACAAACAACCCACGCAGCATACTGTTGAGAAAAGTTATGATCCAAGGCTGAATATTTACTTATTACCTCCTCAAGTAGATCAAGTCATTGTTGGTTTTGGTCTTTTCATGGGATTTGTTAACAAGAAAAAGAATATAGAACATCAGCAGACTTGTCCTTTACGTGCTAGTGCTAGGGTTAAGTGCTTGAGGCTAAGTGCAGGCTAGACAGGAAACAGAGAGAGGGGTTGAGAGGCTGCAGGTCAGAGGAGCAGAATTAGACCTTAGTGGAGTTCGAACAGTTAAGTACCTCGTCCTCTCCGCACATCATGGACTTCAAATTCTGGTCCATTAGTCTGAGCTCCTCCTCCAGCTCCCTCACTCGCCTGAAGGGGTTAGTCCAGGAGGTCGGGGGTGAGTGGGGGGGGGTCAGTGGGCACGGCAGCCAAAAAACAACAACAAACAGTAACAAGTCTCATACCGCCGGTGCTGAGGCCTGTACTACGAAGAGAGTTCAACATACCCAGAGTATCTTCTCGTTATCTGGTTTAACTAACCCTAACAAGCAAGATCATGCTAAGCGGTCCTACGACGGTGGTTATCAACTCGGTAAATCAGCCCAGGGTTTCTCAATCTGGTCACATGAAAGGGGCGGTGTTTGCACCATCTGACCAATCACAAACATGGACAAGTCTGCTGTCAGCAGAGTGGCACATTTTACAAACCAAGAGCAAATATAATATTAGACAATACGAAGAAGTTAAACACATAATCAGGCTAAAATTAACACAGTTGAAGCTGCCATATACAGGAAGGACAGCTGGCAAAATAAAAATGTCGATGTGTGAATGCGTAAATTGACATTAATTTAACGGCCTGAAAAGTCAGATATAGTGTAATGGATGAGATAATTACACTTCATTATGGCCTTTGACAAAGTTGTGACGTGTGTGACTATTTCAGCCTTTTTTCAGCTGCGTCCCCGACTCCGCCAGTGTGAAACGGACTTGAGAGCGAGTAAAAAAATAAATATAAAAATATAATTCAAAGCGGTAAACACCCAGAGCATACAGTCAGCTGTCCTTCCTGTATTTGTCAGTTTAAACTGTGTTGTTTTTAGCCTGGATTATGACTTTAACTTCTTCGTATTTGTGTAATATTATCATACGATCTGCATACTGAGCTCTGATTGGTCAGTAGGCGGTGCTTTTATACGAGTTGATCTCTTATCTGGAACCCAATCTGCTCCGTAGCAGGTTATGTTTTCAGCATAAGAAGTGAACCACCGTCCCGTCGTAGGACTGAAAACCCTAAAGGGTTAAACCCTGAAGTTACCTCGCTAACCCCAAATTCTGCTTCGTAGTACAGGCCTCTGGTGTATTCAGGCATGCACTACATGAAAACACACAACCAGGTTGGCCTCTATGAGATTAGTGTATTCGTTATGATCACACATGATGCTAGACTACAACAATACTTTGCACTCATGCTGAAATGATTGGGTGAATAATCAATCAATCATAATCATTTGCTGGCTACTTATAGCCCAAATGCTTAAAAAAATATTGAAAAATAATATAAAAGAGTATATTAATCAAAAACAATCACTGATTGCAGTTGTTAAGAGAATCATTATATGAGTCCATGCAGCACTTCCACTACTGTCAACATTACAAACACAACACTGTTGTAAAGTAAGAAACTCATCAATGAACAGTGAATGTGTAAGATCACATGTTGCCATAGTAGCGATCACATGATCACTACTATGGCAGCATGAATAATGTACGGTGGCTCTCGTGTTGGTGTGAGGTGTTGACTTACGCCTCAGCCACCTCAGCGCGCTCCTCTGAACGCTCCAGGTCACCCTCCAGGATCACCAGTTTACGTGCAACCTGCACACAATCAGCACACACACAGAGTTTAAACAGATGATCTGTCATTACACACACTTTTAGCATTTATCCTCACTGGCACTACTCCTGGGTTCTATACTGTACTTATTGTGTGGAGTATGTACCGTATTCAGGGATGGGTCCCAAGTCAAGTCCAAGTCATAAACTCATTACTCGTCCATCACCAAGTATTGTCTTGTGGCCACTGTGTGTGTTGGTATAATGTTGGTTTTGTCTGTGTTTGTGTGTTTAAAAGCATAATAAAAATATTCTTGAAAAAAAAAAATGTGTTTATTACTTTCAGATCATCTTTCTACCATTTGGTGTATTATCCCTGTGACACAGTGACATCATAATATCTGAGCTGAATGTCGCCGTGATAATCTGACATATCATCTGTCGTCAGTCTGCACACGTTTACCTCTGACTTCTTTTTGTTTTTTAATGTCTCTAATGTTCTTTATTTCAGTCACTTTTCCAGTGTGAACATATTGACAACCTGGAGTGTGTAGTAGCAGCTTGTAGTGTGGAACTGGGACACATCTTACTGTATGTTTACGACATCAAACAGTGATTTCCCCACCTCTTCATATTTGCGGTCGGCCTCCTCAGCGATGTGTTTGGCCTCCTTCAGTTGCATCTCCTGGATCTCCATCTTCTCCTCGTCTTTTGACGCCCTGTTCTCTATGACCTTCATTCCTCTGAGTGACGAGAGGAGCAGACAGTCAAAAACAACTCTATACGTGTGTCCATCAATGTTTATATCAAAAACTGTAAAACTTATTAAACCTATCTCCTCCTAAATTTTTTTGCTTTTTTGACACCAAACTTGCGGCATCTTCAGACTGTTCTCCACAAACCATCCAGCCAGATTTATGTATTATCAAAAATTGAGCGCACAGTGCATCAAAACGTTTTAGTGTAAACAGTACTGTACACAGCTACTACAAAGTCTCGCTATATAAAGCCCCAATATTCATGAAAATAAATGACAAAATGTTGAGGTCATGGTAGATGTAGGGTGGTAAATTTCAGAATTTTATCTCAAAAACTGTATTTTTTACAGTATTTTGAATTCTATCCTCATGTCAACCATTGCAGTCAATGGAAATCAAGCATTTTTAATCAGTTTGTCACTTATGGGGCAATCAGTCTTCATAAAAAGGTCAGAGAATAGCGAAATCATCAGCATGTTATTTGTTCCATTCAACCCCTCCGTATTAAGGGGATGCATCGATGTCCCTTTTTCATGTCTAGCCCCCCACCCCCCTTTAGCACCACTGAGTGCAAATTATCTGGTTGGTTTAATCCAGCCGTGCAAACACAAACGGAAATCAATCAAGTGACATGAAGCTCTTCACCTCTCGCTCTCGTCTGCAGCCTTCTCAGCCTCCTCCAGCTTCTGCAGAGCGGTAGCAAGTCTCTCCTGAGCTCTGTCCAACTCCTCCTCCACCAGCTGGATACGCCTGTTCAGAGATGCCACTTCTGCCTCAGCCTGTAGGGACACACACACAAGATATTATCGATAAGAGCCTGAAGTCACATTACAGCCAAAATGATAATGATAACTGCCTATAGAACAGCAGACTAATAATCCATAACTGAATGCATGAATCAAATACTTGCTACCTAAAAAAATGTAATCAATACAACAATTTCTTTCAATCATTTGATCTTTATGTAACTCTTGAAGCATCCAAATGACAAATATATTCATACGGCAGACCTTTATACTCAGTTCAGACTTGGATGTGGTTAATATTAGGGATGCACCGATGCCGATACCAGATCGGATATCGGGCGGATACTGACCCAAATTGCTGGATCGGGTATCGTGACAATATATCGTTTATATACTATATACATTACGTACTTGAATTTTAATTCCTGTTTAAGGTTTACACTTGAATTGTATTTCCTGATAATTTTGAAGATTTTTTACCAAGTTGCTGGTGTACGATTTATTATTTTAATAATAAAGAACAATTAAATACATTTATATCTATGTATTTATTTGTCACATTTACATAAAATAAAATATAGTAACTATAATATATAATATAGCAAAATAAAATATATAAGAAAAAGTAGAAGACAGAAACAAAGACAAATAGTAGCTTGTGAAAACAGGAGCACGGTGAATGGCAACTGTAAAATACTACATCGTAGAACTACATTTGGACATTTCTCAATAAAGGGATGTCATCTCTGGAACACATTACCAACTGAAATCAAATTAATTCCAGATATAAAGTCTTTTACAACAAAGGTTGAGTGCTGTATCCATTTTTAACAAATTGTACTGTACATTACCAGGGTGTATTAGTTTATTGTGGTAGGCTATGTGTATTGTTAGATTCCATATTTGTAGTGTATTGTGGTTTTATCATAGAGAAAGCTGTGTATTTTAATTACACTGTATATGTAAAAGCCCAACTAGGGACAAGAGCTGAAAATTAGCTATAAACTCTCTGTGCAGCACGTTTCATGCCCTGCATATGAACTAATTGAATCATCCCTATCAAATAAAAATGTAAAATAAAACCAGTCCTCTGGGAGCAGTCAAAGGAAAAGAAAAAGAAGTGAGTCCAAAAGCACCAAAGAAGTGAAGACTGTTGCAGAAACAGGTAGATGGTGAGCCAGAACACATTTGTTTGGTTCAAGTTTTGAGTAATATCGACTACAGTGCTACTCAATATCTTTTTCCATCCAATAGTTGCAGTAGAGGATTAGAAAACTCTGAGAATAACATAGCATGTGTCCCTCTATGCCCTGGTATCGATATCTTTGACAGCTTTTTGATGCGCACCCTCTCTCTGCTCTGCCTCTCCATGTCCGCCTCCCCCTGCAGCTGCTCGGCTCGGTCCTCCGCCTCGAAGGCGACCTGCTGCAGAGTCTGGATCTTCCTCCTCACCGCGTCCATAGACGCTAAAGTCGCCATGCTGAGATGCTGAGAAGACTCAACTCTTCTCCCAGGTGTGTCACCACGGATGTATTTATTAAGAGAACGGGGTTTCCGTGGCAACGGTCAGATGTCCGGGGCAACCAACGCGACGGTTCTTCCGGTCGCAATTTCAAAATAAATTATCGATACGCCTGACTTTGTTTTGTTGATAATATTTTTATTTAAGAAAAGAACATTATTCACAGATATTTAACATGGAGCATTTTCACTTTCTCCCACCCCTCCACTGCCTAGACAATATAACCTATAATAACATATCTATACAGAGAATGATGGTACAAAATTTAGTAGCAAGATTTAAAAAAAATATGTATATAACAAATAAATAAATAAAATAAAAAAGCCAGCAAACACAAAATTAATAAAATAAAACATACATACAGATTAATTTAACATTTTGCATAGGAAAAGATGCATATACTGTACATGCTTTGAAATAGAAACAAATTTGTGGATGCTCAACTATATAGGCTTATTTACCATCAGTTATTAACACTATATTCTACTGCAGAGGTCCTGAGCCACCTAGTGGCAAAGATGGACAGCCTTAATAAATGGTGCAGGAGCTACAGTATTTGATAATCTATAGGCTACATGATACATTCGCAGTGGGCTGGAAGATGGTCTGAAAAGATTCATATAACTATCACCAAAAGTGGTTTAGGAGGTGGGAGCAGTCTTCTGTCGACTGGCTGCTGGAAGCATGTGGCTGGTGAGAGATCCCACACCCAGAAGAGTCCATCTAGAGGTTTTTATGGAGACAAAGAAACCTATTAGGGTTGAGCTACCTGCCCAATGAGTTCTATTGTGACATGCATTGTAAACATTGTAAAACAAATTAAGCTATAACACCCATTTGCATGCTCATTTCAATATTCTGTTACCTTGATGATGGGGTCCGGTGTAGCAGTGAAATATAATTGCTTTTATGCATGATAAAACATATCAGAAACGCAACCCCCAAACAGTGCACTTCGTAATATGTAACTTCAAGTACTGCAGCAGTCTGTGCACATGTAGCCTGACGTCACTTAAAGAGAGTCTGACGTTATTAGCTCCAGCGCAGCGAAAATCGTAGATTCAAACGCTTTGAACAGATTGGTGTTTGATTCACAAGTAAATATATGGCGTAATTAAAAGTAATCTTCTTTTAAAAGTTTAACCACAGACTGTCAAACATACATCAACAAAGATAGAAAGCTCGCTAGCTACTTTACCATAGAAGTCAATGGAGCTAAGTTAGCTCCCGTTAGCATGAGCTGAGAATAAGTAGAGATCGTTACGCGATCGTTTGAAGTTCGTAACAATTCAAGTAGCTGGATAGCAAGACATGCTGATTTGCCATCTGTATAGTCTTACAAATGCATATTAGACAATCATTTACTTACATTTGGAGGCGAAATCTGCGCTAACACCTCCTCCTGTTGGCACATGTTCCGCCATGTTTGTTGTTTTCTTCTTCTTCTTCTTCTTCTTCGGTGTTTATTGGCGGTTGGCAAACAACGATTTGGTGCATTACCGCCACCTACTGGTCTGCTGGCGTGTGGAGCTGACTGGCTAGTACTTACAATATTCAAAAACAATAAATACATATTTTTAAAACTCATATATATACATATATACATATATATACACACATATATATACATATATATACACATATATATATATATATATATGTGTATATATATATAATAAGTTATTTTTAAACTCATATTTTTCAATCATTAATTTGTCTAAGGTACTGAAATAATATTATATATATATATGTATACATATATATACGTATATATATACATATATACGTATATATATGTATATATATACGTATATATACATATATATACATATATATCAAATATATATATACATATATATATAATATTATTTCAGTATCTTAGACAAATTAATGATTGAAAAATATGAGTTTAAAAATAATTTATTGTCATATTTATTGACACACATATATATATATATCTATATATATATATACACTCATTTAGTGAGTTCTTTTGTAGAATATCTATTAAATCAAAGTGTACTTGGATTTCTCCCTCATATCTCTCACAATGCAATACTCTTGCTCACAGTAATTACATCTACTTGTATCATGTTTGCCTATTTTTTTTAATAGTGTGCTTTTTAGTCCAGTGTGTCCAAATTTAAGTCTTTATATCACTATGATCCAACCTGACAATGTTTTTGAAATACTGGGACAAAGTCAGTGAGATCATGTTGATTTCATTGAGATTTTCATGAGATTTCATTATCCGGATCAAGTTTTGAAATACCCGGATGTTTTTACAAGCAATGTTAGAGTCACAATATTGATTGAAACACAAGAAGTCAAATGTTACATCTGCCCCCCTACGTGCAGGGCAGATTGTAACAGCATATGGGGGCAGTTGAAACAATAAGATGTATATATACAGCATGCAGGATGTATATTGACTAATTTACTTTCAAACACTGCTTTCACTCTCAACTAATTCATATACAAAACCCCGGATATAAATAAACAGTTCCCTGTGCTGAATTTGGTATTGCTGTTCAGTATATTAATATTCAGTGTGTTATTTAGTTATTGTTATTATAGTTATTTTCTCTTTATCAGGTTTGGTAAAGCTCATTTGACTTATGGTAAAGCAAGCCATGTGGTTTATGAACTCTATGAAATGCTTCATGGCTTTAGAGCATTCAAAGATTATAATATATAAAAATATTATTCAATCACACACCCATAACTATATAAAGCAGCTATTTAACAAGAAAGATAATTGCTCAGACACGGCAGACTGTAAATGGCATCAACTCTCTTGCTGCGTTAACAGTGCAAATATGTAGAACTTGATGTCCTGAGGCTGAGATGTTCGTGTTGGAGTTGGAGTTGGAGTTGGAGTGAGTAAGCAGTGGGAGCATAAACAAATTCATGCATTGCTTCAATTCTTTTCCATCTTTGGTAACATCACCGTAACAGCGCACACAGGAAGGTCCCACTCCTTTCAGGACGAATAAAGTGAGACCTCACCCGTCCCTACATGTACGTCCTTCTGATATTTTGCACTATAATTGGTCAGAAATGCTGTGACTCATAACTCATAACTGTCCAGAATCACTGGCTCTGGTCTTCAAAGCACTTTCTGAGCATAAGCTTAGAGGTAATGTAATATAAACCACTAACATTATACTCACCAAGTCAGCGTAGAAAGTTAAATGAACACTTACAGTAGTAGTTAGGAATGGTGTAAGAGCACTGGTTTGTAGCTACACCAACTGTTTTTTGCTAAACCCCAAAGAAGTTGTAGTTTTATATCCTAAACCTAACTTTTTCTTTGCCTAAACCTAAAGAAGTTGTTGTTTCATTGTCTAAACCTAAAAAAGCCTTTTTGTTTGTGTTCAAAACATGACCTTTCATTCAGTTTTACATGTTAGAACGTGTTGCCTTTACTTTCACTTTCACTTTTACAATGTAGTAGGCATAGTAGGCCCCTAATCACCCGCATCTATGAAGCTTATAGTGACTGATAACGCCTATTTAATGGCCTGATAACAGTCGAATCAGATGGCTGTAGAAAAAGTTGAGCCAGGATCAACTATAGTCCTGGACTGTCCTGTGTTTTTTTTTTGCTCCGCGGTGGCACCACCTTGTATGTCCCTGTTCAGTAGTGTTCAACGTTTTGGAAAAGGGAGAAATACCAGTTCTAGTATACTATAGTACTTCATATGAATATTGGTGTATGATGTACATTATGATATACAGTGTTTTAGCATTCTTTTACTAAACTGTACTTTTATCTTAGCCCACAGTGTGTACTCAAAGGGGCTCCACATGAACGGCAGTACAGCAGCATCTGCACAGGCTGGTGTCAAGCAAGGATTAAAGAAACCAAATCCTCCACGTCAAGCTCCCCAGATTGGTTAGATGGCATTTGCCTCAAGGCGCTGACAAGCTTTATGATATGTTGGTCGAATCTGATACTCCACATGACAGATTTAATACTGCCTCTGCTGGTGCTGTCAGCGGTGAGATGGCTACTCAGCAGCACTTTTTAAATGGAACTACAGATTTGGAGATTTAGCACAACCTGCTTGGAATCGTGCTCCAGAAGGTCAACATTATTTGACATGAGATGTGGGAGTGTAAAGTTTGACTGACAGCTGCTCTGTGCATATTTGAAACACAGAAGGAGCTAAGACTTGACACTGTTGGGTTTATATCACTTGTAATGTCACTGATGGCCTAAATTTACAACTGAGCAGTAATTCAAGTTAAGCAGCCTGGCACTACTTTATTTTACAACACCTGAAGGAATCAGTTTGAGTAGTGATATATGAAACATTGACAGCCCATGTACCCAACAACATGGCCCCTGTGTTACCGTGGAGGGGATCAGATGTGACCGCACTAAGTACAATAGGTTAATGTGGTCTTAATATAGTCGCCTCTCTGCAGTAATGTGACCCATTGCATCAGCTCCCTTCACTCACATCTGTTGCTTTTTTCTCCGCCTGCTCCAGCTTCTCCTGGGCATCCTTCAACGACTCCGAGTATTTGTCGAGCTCATCCTCCACTCCTTTCAGCTTCTTCTGCAGACCAAGCAGCTCCTCCTCCAGCTACAGGCCAAGTAACATACAGTACACATACACAGAAACACGTCAGATAATACAACCATAAAGGACATTGAAATCATTTAGAATAAGAATAACTCTTTTTATACCACTTGCAGCGAGGCCTGCGAGGATAATCGTCTCTGCCCAATATGCAGGATATCTCAACAAACCCTGTCTCCTACAAAATACATTTATATTAGTGCTGCACAATTATGGCCAAAATCATAATCACGATTATTTTGATCAATATTGAGATCATGATTATTTATCTTGATTTTAGGGACAAAATAATTTAATTACAATTTCACATTTAAATATTATAAAAAATATTATCCTTTTACCTGTTATTGTCATCCATAGTAGTTATTTGCATAAAAAACACACAATTCAAATGATTAGGAAAGAAAGTGATTGTATTTTTATTTAACTATTTGCTTTGATTAAAACAAATCTTGGCATTAGTAGTTCTATATACTGTATTATAAGCTCTTTAGGAAGTATATTTCTTCTCTATTATCTATTTTATATTGCTGTGAAAACATCTCCTTCAAACAACTGGAGTTTCTCGCCAAAAAACGTAGATATGAGACTGCTGAAAACCGTCCAGCTTCGACCGGCTGCTGATGACAATGTTTGCCAACCTTAAAAGAGAACTCCATTTATTTATCATTGCACTGTAACACTGTCGGTTTTTAAAAATCGATGCAGCAGAACCAGAGATATTATCTTTTTTTATTCCACATATTCT
The DNA here is from genome assembly GCF_043250625.1 of Sebastes fasciatus. Lineage (NCBI taxonomy): Eukaryota > Metazoa > Chordata > Actinopteri > Perciformes > Sebastidae > Sebastes > Sebastes fasciatus. The sequence continues at coordinate 5,830,535 of NC_133813.1, forward strand.
GCCGCCTAGTTGTCGGACAGTCGGATTGTCCAACAGTATCAAGTAAGAAATGCAATCCAGGCAGCTTTATGTTTCCCTCAAATTTATTTGCAAATCCAAATTACTTGTGTATGAACATCATTTTTTTAGGAGAGACAGTGTTGCTCAACTAACCAGATTCCCACTTCCCTTTCCTTTAGCACCAAGGAATGCTCATTACATAAAGCAACAATGGGCATGCGCAAATTGAGGTGATGATGTTATTATTTACCAAACACACTTGAAAAATCTCTGTTTTAGTGACTTAAAGCTCTGTTTGCATGTAGACGAGAGGCCAAAATGTGTAGAGGAAAATATTTGTTTTCAAAAACATCTGTATACGTGTGGATAAGGCCTTAACATTACAGTTAACAGTAAACATGTCACGTACAAAGTCCAAAAGTTTGCCATTTGCCATTATACATCAGCATTACCCCCCAACCTCATACCAAATCATACATAAATCAAGTCTAACAGACATATTACTTTGAAATTTAATGATTTGGATTAAGTGGACGGAGTCACCGCGACGTGACCCATTGGTTTGTGGACTGCCGTTTTGAAGCCTCGAGTTTGGCATTTTGGCTGTTGCCATCTTGATTTTTGGCCGTCACTATGTTATGTTGTTTTTTGTACAATTGAACACTGACATTTTTAGGCGACCAAAAAGGTTATAATTAACTTTAATACACTGAAAACACACTGTGAAAGATTTAAAGTTGTAGGAAGAAAACCTGGACAACTCCCAGACCGGACAACGCCGTGGTAGTGACCTGTCAATCACAAGGTAGCCACGTCCCAAAGCATCCCCTGCTTTATGGTCTATTTGACTCTAAATGGGACCATAATTTACTAAATGAACATCATGCTGTATTGAAGAAGACTCAAAACTAGCAATTGAGACCATAAACTCATGTTTACAATGTTTACTGAGGTAATAAATCAAGTGAGAAGTAGGCTCATTTTCTCATAGACTTCTATACAATTAGACTTCTTTTAGCAACCAGAGGAGTCGCCCCCTGCTGGCTGTTAGAAAGAATGCAAGTTTAAGGCACTTTGACATTGGCCTCACTTCTCAGATCCGGAGGTTGAAAACTGTTTGGGACTAATAGGCAGACTGTCATCAAATCTGCGGAGCATATTCATGCCATCCCAATAAATCCCTTTTTATCATAATGACCCCATAACAGAAAATATCAATCCAACAAGCAGATTGCTCAGATGAACCCCTTCCATTTTGGACTTCAGGCTCATTTATGACTCATTTGCAAAGATTGTTTCAGCAAGTTGCCATTTGCAACGACAGCTTCGAGAACTATAAAAAGCCAATTGTAAATGACAGTGATGTGGCTCGACCACAATGTCCTTTCTATATCACTTCTGTCAGTCTCTCCCAGCCTGTAGCCATGTAAGGCCTCTCAGTCACAAATAGCCTGGGACAGTCCTGATCCGACAGTCGACATTGTGGCAGCTCCCAAACCAACAGCCTTGACTGTCTTTCTGAGAGGAGCAACAATTCAAAGAAGGTGGGGGTCTTTAGAGGGACCACAGAAATAGACATGCCAGTATCCAATGCTCCTACGCAGATGGAAGTGATTGTGCAGGCATTGTAATGACTACCCGCTAGGATCCCCTGGGAACAAATGCTATGTGGACAGTTACATAGTTGAATAGCTGCTATCTATTCATTGATTGCTAAGTGATCTTGTTAATTACACCGTGGAACTGCACAGGAGAGACTGCAAATCCTCCATAACGATATATGACTGTGTTCTTTATAGCTGAAATAATAAGCACTGGATTTGGCAGCAAATTATGAATGTACTGGATCAGGCTGGTCTCACACACTGTTGGTAGCTATACCTATGAATAGTACTGCATTGTAATTTGTGTATATCCCGCAAAATCAATTTGTGTGTAATTCACTTAATCATGAACCAGGAAGTATAAAGAGAGGTGAGGGAGGAGGTAGAGGTGGATAGGTGAGTCTAAAAATAACGCACTTTCACCCAGGCGTTTGTGTCCCGTGTGAAACCAAAAGTCAACGTTGATTTATTTGTCACGTAACTGACATACTTAGGTAACGCCACTTTCTGGGCTATTTTAAGCTAAACCACTGTCTCTTCCTAAACCTAACTAATTTGTTTTGTTGCCTAAATCTAACTAAGTAGTTTTGTTGCCTAAACCTAACTAAGTAGTTTTGTTGCCTAAACCTAACTAAGTAGTTTTGTTGCCTAAACCTAACTAATTAGTTCTGTTGCCTAAATCTAACTAATTAGTTCTGTTGCCTAAACCTAACTAAGTAATTGTGTTGCCTAAACATAACTATGTAGTTTTGTTGCCTAAACCTAACTAAGTAGTTTGGTTGCCTAAATCAAACTAAGTAGTTTCGTTGCTTAAATCTAACTAAGTAGTTTCGTTGCCTAAACCTAACTAATATGTTTTGTTACCTAAACCTAACTGAGTAGTTTTGTTACCTAGACCTAACCAAGTAGTTTTGTTGCCAAACCCTAACACAGGCAGGACTTTTAATATTGTACTGTGTTGTTTTTCAATCTATCCATTCATAATTACAAGTTCTTAAAACAAAACGTATTTTAAAGCGCCCCAATGAAAACCACATGCTCTTACAGTAACCCCCCAGACAGCTGTACAGCACATGGTGCTACAATAGACACAGTTGATCAGGACATTTGAATTCATTGTCTTGGGAATCATGAGGATTACAGTGCAGCTCTCTGATAGACAGTCCTTTGTTTATGTGTCTGAGCCTTTACGACCCTGTACATATCCATCGCTGTGAGATATGGTGTACTGCAAGGCTCCATATTAGGCCTCATCTTATTTTTATTATACGTGCTTCCACTGGGTCATGTTGTTCTGCTCTTTCTCTTCCTCTTCCTCTCTTAGTTCCCAATTAGACCAATGCTGGCTGGATGCTTGTACCAATGATGATATATTGGCCAGTATTTTTTATTTTTTTTTACATTACACATAACATAAACAAACGTGTGATAAGGATCCCTTAAATTTTATTTCTAGGGGCACCTTGTCGTAAACAAGAAAACACTCTGCAAGCTGCTTGTTGGATTGATATTTTCTGTTATGGGTCACTGAGATAAAATGGGGTTTATTGTGAAGGCATGAATATGCTCCGCAGATTTGATGACAGTCTGCCTATTAGTCCCAAACAGTTGTCAACCTACGGTTCTGAACAATGAAGCCAATGTCAAAGTGCCTTAAACTTGCATTCTTTCTAACAGCCAGCAGGGGGCGACTCCTCTGGTTGTTAAAAGAAGTCTGATTGTAAAGAAGTCTATGAGAAAATGAGCCGACTTCTCACTTGATTTATTACCTCAGTAAACATTGTAAACATGAGTTTATGGTCTCAATCACTAGTTTCAAGTCTTCTTCAATACAGCATGATGTTCATTTAGTAAATTATGGTCCCATTTATAGTCCATAAAGCAGGGGATGCTTCAAGGCGTGGCTACCTTGTGATTGACAGGTCGCTACCACGGCGTTGTCCAGTCTGGGAGTTGTCTGTGTTTTCTTTAACCCTTTCATTGTCATCTTCTTACTGTCCACTAACTATCAAAGTATAAAATGACCCTAAAAAATACTATAATAAAGATACTGGGTGGGACATTTTTCAGCTCTTTGCTGAACAACGTAATATGTAATATGTAACGTACACTGTTTTTACCTCTAAAACATCTACTGGCTACCTGTGCATTTTCAGAAGACATTTAAAGATTTTGTTCCTTTAAAGCAACATTACAGCTATGTATCTTGTGATTAACAGCTGCAATGTGGCCACAAGAGACAACAACGAGCTAATGGTAACAAACAAGTATCTATCTAAAGTTTGCTATCATCACCTAACTTTAGCCAGTATTAAAGCTTCAGTAGGCAGAATGTTTTTGGCATCATTGGGCAAAAAATTCCATAATAACCTTTCAGCATATTGTAATTCAAGTGTTCTGAGAGATAACTAGACTTCTGCACCTCCTCATGGCTCTGTATTCAGGTTTTAAAAAATCTAACCGTGACGGGAGACTTTGACCAATCACAGGTCATTTCACAGAGAGAGCGTTACTATTGGCTGTTCTTTCAATGGAGGCAGCTGTCAATCGCTCACAAACTCTATCAAACGGTCAAACTAGGCAGCGCTGATCAAATATGAATCAATATTCTGTTACTGTAATGCCTATTTCTTGCCTCAAATTTTTTCAGAAGCATCATGTAGTGTACTGTTTAGCTGTAAAATGAGAAAGTTTGCTCCGGCTGGTGGGTAGTGCTTGGTATTTCCTCAACTTGATCTCAACATGTTTGTTGGGTCACAAACTTTCTCATTTTACAGTTAAACAGTACGATACAAAATGTTTCTGAAAACATTTGAGGCCAGAAATAGGCATTACAGTAACCGTAATTTGATCAGCGCTGCCTTGTTTGACCATTTGATCTGAGATTTGAGTGATTGACAGCTGCTCAGAGACAGCAGGCTCCAGCTCAGCTCTGTTTGTTTGTTTTTCTCTCCGGTCTGCGAAATCTTGCAGATACCATTAGGAGCATCACACCGGATATTTTTTTTTTTTTTCATATTACCTGTCTCATGCACTACTATCAGGATATAGTGACTGTTTTATAAAAAAATACTTTTTTTAAAATCATATTTGCTCCATTTCTACCCACTGCTGCTTTAAGTGTTTTATTGCTTTCAGACAGTAGTTAACACTACTCTGATTCAAACTCTTGACAAACTTGACACAGACTTGGTCAACTTTGTTCTTCGCTTGCTTTACATTGGACTTTACCTACTTGTTACATTGAGTTCCCTTTCTATGTTTCTACTCTTGAAACATTGTTTCAGAACGTTCCATTAATAAATGTATCATAATGTACTTTATTTACCGAAATAACTTTTCTCAAAATTCTAGAACTTCTAAGAGACCGCCCGCTGTGATTTCAGGTTGAGGACCAGCTGGTAGCAGCTCCATCTGTCTCTACCTGTAACTCCATCAGTCTGTGTGTACCTGTTTGCATTTGTCCTCTGCTCCCTTCTTGTCCCCCTCAGCTTGCTCTGCCCGGTCGATGGCGTTCTCCTTATCCAGCTTCAGCATCTGCATCTTCTTCTTGATGGCCTCCATGTTTGCTGTGGTTGTCTTCTCTCAGCGGGCAGCGGGAAAAAGTGTCTGTGTGTTTAGTCCGGCAGAGACAAGAGGACAGACAGAGGCACCGGTCTGGGACAGCTAGGGGACGGAGGTGGACAGGAGCGCGCGTGCTGCTTGTCTGAGCGGCTCGGGGAAGAGCTCGAGGATGGAATACCAGCTGCACGAGCCCCTCCACCTTTTTTTTTTCAGCGAGGATCCGCGCGGGGACGATGCCCATATTTAGGCAGCGACAGTTGTCCAGTGTGCGCGTGACGTCTTGTCTTCAGCATGTCTGAATGAATCCCAGTCAGGTGAGTCAGCTCGACCTGAGACACACCAGCTCCACCTGAGACACACCAGCTCCACCTGAGACACACCAGCTCCACCTGAGACACACCAGCTCCACCTGAGACAAACCAGCTCCACCTGAGACACACCAGGACAACCTGAGACACACCAGCACAGGTAACACTCACAGCTCCACCTGAGACACACCAGCACAGGTAACACTCATAGTCCACATCTCTATTTACTGTATTTACTTACCTACTGTACAGTTCTGAGGTAGGCCTACTTGTACTTCACTTGAGTATTTCTATTTGATTCTACTTTCAGCCGACTAGACTGTCGTCTGGCTATTAAATAGGCTTTATCAGTCGCTATAAGCCCCATAGATGTGGGTTAGTAGGGGCCTACTACATCCGCTAGTAGGTTTTATCATCTATTCACATGGTAGATAATTGAAAGAAGGTATAAAAGAACACGACAGCGATCTCTAGCGACCGTAGTTAATATGACAGGAGCAGAAGCGGAAGTCAATAAAAAAAAAACTAAGTAATTCGCCCCTCTGGCGTGAACTTGTGTGAATCTCTGGTATAAACTAGGCTTCATTTCCTGCCCCTGCTTGAGTATTTCTTTCTCTAGCCTTCTCTCACTGAAGGCCCTTTCAGACACAAGGCGAGGACGGCACCAATGTGCTCTGAAACCCGTTATTTCCAATGGCTAGCGCCACGACACGCCGGCTTTGCTGTGATGTGCACGGTGCTGCGAGCAGCTCTCCTCTGCGGGAAAAGAGATTTGGTGTAGCTCTATTGCCATCAGGGTGGAAACAGTCTGGCTTTTACATGCTGTACGGTGCCAGAGACAGGTTGAGATAAGGAAAAGGAAAAAAAAAAAAAGGGGGTGAAAAATTGCCATAAATTGGAAGAAATACTGGAGGATTGTGACCCCGGGAGGAAACCGGGAGAGGGCAATGGAAAAACGGGAGTTTCTCTGGAAAATCGTGAGGGTTGACAAGTATACAGATGACTATTGTACACAATGCACAGAGAAGGGAAGGAACAGTTAATAGGAGCCCAGCAACTTATTTTTTGTCCAAGAGCCCCAAAGGAGGTTCATCCGCCCATGCCTAGCTAAACCTCAATAAGGCTACGTCCAGACTGCAGGCAAAATCTGATTTTGCTTTGTGCATATCTGACTCAGATCTGTTTTTTGGGGTTTTCAGAACAGTGTGAACAACACCAATTACATGGGATCTGATCTTTTCATTCAGATTTGGGCCACTTTTCACATACATGTAGTCCGAAAATCAGATACAGGTCCGATTGTTTGCAATGTGGCCTCAGTCTGAACAGTCATATCGGAATTCATGTAACTTCTACGAGATCAACATTCGTCAAAGCGAAGCCATCTATGTCACGATCCCACCACCAGACTCAGACTCAGCATCCACACACACACACACACCTCCGTACAGAAGTAGCAGCAAAAATCTCCACGTAGCCTCAGCTGCAACAGATACTGTAGGAATAAAAAGTGAAAATCAGACAGTAAAAGAATAACTCTTGGACAGGCTGCATCATGTTTCCTCCACAGTAAGCTATACACGGAGTAGAGTATTGTTGAGGAACCTCTTCCTCTTGTGAACAGGGGTGAGAAGAGTGTCAAACTGTGAAGAAATGGATGTCAACAGTTTCACTGAAAACGGGCTTTATTGAATATAAATCTGTGGTACAGTGCCCATGAGGTGGTGCTGCTGTGATTTAAGTCAAACTGTGAGCAAAAAAAAAAAGGCTTCGTATGATTACAGTCATTTTGATATCCGCTAGCTGTGCCATGTAAAAAGAAAATGTAAAAGAAAATAAAAGACACTTGTGGCGTTCGGGTGCATGTAAATGATGCTCTGATAAATTATTTAAAGGAGTTAAGTGCATCTAGGTTGGTTGGTTTATAAGCACTGATATAATGGGAACACACAGTGAGCCAACATTAGGCTCCTGGTAATGAGAAATAAAGTGTAAGTAATGTCTAACAGGAGCGCATTAGGTAGCCAAAACATCATGTATATACCTCAGACTAGCATCATAGGATGTGACGAGAAAGGGTTAAACATTAATATTGGCACAGATAACATTGTTACTGGAGCGAAACAAATACAGTCAATATGATGTGAAATGTCTGGAAGTTAAATATATGGCTTCATAATCTTTACACAAACACGTATTCTAATCGAATCCAGGCCAAAAACACCGTAGCTGAAACTAAATACCGACACAAAAAACTTTTTACTAAGATAGCGACTTATTGAAAAATTCCTTTTTTTAATACATTTCATAGCTCAGTCTTTAGAAAAATACTGTTTTTTTCCGACTCGGATTTGTTCCGTTGCAAAGTAAATTTTTTAAAATCTAAACTTTAAAACCGCATTTTATGTCATTGTCCTTATTTCAGATTGAAACAGTATGACGAGTAATATCATCACGGTCAATGTGGTCACCACAGACCTCTGCTTCACAACCAACCATCACCGAGACATCGTGTCTCTTCGCCTCGAAACGTGCACGCACACGCAAAAAAAACATCTGCATAGAAAATTTGCATAGATTATGCATGATTTGCATAGACGCCTAAATTGTGCTGGCCTTCATATCTCTAAAATCTAACAGTAAAGTTCTAACGGGGAAGGCGAGCAGAATTTATCGGCAGGATTTAGTTATTTTGGCATGTACACAACAAAGGCCCTGTTCAGACCTGGTACTAACATGCGTCCTCAGTGATGAAGTAGAGGTGTGAACGCACTCAAGACACATTGAAGACGCATTGAGATCGGATCTTTTAGACCACATTCAGAAGTGGTCTGGGTCACATATGACCACATTCTTCAACTGACGTCCCGCTAAGTTCCTCAGGTGAATAGACCGGCAGACGCAGGTGCTTGTCTGCCTCGCAGCATGGAAACGGCCTGTGTGCTCTACTGTATTCTGTCAGTAAAACTGTATTTTATTAAAATATATCTTATCTATAGGCTACATAATATACAGACTATCAGACTAGGCACAAGAAGTGCATTATTATTATCATACTGTTGGAGATGTGTCAGTGTTTTTGTTCCGCTGTTTTGCACAGAGTTGACGCCCGACCGCCCGACCGCCCGCCCGCCCTCTGACGCTCTGTAACCCGCTGTTGCCGGGCAAAGGTAGCGGTGCCGGCGGTACAATAACCTCTTACTTTGATGATAATAAAATGTACCCGAATATGTTGGATATTACTATAGACATTCATGTAATATTACGTCACAGCGTCTGCTGTATTAGCCATGTGTTTACTGCGTGTTTATTTGCATATAGAGAGGGGAAGTCAGATCCGATCACAAGTGGTCACTCATTTGGAGACTCATTGTAATCCCAGGTGTGAATAGATGTATTTAAAGCTGTCCACTTGTGTTCAGATCACTCAGGACTTATGTTAATACCAGGTGTGAACAGGGCCAAAGACATGCGATACAGATAAACGAGAGCCAGATATATTGAAAAGTATATGATCATGTATAATCAAAAGCACAGATACCTTAATAAGGACTTAAGGCATATATATGTCTGTATTATCAAAAATTCATAATCATTGGCATCATTACACGTCTGACGTTAAAAATTAAATACAGAAACTGATTGCTAGTTTGCATCCTGATAGATGACGGTGGACTGGAGCATGAAGCCTCCTCTCCCTACATGGAGCCGGGGGAAGGTCCTGAGCATTCCACGCATCACTGCTGCATTACTGCTGCTCTCGCTCGCTCTCACTGTTCCTGGCCGTCCTCCCGCAGCTCCGAGGGGAGGAACTTGTACTGCTGCTGTCGGATCGTGGCCAGCTTCTTCCTGGCCTCGTCCAGCTCCCTTTCTTTCCGCAGCATCTCCTCCTGAGCGGCGATGATCTGCAACGCAACACAGTCTGTCAGCATACTGAGGGAAACACCAGCTAAATAGGCCCCCTCGCCCTTATGGGTATGTTAGCGGTGTGCATGGGGCTCTAATAAGAGGATCTCTGACTCACCTGAGCGATGCCTCCCACCATCTTACTCTTGACCACCACGGCCTGGTCATCCTGAGCGTCAAACGCTGCTTTCTGTGCTGCCTTCACCAGATTATCAGAGGCTCTCTTCACAGCATTTCCAGCAGCCTGTAAACACACACAGAGGATTGAAAACATGAGTGTTTCATTGTTGACATTGGAAGCAGTTAAACTAACAAAAAAACAAGGAGCTTTTCACAGTTGAAAGTTCCAGAAAAAACTAGTAAGTGGACCTTCATTTTAGGGTGTTTTCCCTTTCAGCCCTCCAAACGAACTCAGAGGGATGAGTCAGCATTTTTTGCACATATGTGATGTGAACACCCCTCTGAAGCGAACCGTACTCAGACCACGGTTCGCTTCAAGTCTGCATTGCAGTTCGCTTAACCTGTACATTGTGAACACAAAGCGCTCTAGGTTCGCTTTAGGGATGTCATGAGAACCGATCTTCTTCGGTACCAAGTCGATGCAAAAATGATTGTACGTGAGGGTACTCGTTTTTCTACAGTACCGCAGAAACCCTACGTACCTTCTAAGCTCGAGACTAATGGCGCCCTGTCCTCAAAAGAAAATGTGTTTGGATTTTGGCGAGAAACTTGAATAAAACAGTTGTTTGAAGGAGATGTTTTTACAGTTTTTACAATATAAAATAGAGACATGTACATTATATGACCACCACTTGAGGAGAGAGAATAGTCTGTATCAATCCTGCTCCCAAATGCTCGTTATGATTGTAATAATTGACGACAAAACACATTAATAATTGCATTGATTGCACAGGCAGGACATCCTAAAACACTGTAAAACACCGGTGGCAGCAACTTGACGAAAGCGCTGCATTTTCCATACGCACCACTCAGATGTTTATGGGCTAAATGAGAAACTATAGCGTGAACAGAACTGAGGCCCCATCAGAGCTGAAGTGGACCAGAGAGAGAACTGAGTCCTTTTTCAAATGAACTGACGAGGTGAACGCAAAAAGAGCCCCTTTTCTGTTGGTCCACTTTAAGAGGACTGAGTTTGGTTTGTTTAAAAAGGACTAGATGTGAAAACACCCTCAGTCTGTGAGGGATTGTGGAAACAGACTCATGCAGACTTGAGACACCAGACACATCAACTGTGCTTCTGGTGAACAGCAACTCCTGGAAAGGGAATGAGAACTTCCAACCAGGGAGGAAACCATAACAGGTTTTTTTTTTCTTCCTTGCTCAGCGCCTGAGAATAACTGTAAAAGGCAACGAGGAGCAGCCCGCTGAACTACACTCAAAGCCAAACATTTGTCTCATTGGGCAGCTCAGCTCTCTCACAAAGAGGAGTTCTCTCCTTTTGCGGCTCCGCAGGCTGAAATCAGACACTGTGAATCCTCCTCTACTGGTTTATCTTTGGCTGGAATGTTACTGTTAGTATGGCCATGACATACAACATCGGCTACAACCTTCATCAGCTGTACTATACACACACACAGAGGCCACACACTAAACTGGGACTGTCACAGCGTCGGAGGAACCACGTGGGGGGCTGATCTTCTAAATATGCTCATCAAGTCCATTGTTAAAATGTTTTAAGTGGAATAAAAATCCATGGACATCCCATCACAGCCCTGAGAGAAAGTTCCTCCAGTATGTTTCCCCCCCTGACCGTCCGTCCACACTTCAGCCGTGTTTTTAGACATTCATCAGTTTAAATCCTCTCAGCTGTCTACATCGGTGACCTCACGGCTCACATTTCACTCACACGTAACGACAGCAAGATGGACAAAGTCATGTCGTTTCTCACGCGTTGATCTTTACACATCGACTTATTGCTTCTTCGCAGGTTACAATCTGGTGTTTGACGATGGGAGAATCCTGTTTATGGGCTGACCCACGTCTACATTGTTATATAACATGTCGTCACATGTGGCCATGTGACCTCTTACATGGTTCTGTTCAGGTTTGATGTACCGGTCTGTCACATGACTCAGCTGTGCAGCGGTAACACAGGAAACACAAAATTGGATATTTGTACAGAAGCAGCGCAAATTTTTCATTTGTTCTGTAGGAAGCGAATAATTGAGGCTGTTTTCTTGTCTGTCTTGGATTATGGTGACGTTATCTGTAGAAACGCCTCTGCCTCCACTCTCCCTTAGATTCAGTTTATCACTCCACCCTGAGATTTATTACCGGTGACAGTTATTCTACTCATCACTTCATCTATTTATAAAGCCCTTAATGGCAACTTCCCGTCATACATCACGTCCTTATTTAATTGGTCCTTTAGTCATTACTCAACCTGTTCAAGTGATCGTCTAAAGCTTGATGTCCCGCGTACAAACACTAAAAATGGGGAAACTGCTTTTGGTGTTAGTGCTGCAAAAACGTAGACAGTTTACACATTAAGATTAAACACATTTATACCTCTAGGTGATTTTAAATCCATGAGTACAAACTACTCTTGAATGCAACTGTTTTTAACATTGTTCTATTGTCGTCTGGCTGATTGCTTCTTGTGATTCGTTAATTATGTTCTGTGTCTATTTATATTTCTTTTGTGTTATTGTACACTCGACATCACTGAAAGTGAGGGCATGCCCTCAATGATACCTCGAGATTTAAATAAAGGTTGAATGAATGAATGATAACTCCCAGGTTGGCTGCTAATTAATATTATTGTAGGTGGTACCAAATAAACTGGTACCTCAGTGTATGAGCCAGGACTTTCCCTGAACCACCTGCCAACAGCCACCTTTCCCTCAGAGACTGGACGTTACTCATCACTCGGAATAATTACAACCTTAAAAAGCACCACGGCAAAGAGTGAAGAGAGCAAATGCTGCTGGTGTAATCATAGATCAGGGCTAATGTTTCCAGTTCTGGTGCCACGGGCGGACTGGTGGATTGTTTCTAGAGCTCCTGTAGACATAAATGTATGGGAATTAGTGTGGTGGCAGCTGCAGGCCCAGAAGAGGAGGAGATAAGCCACTGCTGATTGGATCAGAGAATATGAGATGGCCTGCTCACAGCTAGCATACACACAGCCTTAAATATAGTTTTTTTGGGTGGATGGGGTGACAGGAGATACTTGTAGTTTCTGTCATGTCTTGGGACTGTGCATCAGTTACACATAAAGGTCAAAGCGACCCATCTGTGCTACATTATTTCCATCAGTGAATCAGTGCTTTCAGTGCAGTTTAAGGAGAATTTTTAAAGCAGAACTCCGCTGATTTAAAAGATGAGTTTACTCGTCATGGGAAGTCCATGGGGAGAAAATAATCCTGATGATGTCACAGTGTTGTCATCAGCGCTGACTCAGCTTGGATTTGAGCAGTTTGTAACTCAGGCGTCAGGATAAATCACAAAAGGATTAAAGTCAGAATATAACTTTTTTTAATCTGTCTCTTAAGAGTCCCCAAAACTTTATGGGAAATGCAACAGTAAATCTGTGGAGTAGCCCTTTAAAAGCACTGAAATGCAGCAGCGTGTAAAAGGAAGTCTTACCTGTGCTAAATATAGAGCACACTAATCCTGATGTAGCAGCTGTGCAGATCATGCAGCTCACCTGTAACCCTATAAAGTCGGGCCTATTAATAGACTATCTGACAACGTCAGCTGTCGCAGAATGGCCTAATGTTGTGATGGGACTATTGTTCCCTCAGCAGGTACCATGACACATCTCACTGTGGATTCAGAGGGTTAGGGGGCTAACTTTGGACCCAACACTGGCTTTTTTTTAGTCCTGAGAAAATGGCTCAAGTTCAAACAAACTCCGTTGCCGTTGCCGGTAACTAATGCAGATTCCTTGCCTCTATTTTCCTCATGTTTACTGTGATTAAGTCATATTTCCGGGGGGAGAAGGGAAGAGTCTGCTTATGATGTACTGTACAGAATACTGAGGTACGTTAAATGATGAATACCTCTGCTTTCAGGCTGCTAAATGTTGATAGTAGTCTTTTTAAACCACAAAAATAGTCGGTTTACGATGTCTGTTTTTCTTCAAATGGCCGGTAAGCCTATACATTCATTGAATGTAGTGATGTAAGTGCAATGCATAAAATGTTTTTATTATTTATTCTATTACTATATGAATTTTTATTCTTCGCCTGGTCCTCGTGTGAGTCAGTATGCACGGTGGCCACAAGAGGTGCCAGTTTGCATCTCCGCCCATGGACGGAGTTATTTATTTATTTATTCATTAATTAATTAATTAATTAATTAATTAATTAATTTATTTATTTATTTATTCATTCACTTATCTATTGTCTCTGACATGCTGATGACTGCTGCCGTCTGTGAGTTTGTGTACTGTATGGTCTGGGTAGATTGTTGAAACTGAATTGCCCTTCTGGGATAAATACAGTTGGTTGAATCTGAATCTAAACCAGCAATGTGTCAGTCTGTCTGACCTCTGACCTCTGACCTCTGTCTGTCTGTCTGTGGATCCAAGGGTTGGACGCAGGTCGGAGGCGGTCTGGCTTACTTTGCTACCGAAAAAAATTCAAATCATGCCCAAGTTTAAACATCATTTAACCACCTCGCAGAAAAGAGAGAGAGAGCAAATGAACTGAACTACAGGTGTGAAAGTGACCTCAGACACCAACGAATGCCACCTTCTGCCATTTCCTCTCCCCCTTTGCACTTAAATCAGTTTATAGGGGTGACTGAGCAGAGTAGTAGTTCCAGCACCTACTTCGAGAAAGAAAAAGACCAATGAGTTTCAGCTTGAGGCCTTCATGTTGACCCTGATGACGGCCTCAAGCTGAAACGCGTTGTTCTGTACACTACAAGTGTTTCTGATGACTGAGCTCTCAGTTTCCCCTCTGACAGTTGCGACTTTGTCCTTTATATGGCAGAGAACTAATTTAAGTGTCCTGATGTGCCAGAGTAACAACAGCCCGGTACATTAAACAAACAGAGGTGTGTGTGTGTGTGTGTGTGTGTGTGTGTGTGTGTGTGTGTGTGTGTGTTAACATGCAGTGCTGACCTGGAGCCTCTTCATGGTCTGGGAGTCCTGGTCAGCCTTGACCTTGCAGGCCACCAGCAGCTGAGCTGTGGAGGCTGCCACCTGCTTGGCCGACGAGATGAGCCTCTCCTCGCTGGCCTGTCCCTGCACCGCGGAGTTGGCTGCTTCGCACAGGTTGTTGGTCGCCGCTGCAACCATTCGAGCCTGAGGAGTCAAAGGCATCGCCCGGTAAGGTGTGTTTTAACTAATAACTTTGAAACATTTTTAATTAAACGTTGAGGGTGAAAGACTTACAGCTGAAATCAGCCCATGAGACCACTGTCCATCATCCACCGAGTTGGCTTTGATCGCTCCCACCTGAAAATACAGGAAAACTGGCTCAGAGTCATCAATCTATAAGTGTGTGTGGCCAAAGCATTCAAGGATATCAAAACAGAAAATGCACAGAGGGGATAAGAATGACCGGATGGGCAACTTCAATCTCTGAACCCATCGTCTATCAGTCTGACGACAGATAAGCCTCTGGGGTGAAGGGGTCATTGTTTATCGTCTGATTAGCAACATGAGACTGGAGTTGGAGTTGAGAGGCGACGTGTACGACCGGATGGTTTCACCAGTGGCCAGTTTACAAGCTCATTTTAAACCAATACAAAGCTAAAACATCGTCAGACGATAGCCGCTGGGTTCCCAGATTACATTTCGGCCAATGCGTTCCGCCTCTTTGGTTCTCCACACGGACTGTTTACCTGCATTCAACCAAAGCCTGCTCCAACGTGATTGGTCAGTGCTACAAACGGAAACCTGAACGCTTCCGATAGCAAATTCTTGTCCTGTTGCTACAGCTTCTACATTCATATGCAGAATCTGTTTTTGAGATTATGGCAAATTAAACGGACTCCCAAAATCTCACGTACGTGAAGGGGTCTTCTGCTCGGTTCATCCCTCAAGTAGAAGAAGAATTAGGGTGCTATCACATCAGGGACCCGGGCCCAGATCAGAGTACACTTGTCCCCCAAAGTCCAGGTGTTTGATTAGTGTGAACGCTCCGTACCGTTATAATAAAAGTAATTCTCGATAAATTTTGAGGTAAATATTGGGGTAATTTGGCAGTAATTCCAAAGAAATTTCAAATAGGTTACTTGGTAATTATCACCGAATTACCGATGAAATTTCCAGACCTGTAAAAAGAAGTGTTACCCTTGTTTGCAAGAAAATGACTAGCATTAACAAAAAGTGGTGTAATTTTTTGTAAGATTTTTAAACATCTTTTGCGTGAGCTTTTCCTCTCTATGCAGCAACTGATTAACAGTTCTCCAAGTTTCCTTCAAGGCCCTGACCTCTGTCAGCTTGTTGCTATGTGTGATGGGGTCCTAGCTGTCCAGTTCTAGGCCTGTTCTTGGGTCCCAAACCTTCTCATTTGGAAGGTGTTTCAAAAACAAGTAGTTTTTGGTGGAAAGAAAGATGTGCTCCAAAAATGGGCTAGTAGGTGTTATCATGTTTTGGCTTTTTTGTTTGGGGGAAATGATGATGCACAGCGCAGGAGAAACTCATCCCTCTGTTAACTCTGTGGAGGGCTTAAATGTTGCCTGCAATATAAGTAGATCTCAAAGAATATTCATCCTTCAGTTGGATTCAGACATACCTTCCCTTGAGCCACCAGCTCCCTCTGCGCTGCTGAGGCAGCTTTGACCAGAGCACTGGTGGCAGCTGCGATGGATTTGGCTGCCTCCAGAATCTGCTCCTCAAAGTTCAAGCTCTCATCTGCCTCCTGTTTACAAGAGAAGGAAACCCAACAGTCAATAAACACACTGTGTTACAGGGCTGTGATGATCTGTGGACGATTCATTCAGACAAAAAACACTCCCATCCTTAAAATGGATGGAACAGGGCTGGTCTACAAGCATGGGGGAAATACTTTGAAATGGAGGGGTATTAAAATGCTAACAGGCTCTTTGGGAAAGCCATCATTCATGGTGTGAGGAACTGATAGACGTGCAGCACGCACACACACGCACACACACACACTGTATGTGACCCTGGTGTGAGGTTAACAGGCTCAGTGTGACTGCTGCTGCTCTGTAAAAAGCCCTCTAACCTTGGGTTTGGTCCTGGGCCTCAGCTGCTCCAGTTTCTTGGCAGCTGCTTCAATAGCTGCCGCTGCTCCTAACAGCTCGTTCTCGGCGATGACGGTGGGATCCTCGGGGTCCACCCACTCCGTGCCTAAAACACACACACAAACGACCCATGTTTTACACTCTTTAGTTGAATATTGTTTAATGTATTAATAATAATATGGCTCTCAGTATCAGAATTTATTTTAAAGTTCTGCCTC
Organism: Sebastes fasciatus; assembly: GCF_043250625.1. NCBI lineage: Eukaryota > Metazoa > Chordata > Actinopteri > Perciformes > Sebastidae > Sebastes > Sebastes fasciatus. The sequence goes on from NC_133813.1 coordinate 5,847,320, forward strand.
TTCAAGGTTTTATATCACAGCATTAATATATCATCATCAACTATTGTCTACGTACAGATATAGAGGAGTAATGTCTACCTGTCTACCATATATTTATTTTGTGTTTTTTTTGCTATTTTTTATTCTATTTTCTATTTTTTTTGCCCCCACCCGACTATGGAACCGTCTGCCTGTTGAAATCAGACCTGCTACTTCATTACCATCTTTTCAGTCCCTTCTAAAAACTTTCTTTTATAGGAAAGCATTTTTTAATAATTAATATAATGCTGGCTTTTATCATCCCTCTCTGGCCAATTTATTCTGCTTTTTAAAAAAAAAAAAAATGTATTTCAGTCCCAGATGTTTCTTATTTTTATGATCCCTCTGTTGTTTGTATTTTATTTTTTGCTGTTTTTCTGTTTTTTTTTTGGTTTTTGGTTTTTTTCTGAAAAGCACTTTGTAACCTTGTTTAGAAAAGTGCTATATAAATAAAGTTTATTATTATTAGATTTTTTTCCTGTCTTCTTTTTTATGCAAAGCAATTTGAGCTGCATTCAATGATTGCATTGTGCTATATTATTACTAATATATATATTTTTGTAATTGCTAGTGTGTACTAGTAAGTGAGTCAAGATTTAACAAATAAATGTACAATCCTCACTGAGCTGCATGATTATTAAAACTGAACACACACAGTGGCCTAATTAGCTCAGTTGTGCTACATTTTAGAACAGCACAAGAGAGTGGATTATCCCACATAACTTGGCCAATTAGTAGCGATCAATATTTATATTTATAGGTGCAATATGTTTGCAACAATTTTGATGCAATGTGTTCTTTAAGAGTGCACCCTCCAGTGTATCACAAACACAAAGTCTCTGTGTCAATGATATAATGACACCAGAGGACAAATGCTAGGAAAGGTACTCAAGGCAAATCCAAGAGATCTTTGCACTCCAATCATGCCGTGTCAGCAGGGTTGGGTTCCAATAAGCACTTTCCCTTTTGGATCCTGTTCCAGATTCACTAAGCTCTGAGGCTAATGAACCTCCTAGCCTTGTTCTTTTTTTTTTATTATCCAACAGCAAAGTCTTCTACATGAATGTTTTGTATGTAATGCACAGCATGCAGTACATTATGGATATGCAATGCATCCATAGGTGACTTGCCAAAAGGTCAAATACATAACTTGTCTCGTTTATGAGCTCTATGATAGTGTCAAAGATGGTTTGCTAGAGACAGAAGCACCACTAACTCTAACTCCTGCCTACCTTTTTGTAGTTCAAAGTGATGGTGAAACTGCCTCTCTGATTGTAACAGATATACTTGACATCATATCAATACGTCATACTTCATCAACCTGATATAGTGATTCTAAATCAGGGCCTGTAGTATTTGGTAAAAATAAGGTGTGCAAAGTTACTACGCTATTATTTTAGTGAAAGTGTCATCAGCATTTCATATCTTCTGTTGTTGATCTCATTTTCAGGTTGGATCTACAGGGTGTCTCTGCCAACCACAGGTGATTACAAAACATTCAGTTACTCGCGCAATTGAAGGTTGAACCTTTATAGATTAGAGAAAGGTGTTTGAAGGGATTCACACTTGACAGGTGAATTTGCAATCCTGTGCAATCCTGCACATTAGTCTGGGCGAGTGCTCATCCCACTAAACTCGTCCCTATTTTTCATCTTCAGAAACGAGCATTAAGAATTTTTTAGCTGTGTTCATCAAACTCATTCATCTCAACCTTTGTTTTTCCAGCCCACCATCCTCAGTGTTTATCAAGTTAACCAACTTCAGATTAAAATTGATTAAGGTATGCACTGGAGAGCCAACCTCTCCATCACATTTGTTGTTGTTTATGTAATATCAACTTTTCATATGTGTAAACAAATAATAAAAATAATAATATTAATCACAGCTCTTGCATCTCTCAGAGCCCCTATGGTCGTCCATCGAATGAAGTCGTGAACCTACAGCCGCGCGGGCAGCAGGATTCAGTTGCAGCTGATGTCTCTTAAAGTGGAGCAGAGGGACATCGATCCGCGATATAAAGCTCTAAGGATGGCTTTACCTCCGTTTGACGGATGATGCTGCATTCACGGAATCGCCCTGGGTTCAATGTAATTTGTACTTGACTCTTCAGAGGGGGGGGGATCCCAGAACAGAGCTGTGTGAAACTGTAGAACTCTACGGAGAGCATGTACTAATCCTACTTCAGATTACTGTCAGGGCTCATTTGCATGAAGAGCTCTAAATAAGAACTGATGCGGGGCTATTTAAGACATGTCTTCTGCATGTCGGAACGGCAGTGTGCATTTTGATACTTCCACTGGGGGCATCAAGTCAGAAGTTGGCTTAAAAACAAACTATTGTGATTTCTTACATCAGCAGTATTTCTTAAATGTGCATATAATTATCAAATAATGGTTATAATGCATAAGTAATATAAAGTATAGTATAGTAATATACAGTATAAGTAATTTTCGATAATTCTTTAGGTAGTAATTCCAAAGAAATTTCAAATAGGTTACTTTCTAATTATCACCTAATTACCATGAAATTTGCAGACCGAAACTTGTAAATGTGTTATTATCATGATTCAAGTACATTACTGGTGACAAATGTCTGGTAGAGGTTGGTGTTATCAGCAACATCCAGACCCATTTTGACATTCTGACACCATTAAATGTAGACGGAGACATGAAGAGACACCCCGAAGGAATGTAGTTTTGTTCTGCCGTCATTCTTTTGTTGTGAAGAGGTCGAAGGTTAACATACCTTTCATGGCCTCGGCAGCTTGGATGAGCTCGGTGACGGAGCCCGCCACCCGCTTGGAGTAGTTGGACAACTGTTGCTTCAGATCATGAGAGGGCTTGTGGATGATCTGTGGGTCAGGAGGGGGGAAAAAATCATAACCTTTTTTACATTCGCCTTCTGCAAAACTGATGTTTAACATTTTTCCTTGAAGCAAATCTTGTGCTAAGATAATAAAGGTGTTGAACATTACACTGCACTTTCATATTCCATACCCTTTCATTGAAATGCTTAGAGGACAGGAAAGAAATGTCTACATCTGTGTTTGTATCGTTGCAGCCTAATAACAGGAACAAGTGAAGGCAGCGTGGGGCTGGATCATCCACCTTACCACACTGCATGTTAGGTTTTCCCTTTTATTTGTGATCCATCTGTGTATACGCATATACAGCTTGACACTGAGGAAGAAACTACATTGATGGTGTTGTTCCATTTCACACACATGAATTAGTATTCTCAGAAACACCTCACACATACTTTAGATGGTTTTCTAGAGTGATCTGAGGATGATGTAAAGTGAAAATAAAAAAAACATGGCAGACAGAATTGTATAATAAAACCATTCTTTAGGTTGTTAGCCAATTTCACTGATGTTTTTAAGTCTAAAAATCAATCCATAACATGCATATTAATGTGCATTAATTCCATTTGTCTGATACATTTAATTGTAAAGCGACCGCAGAGAGAACACAAGTTGAAGACTAGCTTGTCTGTTGGTGCTCAGATGTATTTGGGTTTCAGTTTGTGTCCTCAAACTGTCCTAGGTGGACATGCAGTATTCAGGTTGGAGAGCAGTGTGCGACAGGTGCAAGGCATTAACAGGGCTCAGCCCATACCCAGCTCAAGTTAATTCAGATGTGTTGTCATGAGAAGATAGAGGCGAGGACGTAACTGCACAAGAACGCATGCAGCGGGCCAACTAATGCCACTGGCAAAACACATCCACACACACTGCACACCAACCCAACGGATACCCACATGTGCTGAAGGGAACACTGTTAACCTGAGCTCCAGTAATCAAACAATGTCAGACGGTGGGAAACTGGCATGCTTTGTGTTACATTAATGCAAACAACTCTGTGCGTCAAGTCTGTGATGTCATGAGGTTGAAAGGTTAAGAGGCCCCGCTGTGCCGCTGTGTATTCATTTGATGGCAAGACGTCAACAAAAAAAACAAACCGTGTCGCTGAGCAACATGATCAACAGGTCACTTTTCTACAGAGGTCAAGGACTAGAGAGACCGGTTGAGGTCTTGTTCCAACCATCAGAGGGCAGGTCAGGACCACATCTACTCTGTCTAGGAAAAGTACTGTACTCAACTCCCATTCAACTGTTTCCTGATCTTTTATTCTTAATCTTAATCTTCACTTTTTTTGCATCGGTCACCAGATCTAGCACGAACGGTCGTTGATGCCAATTTTCCTAGTGGCCAAACGGTGGTACTACAACTTCTGTGTCCGTCACGTGATGCCATTGGGCCCAAAAATACTTTTCCCCCATAGACTTACATTGGGAAAGAGACGTCTGTAACTCAGCTGATCATTTTTTTCCCCAGTATGAACACTTGAATAGTCCTGATTTAAATCATTAGGTCCTAAAAAGTTGCACTAATGTGATCTGAGTCCAGAGTTAATTCCCTTCCTACGTTCATACGATTGAGCCCCAGACCGAGGCTGGAGCAAGGGCTGGGAGGTGGAGTTAGCAAGCCGTGAAGACGGCGTAACGGCTGTGACCCCCGTACTGCGCCTGCTCTATGGGCCCAATGGATGCGGAAGATCGCCAGAAGATCCGGCTACTTTTCCACTCGGAAGTCGAGCCATTTAGGCTTCATGCGCCACTGAGCAACTTTCATAGGAATGAACGGGACCCCGCCTCCAACGCTGTATCCAGTTCTCTTAATACATCCATGGTAGGGACACCTCATCCTCTGATAAGACCCAAGGAGTAAGGTGGTGTGTAAATGCTACAGTTACTGTGTCAGGTTCCTTCAGTGTGCAGATGACTGCTGCCTTACTGTATATCAAAAAAAGCTGCTTATCCAAGCATCCCCTCCTGTCCACAAGAAGGTCTGACATCTGTTAACATGCTGCTGACGGTACTCTGCAGCATGGTTGTGGTGTATAAAGTATTCAGTGAAGCATTCAACCAATGCAGCAGCACACTTGTGCAGGTCATTCACGTGGCGTACTCACCGGCTTGCACCGACATCAGTGAGCCACAAGTTTAAAAGGAACATTGACAGAGCCATGGGAAAAGGGAAAGAAAAGAGGTCATCAAACACATGACAGCTGATATGAGAGTGACATATAGAGCAGAGGTTTGTAAGCATGCAGCCGTCATGCTGTGAACGCTATCACTGCGAGATCAAAACTCATCTGGAATCAAATGATTTATTTAGTAACTATAAAGGAAATGACAGACACAAGACTGGAAAATTACATTTTAAAAGGCTTTAGCAACTTAGGGTGTTTTCACACTTTCAGCGCTCCGAACGAACTCAGAGCGATTAGTCAGTACCGTAGTCAGAACCGTACTGTGAGTACGGTTCGATTCAAGTCTGCGTTGCGGTTCGTTTAAAGGTAGGGTCGACGATGTTGCACATCGTGTACGCGCTTTGAGTTCAGGCTGGTGCACGCCAAGGTTAGAGTACGAGCAGGGAGGCATCTGATTGGTTCTTTCCAAGCGCACCGCGAGGCAGTGATTGGTAGACATTTATACAGGATTACAGCAGCTACAGATGACGGCTCTTTTCCGGTCCTTTTTCAGAGCTCATAAGTAATGGATCGCTGTCGGGGTGTAAAGACCATTTCAAGCAATATAACAAATAGTGTATACTGGATAACATCGTCAACCCTGCCTTTAAGCTGTGCATTGTTAACACAAAGGGCATTGTGTTTTAGCCCTCTAGAGTTGCCCTAGACAGATCACACACGCTTGCACACTGTGATGCTCGGAAAAACAAAACGGAACCACGGCAGCTAGTAGACGAAGAGTAATTTGGACTGAAGAAGAAACTACTGCACTTCTCCAGATGTGCAACGAAAAACACATTAAACGGCAACTGTCTACAACGAACAGAAACGCTGAAGTTTTCCTCCAATTTTCACTTCATATGAAAGTGAGGGGCTTCATTAGGATAGCACTGCAGTGCCGCGGCAAAGTAAAAAAAAAACTACGTCAAAAGTACTTTTAAAAAAAGCGGGGAATCCGCTGACATAAAAGACACATGCCCCTTTTACGACAAAGTGGAGAGTATTCTGTGTGGAAGCGCCTGTGCCAGCACTAAAAATGTCATTGAAGGTGAAAGCATTGACCAGCAGGGATGAAGGTAGGAACTATAGTGTGAACAGAGAGAAGACTGAAGTGGACCTGAAACAGAACTGAGTCCTCTTTCAAATGAACTGACAATATGAACGCAAATAGAACTGAGTCCCTTTTCTGTTGGTCCATTTTGAGGACCGAGTTTGGTGAATGAATTTATACTGGGATGTATAGCTATTAGCAGCGTTGAGGTGCCACTGAGCAAGGCACCCCGACACTGCTCAAGTGACACTATTCACCAGTTCACAGATACAGACAGCTGTAGTACCGGTGCCGGGCCGTGGTGTTAATGTGTAGAAGTGTTAAAGAGTAGAGCAGGGTGTTGCTGAAAATAAAAACAACAGGATATCAGAAAAAAATCTTATTTGACCGAGCCTATAGTACCGTAGAGGTGGTTCTGTTCGCCCCCTTTAGTCAGTGCTTTTTAAAGCTTCTACTTTAATAGCACGATCACAATGAGCAGCAAATGTGTGCAAGGTCGATAACATAACTCATTTCAAATCCTTTAAACAGCTGTGCCAGTCACAGTGTGGTATGAGGAACACGCCTCTGAGTAGTAATATTGCTGTCTGAGGTGCAGAATGGCAACACACAGAGGATGTGACATGTGTGGAGGGTTCAGGCTCGTCACTGTATTCTGTGTGTTTATTTTTTGTAATCCAATGACCTGCACAATAACCCTCTTTCTGGCTCTATAGTAAAAAAAAAAAACAATGAGTACAATTATGGTTGAAATAAATTATGTATTTCTATAATCTCCTGTTCATTTTGTCTGAGTTTCTGAATGAGGCGCTTTTTTTTGTTCTTTTAATTTCACTTTTCTTCATTGTGGCTACTGCTGTTTATTCTTATAATTCCCTCATTTCAACTGCTTCTACTTATTCCAATGCATGAAAGGTTTTAGGGACTGCTAGGATAAATGGGTAGCACTGTAAACTGCTGATAATACAGTATATGTTAGTGTGTCTTCATGTACGTAGGTAAAGATGTCTTACCACCAGCACATGCTCCAGCAGTCCCAGATACCCAGTAGCACATTCGTTGCCGTAGCGCAGAGCTCTCATCTGGACCTCCTTGCTGACCTCTGGGTGGTAAGCGGCTTGCTGAGAGAGCAGAACAGACAGAAATCAGCATCTGAACCAAACACATGTACACAGTATGTAGATGAGCCAAATATCATCCTTGAATCGTATCGGAACCATAGAAAGTGATACGTATCGTATCGGTGTAAAAAGGTATCGCTACACACCTATTTGATTGGTAAATAATGCCTGTTTACAAATCAGAATTCAGTACTGAAATTATGAACGTTTGTGACCAAAACTGCAAGAGTTACAATCAGTTCGTTAAAGATGGGTGATAAGTAATGATAATCATCCTCTCCTGTGTACCTTGCAGGAGTGCAGCATGTCAGCGATGGCCCGTCTGCTGAGGTTGGCCGTGGCGATGACGTCTTCCTGACGACAAGAATTCCCAGCAGCTACTGCCTTTGCTGTTGCCATGGTGATTCCTTTAGTCATGCGAATGAACTCCTCTGGCGTGGTCGTCGATGGCGGTGGGTCAGAGCTGCTGAACACCTGTGTGTTGAAAACCAGGAAACCGTTAGTGAAATACTTGATGGTTAAAAGAAAAACAAAACAAAGTGAGTTCGATGCTGCAGGATGAGCATTTTGAAATAGGTACTGTAGCTGTTAGCGCACGTTTTTGCAATTTATTTTATTTTATGTGCCAATTTGTATGTGAAAACGAGGTGTTGAAATGGGCCGTGGACAGGATCACACCAGCCAAAACAAAAACAGACGTTCCGGACCGGAATGGAAATTTCAAAGAACATACTGGCTGCAGCATTGTCGTCAGAGAAGCCAGTATTTCAATTTAGCATGTTTCCTTAATCTCTGATGACACATCATGGTCATTTTATGATTTATTACAGTACATATATTACATATTGGCCCTTTAAAGAGTGATTACTCACAGCCAGCTCCTGTCGGATGTGTTCAATTGTGGACTCCAAAGCTCTGGTCCCCTTTGTGGCTTCATCCTCCACCGCCTTCACCGTCTTCAGGAGGGATGTTACGTTGGTCACCATCACCTACAGCAGCCAAGTCAGATCATACAGAATGGCCATAGATTAGATTGTAGGCCGGAAAAAAAGTGCTCACTGATGCATATTACATTGATAACTGTCACAAAGAGATCTTAATTCTCTCCTTAATATACACAGCATTACCAGTGAGAAGTGCATTCAAACAGAGGACATACCACTGAGACAGTACTCTGTGGTTGAAATGTTTGTTTTCCTGACTCCATGTTAACATGCTGTGTGGTTCAATAATATGCAACATACAATATATATATACGGATATAATGAGTGCTCAATCAAAGGTGTCGGTATGCTCCAACCAAAGTGCTTCTCTGATGGTCAAACAGCATCTGAAACCCCCTCCGTGCGCATCCCAACAGTTGCTTGACTTTCCAAAAACCGACAATCACGCCGTCATGCGCACTTCACACAGTGATTGGCCAGCTGTTTTCATTCATACCCGCGTGTGAAGCAGAGTGTTGATGTTGGTGACTTACCTTAGCAGAGCTCTTAAGCTGCAGCATGCTGGGGTCATCGTGAGATTTGCCTGCAGCTGCCTTGGTGGCGCTGATGAGGTTGCCCAGAGCTTTGGCCACATCTTTCACAGCGTTGATCAGGACCACCTGTAGAGTGCAGAACCGGTACTTTAGAGTTTCATTTGATGTCTTCACATAGGACGTGATTGCACCTAGACACATAATGTAGCAGCTGTGTCTCAGTTCGGGTACTGGATATGTGTTGAAAAAGGGGTGTTTTTCAGAGGACTGAAAGCTAGTGGTCTGTGCTTCCCCCCAAATGTGACAGTGTAGGAAATGTCCCTGCATGTTCCGAATGAAGACAGTACGGCCTTCAAGATACAAGACCAGCTCTTCCTTCAACCCCCAGGAATGCTGGCCAACAAGACATCACAGATTTACAACATCCTGCCAACAGCAACAATCGAGATAGAAAGATCCCTTTTCTCCTACATGGCTAAATCAGACCACTGACCCAAACCACCTTTAACCCATAAAGATCTCCTCAGAAACCTACACAAACATCCCTTCTCCACTGGCCATCATAAAGCGCACTAAGCACCCACAGAGACTAGCTGACACCAACTTTAATCCCACTGTGGACTCTGATCTCTACGAAAATGTAGATTGGAGTTGTCCCAGGACAATTAATATAGTGTATTTGTTGTATATGTGTTTGTTTTAGACTTTTATTCCACTGCCTTTAAGCAAGGAGGTGTACCATTGAAACAATTCCATCATCTTTGATGACACTAATGCCATGTTTAGCACCATTCTGTGTGTCACTCAAAACGCTAAAGCTAATATCAAAAATGCTAAATTAGAAACCATGCAATAGCTAAATTGTAACAATCTTGATTAAAAGAACAACAGCATTCACAGCATTGTTCTTACTCTAATGGGTGAAGTATCCACTTTAAGCCATCCAGCTGTTGGCGGGACCTACAGATCTGTTCTACAAAGGGTAATTGTGAATACATACGGCTGACATGTGTTCTTCTATCCGTACCTGGGTCTCTGGGTCTTCCGAACCCAGGCTGGCAGCTCCCAGTTTGACCACATCAGCCAATCTGGTGATGGTGGACACTGAGGACTGGGCAGCCTGGGACAGTTTCTCCTGACTGGCTCCGGCTCCGGACACCAGCAGCTTGGTGTCCTCCACCAGAGCCTTGGCTGTCTTCAGGATGTATTCTCTGCACACAGGAAAGTCACATATTTAATAACAAACTGGTACTGTTCTATCATTACAGATGATATTCTGATTCTCCACATCCACAAATATAGAACAGCATTTAATAGTGAAAACTAGGGATGCACCGATATCGGCTACATACTGACTCAAATAGCTGGATCGGGTATCAGTGACAATGAGGCTGATCTATTCATTTCAATTCTATGTTTATATACTATACACATTATATACTGGAATTTTGATTGAACAGTTTATTCTACTGTAATGATATCTTTTATAGGAGGGTCTCTGTGGTGATTATTACCTGTGGTCAGCGAAGGTCTCTGCGTTCTCTCTGTTCAGACTTCCAGCAGTGGCAAACATGATGGTGGTGTCGAGGTCTGCAATGATTCCAGACACAGCACTGGCTGCTGTGATGCAGGCCTGGGTGCCACGGTTACCTGCCTGCAGGGACGCCAACACAAAGGAGACCTGCGAGAAGAGGACCAATCTGTTACGAGCGGAAGTTGGATGTCTAGCAAAGTTATTTGATTTTTACTAGTAAAGTAAAAAACTGGTTGGTTGTGGTCTGACCTTCTCAGAGACTTTGCGGGCGCTTTCAATCAGCTCTCTCTTGGTGAATGTGTCGCTGGGGCTGCACTGCAGAGCTCCAGCTTTGGTCACCAGACCTGTGCAGCTGAAACCCAGCTCGCCCACCTGCTTCTTAATGTGAGAACCAATCTAGACAAAAAACAAAGAGATTGATCTGAATAACAGCACAAAAACGATTGAAAGTGAGACGTGTGTGTGTGTCTCTCAAAAGACGACATGCTGAGGTACGGTTGCTTTTATTTACTTCGTCGTTCTCTGCTGTCACGGCTGCATATTTGGCCTCATTTGCAAGATTTCCAAACTCATTGGTGAGCTGGTTGGCCAATCCTCCGAGGTCATCAGGGTTGGTGTTAGATTTGGTCACCTGAGGAGAGATGAGAAACCACACCAACAGTTGAGTAATAACAAGTGCATCTATCTATAGATTATAGAAAAAGAAAGTACTTATAATAATATAATGACAACAAACAAATAATAAAACAAACTCGCTACATATTACAGGCCTCAGGACTACTTAGGCCTACTATATAATCATCAAAATGCCTCACCATCTCCTGCACGGTGACAGCTATGGCCTTGGCCGTCTTCACCATGGTGGTCTGGTAGTCTACGAAGGTGCCTTCAGGATCAAGAGCAGGTGAGTCTTCCATTTTATTGATGGCGTCATTGATGGAGTCCACCATGCCGCCCACAGCACCTGCTGCGCTGGCTGCCTCAGCCAGAGTGGCACCCAGGTCGTCGACCGCTTCTTTCATCATCTGCACCGATTCCTCCAGGGCCTCCTGCATGTGTGCTGCCTGGAGAGAGGAAAACACATTTGACCGGGTAAAATATTCAACCAGACTATTAAAACAACTCGGCACCATCCAGCAAATGGAATAGAACAAATTCCAATAAAATAAGATACAAACAATGTCCATATAAAAGAAAGTGGAAACATAAAACATTGGGCTGATGTTAATAAACGATGCATTTTAAGAAGTAACTAATAAAGAGAGGCCTGAACAGAGGGGATCTCATCTATCAGTAACCCTTCTTAGTGGATTTCTAAGGGTTAATGCTATCAAACTGACGATTCACTTGCATGTCATGGATCGCTGAATGTTTCTAACTACGTGCCGTTCATTTAGAGACCACAGGGACAGTCAAGTGACATTAAATACTTGGAAAGAAATTAGGCAACACACTGAGGAAAGAAGAGGCTTTTTGCTGCAGGCTGTGAAGAATATGAGAGATCGTTTTGTAAAAGCTAAAAAAAAAAAGAGTCTGATGGAAAGAGAGGCGACACGAGGGGAAGCACCGAGAGATGGAAAGTAATTTAGACTTGGAGGTAAGGGACAGTAATAATTGCAGTACACAAATGTAACGTTTGGCGGTACGTACGTCGGAGTTTAGTGTTTACTACTGTTGCCAGGCAGACTACTTTCATTTCCGGTATCACTCGTTGACTTCTTGCTTATCCACAGAATATTTGGTTTGTACACCTCCTGGCGTTTCGGAGCATAGTATAAACGCCTCTGTGCATGCTTGTAGTGCGTGAGCCATCTACGGAGGCCCGCGTCACGGTGTCTCGCACGAGTATAAACAAAGCTTAAGATAGAGGAGTGTGCACCGGATTAGCTGTTGAGTCCCTCAGCAGAATGCCAGAAAGCAGTCAGGAAGGATATTTTTAATTTCATTAAAGACTGCAATGGCACTGCAAATATACTTCCTTAAATCTGCTTAGAAATCACACAAAGAAAGATGCCTTCATAATTTACCTGAGACGTTTTACACTACACTGCACCACATTATTGGTCCTGTGTCTTGTTTCACCACCACCCCCCAAGGACCAAGTCTGAAAATGAGGAGGCTGTGTCATTTGGCAGGTTTCTCTACCAGAGGACCAGCTTCAGTACCTTGGGGTTTCCTCCAGCCTCCTTGGCAGTGTAAAGCATCTGCAGGGCCGACTCGGTCAGGGTTTTGGTCTGGTCTAAGACAGCCATCTGCTGTTGGCTGCTGACGATCTTGGACGCTGTGCCAATGGCTGCCATGATGAGGGGCTCGAAGTAGCTGGCCATCTGAGACACCTGATCAAATGTGTGGGGAACAAATTACAAAACAAAACATGATGACAAGTTCCAGAGATTCCAAAATGAAAGGCTTAAACAAGTTTAACCAATGCCATTGTAGCCCCGGCCAGTGTTTAGATGGAGCCGCCGTTGTCCTGTGTTTTACCTTGTGTCCCAGCTGGGAGGCCTCGGAGCGAGCAGCCACTCCGACAGGATCAATCAAGTTACTGATCTCATGGACTGAGGCAGCCATCTGCTCATGGAGAGCCTGCAACATGGACACATATCAGACTCATTAATATACCTTCACTTAAGCACAAATGTATCTTCATTCTAGACGGTTGCCATTACAGTTACAGATGTGACATTACAGAGTTTTGCTTCATCATTTGATTGCCTGAATACACTTCTTCAATTTTTACATATAAATGTAGCATATGGTGACTTCAGGAAACGGCCTGGAAAGGCTCAAGTGACTGACTTTTCAATGCTAAATTAAATGTACATTAATTGAAGTGTTATGCTTAGCTAACATGCAGACCGTGCGTGTGTGTTTACCTCCATGGAGATGTCCTCTCGGGGTGTTAGCTGCTGGCTGATAGCAGCCAGAGAGGCCTGATCAACCTCACGGATGCAGCCGTTCAGCACTTCGATAGCGTCGTCGCATTCTCTCTGGCCAGGAGCCTTTTCTCTGCACGACAACACACGAGATGGAGGGTGGTTATACAGTGATGAGAGGTGGCTGTAATGAGCCAGCACTAACGCAACGGGGCACTTTGACACTCTGATAACACACTTGACAAGAGCTAAGTAGAGTAGCAAATGTTACGGTTACAATTGATATAAAACGTCTGTTGCGATATCATCATAGAAGTCTATATTCATGTAAGAGCCAAGGAGTTCGCTTCCATCCCTGATCATCTCATCCCCTCTAATTAGCTTGAGTGAATGTCTACCTTTACAGTCCACATAACATTAACATCGTTAACACTATTTTCAATACCTGCAGCTGTACAGTAGACCATTTTATTGTGTATCTCATCGTTCCTTATTCTAAAATAAATCTGTAGCAGAAAGAAGGAAGTTGAAACTGCTAAACATGTGGATGTTAGTGAAACATCACAGAGGTGAGCAGATGAGCCCCGACTGTGTGAGAGAAGGTGGGAGGCAGCCCAGCCAGCAGCTGTACCTCATGTTGGTGATGAGTTTCTTGATGGAGTCAGACACAGTCCTGGAGTGTCCGGCCAGCACCGACCACTTGGGGGGGTCTTTGGGGTTGACGGCCAGCGAACGGGCGGTCTGGATCAGGCCGGTCGAGCTCTCCAGCATCGTCTTCGCTGCCGCCACTATGGGCTCCATTGCTGCATGACCCTGAGGAAAAGAAGAACTCGCTAGAGTAAGAGAGCGTCTAGCAGCGATTACAGCTTAACTATCCAGATTCTAAGTAACAGGAGACAAAACTTAATTTTTCTACTCCATGTATATCATAAACCTTTTAATATAATAACGACTCATTGAAATCGGTTGAGAAATGTAGATGTTATAGTGCTTTTTATCCAGAAAAACGGCAGCCCTGTTCACTTGTATAGGGTTACAGGCCAGTCTGGCCCGGTCCGATATGGCGCCCACGTTGACGCATTGCTGCAACGGGCTGAAGCGTCCAATCTAGCGTCTGTCTAAGGCTGATTTTATCTTAATCAGCTAACGTAAGAGAGACAGTGAGCTATCATTGTCAGATCAGGACATACCTCAGGGCTGATCTGAGCAGGAATGCTGGCGAACTCGGGGTTGGAGGCGAAGGCGGTCAGGTTGTCCACAGCTTCTATCAGAGGACCGGTGGCAGCCTTACACTTCTCTCTGTTCTCGTTGTTAAAGGCTCCATCTAAAGCCTGGTGCAGAGGGGTTTTTAGTCATCATTACACTCCTTCACAAAATTACTTGACTACTGTACAAAACAAGGAATTACTATAGTACATTTTCTCTCAATCAAAACAGTAGTATTTGCTTTTCAATTCGTTAATGAGGAATTTGAAAGCCAAACAAACCTTTATGGACTTGACCAGGTTGGCGGTGGTGTTGGCCACCTCTTTGGCTGACTGGACAAACTGCCTCTTGGCAACGGGGTTGGCGGTCTTGGAGGACGCCAGGCGGCAGGCGTTACACAGCGCCGAGGTGTGTTTGGCCACGATGGTGGCTGCAGAGAGCACCTGGGCAGAGAAAAACACATGTATTCAACCACACTCACTAACTAAGATGAAGAAGGACTCATGATGAAAGTGGCCTTTAGTACCTGAGATTGGGTGCAGGCTGGGTCCACCAGGTTCTGGCAGGCCATCTGAATGGACTGATTAGCCCGGGCAAACTGAGCGGGGTCCACCAGGCCCCTCTGACCTGCTGAACTGTTGGGGTCCGATACTCCCACCAGATAGGCAGCCTGGAGACATCACCACATCACTGGTCAGTTTACATTGTGCCTACTCCCTTTGTCTCTGAGCTGATATTACTAAAGCTGGGCATACACAGTACGATTTTAGTTTCTGGCCCGGATTTTGAGCCGCACGACTCATTTTAGAGTCGGACCGAATTTCAGCTTCATCGGAGCTGACCGGTCGTGTTTCTTTTCTATTTCACACGTACAGTGTGATCACTCAGGTTGTGGCTGACGATCGGACCGTACAGTGTGAGCACATAAATCGCGAGCTTTGGCTTTACATCCCAAACTATCTACTTGTACAGTAGGAGTAGGAGTTACACAACAAAATTTCTAAAATCGTACAGTGTATGCCCGGCTCAAGTGGTCTCAGACTACAGCAGCAATGAAGAAACCTTCAGTAACGATTTACCTGTGCAGCTGCTTCAGTCAGACCACACAGAGCTTTGGAGCCACCGCTGACGGAATCACCAAACTCTGGCAGGTTGGAGTTCTTGGCATTGTGGGAAATGCCAGCCATGGACTCACCGAGGACCTGTCAACAGAGAACCAGAGATTAACATGAGAGACACGGTCTAGTTTGGAGAATGTCTTATGAGCAAACTGGGATTAATAATAAATCAGAAGCAAAGCAGTAACTGAAAGAGTAACGCACAAGCATTATAATATTATTAAATTATGAAGAAGTTAAAAACATAATCCAGACAAATAGTAACACAGTTGAAGCTGCCAAATTAATGGATACATTTCAATGCAGCAGAGAAGCACCTATTGTGAGAGAAAGTAAAGTGAATGCAAAGAAAAGCAAAGAAATGAGAGGAGGCTGAGATGAGAAACACATGATGAGTAGACAGTGAAGATGTTCTTACCTTAGAGTTCTCCATGACGCTGTCGATGCAGTCAAAGTACGACAGCTCATTGATGCCTTCTGTCGGGTTCTCCAGCATCCCCCTCACCGACTGCACAAACACACAAAGGAAACACACAATGTATCTGCACATGAATTAAGTCCTTGTCTTATAATCTTCTTTATTAGCAATCAATTCCACAACAGTGTTTTCTGATGGACACACACCACGGGATCAATCACTGCTCATACAGCAGCTTCTTAACGTTCAGCTGGCATATAGAAACCAGTCTCACAGATACAAGCCTGACTTAAACTAGTGATTTTAGAGAGAGAGACTAAAGAGAAAAAGCAGATGAAAGTGTAGAGGAATGTCACCTCCAGCTCTCTGAGAGCGTTGTCACACTCCTTCTGACCAGGAGCCTGCTGAGTGCACATGGTGATGAGCTGGTTGATGCTGTCTGTAACTGCCCTGTGGACACAAAGGCTCAGAGATGTAAAAGACAGTAAGAAAGACAAACAAACAAATAGACAAAGAGACAGAGAGAGCTGGTGTTTTTTACCGAGCTGCAGCAGCCAGCTGGTTCTTGAGGTTGGGCGAGCTTTGGTCAGTGGACAGGGCTTTGGCTGCCAGCAGCAGCTTGCTGGATGACATGGAGATTGTCTTCAGGTTGGACACCACCTGTGTTTGGTCGTCTTTAGACTGGAGGAGAGTAAGGAGGAAAGGAAGTAGGAAAGGGGTGAAATGGTGTACAAGAATCTGGTGGAAAGCATCTTGTCCTTTAACATGGTCACTTGGTACGGAGACCTGAATGTCAAATGTAAAGCCAAATGTTTGGTTTGTATGTTGCCATCAAAATGTAACAATAATATACAAAAAAAAGATTAACTTAAGAGCAGGCGGCCCCCTCTGGTGGAACGATTTAAGCCTGTTTCACCTCTGGCCACAGCCAGCAGCATCACTCATGCTCATCATACTGACCTGGGATGTTCCGGCCATATCAACACCAGCATCCAGGAAGGTGCTGAAGTCCTGTCCAAACTTGCTGGTGGACCTGGCCAGGTCCTGGGTGGTCCCTCTGGACGCCTGGACCACCTCATTGGCTGACTGGTTCAGACCGGCCGCCACCTCGTTGAGCTGAGCCTGAACCTCCTGGAAGCTCCTTCCACTGGACGGGAACTACAGAGGGAGGAGAGGAGGACAACGGTGAGAGAGAGTCCAGGGTAGAGAAGTTGAAATGAACATGTAAGTGGTTGCTATACAGTAGCACCAACATCTGGGAAGTTGTTCTCACAGAATATCATGAAGTCCTATATCATTGTAAAGCTTAGACTATAATCTATCTGTAGGTCACATTGTCATGACACTGAGGTCAAGAGAATTTGACCTTTGACCTTTAATGCTGCAATGGGGCAAATTCTGAATGCCACTGCAAAATGCCCTTATAACTAGCTTCATAATGATCTGATATGCCTATGGATGGTTCCATCATCAAGAGCACAAAAGGAGCTTTAAGATGATATATTACATGAATAACAACAATAACAATATTTGGAACACATGTACAGTTTGCGCGATTCCAGATATGAAGCCATCGCAGAAACGTCTCGGTATAGCAGTTTTGTTATTATATTGTGTGACATAGAAAGAGTCAAAGAAGAAACTATGGGAAAACAACAGGCTTGGTCCACTAATAGGGAGGATGTTCACTATAAAAACACACAAAGCATCCCCCGCCCTCCTCTATTTATACATCAGTAGTAATGCAATCCATCTTCCTTACAGAATTAGACAGCAGAGTCTTGCTGGCTTCGCCCACGGTGCGGATGGCGTTGTCCACATCCCTCTGGCCAGGAAGGCAGTTCACACATCGGTTCAGGGCCTGAGACACCGCCTTAGCCACCTACACAAACACACACACATACACAGTGTTAAATTCCCTGAGTCAAACAAGTTTTGTGTCTCTGCAAGTTGATTTTCATCTTGACTGAGTCATCGTCTTATCACTAATCTGCCAACAGTCTCATGTCACTGCTTGTCAGAACGTCATCTGCGATCATGGACAGCTTAAGTTATCTCTTTTTCTGATCAGACATGGTGTTAAAAGTCGTTAGTTTACCAGCTAGATACAGCACTATAATGAGATGACATTATCCAGAACTATCAGCACACAACTAGAAGAAAGTTACCTGCTAGATTTGAAGAAAAATGGTTGAAAGATATATTGTTAAAATGAAAGTAACGAACATATATTCAAATCAACCACAATGATGGTGCTGAATCTTATGTTCTAGCAAACTTATCAAGGAGTCAGAGGTGTTTAGTTGCACAGTTAAGAACAGGAATCCTTCCACTGGCCCTTGAAGTTAAAAACATCCAGGAGGACAACCGGTTGTGCGAAGTATGCGAGTTAGGAGAAGTTGAAAATGAATCGCATTTTCTTTTGTATTGTTCGTACTATGATGAGTTATAAGCTTCTATTTTAAACGAAATGTTTTGGTGCTCCAATGATGACAAAAGGGAGTGGCTATTTTATTTTAATGCTTATAAATTGGCTACTTTTGTTCTCAAGTTTGGAAAAACAATCAAATTTGTTTAGTATTATTTGTTATTTATACTCTGGTTTCTGCCTTTGTCTTTTCTTTATTTTCTAAATAATGGTGTCTTGTAAGTCTGTTTGGTGCTGGGCATAATATTTATGCATGACACAATAATAAAATGAAATGAAATGAAATGAAATGAAATAAAATAAATAAAATAAATAAAATAAATAAAATAAATAAAATAAATAAAATAAATAAAATAAATAAAATAAATAAAATAAAATTGAATTAAATTCTGCGATGATCTGACCTGGGCCAGCCGCTGCTGACTCTCTGGGTCTCCTGGCTTGGCGATGGCCCTCTTGGTCTCTTCGATCAGGTTGCCTGACTTATCCATGACGTCGTGGGCGCAGTCCAGTATGGCGTTCCTCGCCGCTCGGTCGTCTGTGGTGGCGGCGACGCCTCTGGCGGCCGAGGCCAAGGACTTGAGAGCCTGAGCCACGTCTCTGGCTGCCATGCCTGGAATCAATCGGAGAGAGAGGAGAGGAACTTCAGGGTGTGGTACAGATGAATAGCACATGATGATATATAAATAAATAAGACATTATGAACTAACTAACCACATGATTAAATACAGACAAATTGACATTTGAAGTAATCACACACATTATTAAACCTCAGCTCATTGTTATGACATGTCATTTCATCCTGTTTATAACGGTTTATTGCAGCTAATTTCTTACAGTGATGTGATTGGTTGTCTGCTCATTCAAGCAGCCAATCACATAACTGGCACTGCTCTATTTGTCTTGGTTGACAGAAAAAGACTGAGATAATAAATGGCATTATGAAATAAAAAAAAAGTAGCCTTGTGAAATATTTACAGACCATGGGAAAAAAAAATACAAATAAAAATGACCTGCAATAAACTATTTTGTTATTGTATATTTTGTCTGTATTAATTCATATGCTTATTTTTTCTTAGTTTAATGTTGGATCTCTACATGACAGTCTTTTCAGTTCTTTGTGTAGTCCATTTAACAGGAGATAAAAGTGTATTTAATTGATTTTACAAAAAAACAAAACAGTATTTTATTCTTTCCTATATTCGTATTTGCGGTATTTTTGCAGCAAAACATGATGTATTGTGAACATCTCTGGTCAAAGCAAATGAGTGACGTTTTATTTTCTGTTGCTCTTTCTGTTGAAGCCACCTGTGTAGTTCTCGTTGCCCTGGGTGGCCTCACTCAGCAGCTGAGCCATGGATGAGCTCACAGCCTTGGTGCTGGTACCCAGATCCTGGGAGCATTTCTCAAGCTGAACAACACAGAAACAAACTGTTATTCATACGTCCAGTTCATGACGGGGTAAAGAACTGTGTTAGTGTGCGTCTCACCGTCTCTCCTGGCAGAGGTTTGAGTTTGCCCCCCTCAGCTGAAGCCTTGGCTTCCTGGATTTCCTTCTCCAGACCTCGCACCATTGACAGAGCGTTCTCGATCTCCAATGGACCGCACGCTTCCTGAGCCTGCACACACACACACACGTTGGTTAATAATTTTCTTATTGACAAGATAAAACTTTACAAGTCAAAGCTCACTTCTAGAGAAGAGCAAAACAGTTGAAATCAAATCGATCACTATATCACATTATTACACTGTTTTGTTGAATACTCTATTCCGATTGGTCAGTTACGGCATTCTACGGTCTATTATTTCTTTACAGCAGACCGTTGCTATGGGCGCAGTTCTGATGTCGGACTCTGGAGGACCATTTTTGTGTCAAATTATTGATTTCTTCAGTAAGTAGCCGTGTAATAAGCGGGATAATGTACAGCTAGCGGGTCATTGTTGTGAAATAAACCCCTTCAGGACGATGAGAGACCCCACCGCACCCTGTCGGGGTTTATTTCACAACAGTGACCGGCTCGCTGTATATTATCCCTCACTTATCATTCATCTTAAGGTCAATAATTGTCTCTGAGGTAAAAAGAAAAATCTCGTCATATACAGACAGTTGGCCTTTCTCCACAGGGGAAAAAACACTGGTTTGACCTGAAATCATAATGCGGTTTGGCATAGGACTGCACCTACAGTTTGTGCAAATTTTGGTTTATTTTCATGCATGGAAAGGCAGATTTCCTATGAGGAGGAGGAAGAGGAAGAGGAGGAAGAACATTGACAAAAACAAGAGGGACCGGCAGCCCCTAATAAGGCAGACTGTAGATGTGCAGTACCTTCTGGGAGGTGGTACGGAGCTCAGCCAGAGCGCTGGCCAGGTTCTTAGCACACTGGCCGAGCTGCATAGCTGAGGCTTGGTCACCGATGTTGGGAACTGTGGCCTTGGAGGCTGTAACCATCTTGGCACCAGGCTGGTAGAGGAGAGGAGAGGAAGAGATCAAGATTAACTCCGACAGTATCAGAGCGCTGGATGGACAGAGAACATACTGATGCTTCAGCTATTATAGAGCCTTACCAGGAGGGGGTCGCATACACCTTATGTTTGTCCTAAAGGTACAACTAGAGGTCAGGAGAAACAGAGCTTAACCCATTAATGGCAAGTGGCCTCATTACTTTTTCAGCTCTTCACTTTTTTGATTCAAGGTTATCTAAGAACACTATAAAAATAAACTTTGAGTGTTGGGTAATCCATCATAATAGATAACCTGTAAGCATTTTTGTCAATATTTCAGAGTTGCATTATGTATCAGAACAGACGTCATAACCTGAATAACCACAAAACAATAACAAACCTTCTGTCTGTGGCTATATTTATCACTTCTGTACTGTACCGTTCTGTCAATGCACGCTCTGTTCTGTTAAGCTGGGTGTACACTGTCGTGTGGCTCAAAATTTGGGCCAGAAACAGGCTAAAATGGTACAGTGTATGCCCAGCTTTAGAGGTCTGTTGCCCTGTTACTCTACTGCTACTACTACTATAGACATTTCTACTGTATTGGAGGAATCTACATGTGTTCCCTCTGTTCACTGAGTGAATGAAGCTACTGGAGTGGTGTGACAGTCACCTGCAGGAAGTTCTGGCTGGCACTGATGAGGGCCAGCTGAGCGCTGGGGCTGTCAGGCTGAGACTGGCTGCCTCGGACCCCCTGAACCAGCTGAGGGATCTGCTCTGCCACCACCTGCAGACACACATATAGTCATATAGTCAGAATGCCATTCAATGACTGTATTGTAATCCTGAGTAGCAGATCAATCAAATCACTGACTGATTGATCTCTAAACTGGATGGCTTTTATCATTTCTGTTGGACTTGAAAGGATGCAAACAAAAGATGTGAAAGGATAATAAACAGAGAGTGAGAGAACACAAAAGAGAAAATGAAAAGATGATATATTGAAGACCAAGCCACTCTGTGTATAAGTGTCATGTGTGCAGTGTGCTGAGATGAGCACGCAGCGAGCACGTTTACCTTGCAGCTCTGGACGAGCTGCTGCTGGGCAGCCGTGTTCCTGTTGGAGGAGGCGGCGTGCTGGGCAGCAGCGATGGTCTGAGTGGCAGCTGCTGCTGCCTGTTTGGCTGCATGCTGACAAGAAAACAGACATGAGCATGAACTTAAACGCTGCTTGTATATGACTAACAATAAATATGATTTGCAGTTACATAACTGATTAAAGTATCTGGCACTACATTAGCAGCTGATATCAGCTAGTTAGCAGTTATTAGTCAGAGGTCAGAGCAGCTCTAACAGTTCGTTGCTCCGCCTCCTTCCTTTTTTACCTCCAGCTTGTTGACCAGACGTTTCTTGATAGCGTTCTGGGCGGCAGCGTTGGTGGCCATGCGGAGACCTTCGGCAGCCTCTCGCAACTTCTGCTGCTGCTCCTCACTGTCAGGGTTTGCTGCTGCACCCTGGGGGTGAAACACACACAGATCACACACATTGAATAACTAAGGCTAATTGTGTATTAAGCGCAGACATAATGAAAGAGGAAGGGAAAAGGCAGACCTTAGCAGCCTCCACCATCTTAGCGGTGGCATCTGCCAGCAGCTTGGCGGCTGACAGCAGCTTGCGTGAGTTCTCCAGGTCGGTCTCTCCTTCTGCATCCATCTTGATGGCGTTGACCAGATCAGACGTGGCCTGGGCGAGGATACGAGCCTGACGAACCATCTCACCTGGTGGGTTAAACAATAAAAGTGTTTGCTCGATCCAACAACATAGTGAGCAGTTTTGACTAGGCAAAATGACGTTGCCGATATCTCTAATGAATATCCTGTCTAGCTTACTTACTTCACTCTATCTTAAATGTTAAAACGGCTCACCATATGTGTCAGTCTCAAGCAAATAAGTAAGAGAGAGATGGATGGCACCATGTTGATGCCCAGCTGTGCGATCTGCGTGAGCCCTGGGGTCACCTACCAGCATCTCCCATCGAGCTGAAGATGTTCTCGGTGACATCCAGGATCCGGTCGGTGGCTTCTCCATGGCGTCCGATAGGATGGCCTCCGCTGGCGTACTGTTTGATGTGCTGAAGAAGCTCATTGAGAGCATGAGTGACACCCGTGGCGGCCACTCCCACCTGTTTCAGGAGGCCCTCGTCGCCGGTGGCCCCCTGCGACGCATCCACGCAGCCTTCTACGGATTTGGCTACCAGCTTGCCCGCCTCAATCAGCTGCTCCTGGCACACCGGGGAGCTGATGGTTGGAGCCACCACCTTGACAAGTGATAAAAAAAGATCTTAGGCTGCGTTCACATTAAAAAAAGTGCTCGTCAGCAGCCACAGTCCGGATATATCTCAGGTAGACGACTCACCCTGGTGCAGGCCACCAGCTGGGATGTTGACAGAGCGCACTGAGTGGCTGCAGCAATGACCCGGTTCTGCTGGGCTGAGTCCTCGGTCTTCTGAGCCACGTTCTTAGCTTTAAGCACCAGGGCTGCTGCGGCGTTGGCCACAGCCTTAGCCAAATGCATCAGCATGTCCTGCCAACAGCAAACACACACAGCAGTTAGCATTACTAAGCACTGACCACTCATTACTCACAGGAGAAGATTATTAATGATAGAATTATAAAGATTTGAGTGCTTGGAATTACGTTAATTATTAAAGACATTATTCATCGTACATAATTGAAATCTGAAATGATTAATAAATCTAGTGATATGGCCCGGAAGAGAAATTAAAACTATTGAATTGATTAAAAACTACGGTTGGTTGATTGAATCAAACTTGATTAGGCTTTATCTCTTCAATGCTGCCTCCAGTGAGAGTGGAAAGGTTCCACATTGGTGTGGATTGGATTGCCACTCTGACCTCATGCACTACTGTCAGGATATAGTGATTGTTTTATACAATTAACTTTTCTTAAATCACATTTCTACCCACTGCAGCTTTAAGGAGTAAAGGAGAATTAAAGATAACCTCCAACGCCTCTCCCTAACTGGCTACCTACCTCCTGTATAAACTCTCCCTGGAGTCATCTCATAGCTATTTGGATTTGAATAGAATTATGATTGACACAGATTCAATTATGATTTTGTTTGACTGGATTACATACTACTAGATTGTTTTGATTGGCCTTTTAGCATGAAGCATTTGTCTTAAGGACACATTTGTTACCAGCGTTTGACAATAAGAGACTCTCCTTCTGGCACCCCTGAAAGATCCTTTACCTCGAAACTGTCAAATATAGACATGAAACAGTTTAATAATACAACCAAACATGGATGTTCTTATGTTAACGTTCTCATTCTTGTGGTGTGAAGTACGTTGGTTTAAAAAGGTTACTTTATACTTGACTCTTCAAAAGTCATTTTAAATGAATGAAAATAATATAACGGGGCTACAGGCCGACCTAAGACAGAATAGCAAAGTTAACATTTATATTGTAGCTGCTGTGCAGCTGTGGGTCGGGACGGGCATTTTGAGAAGGAAGAAGAAGGAGGAAGAAGAGGATGAGGAAGAAGAACAGGAGACGAAGAAGTAGAAAAAGAAGACGGAGAAAAAGAAGACAAAGAAGAAGATGAAGAAGACGAAGACGAAGAAAACAAACAAGACAAAAAAGAAGAAGACAAAAAAGACAAAGAACAAGAACAAGAAAAAGACGAAGAAGACGAAGACAAAGAAGACGAAGAAGACAAAGACAAAAAAGAAGACGAAAAAGAAGAAGACGAAGAAGAAGACGAAGAAGAAGAAGACGAAGAAGAGGAAGAGGAACAGAAAGAAGAAGAAGAAGAAGAAGAAGAAGATTTACAAAAACAATGAACAACATAGCTGCCCGTTCTACCATTACTAGGAGACAGTTCTGAGTCCTGTAGGCTGGAAGTTGTCTTCTGTTTTTACAAATGTTTTTTGAATGAGGCCCAGTAACATTACAATCATCGTCACTATAACTACAAAACGACTACAGTGTTTCCCATGAAGGCTTTTCTTTGCAGTGCTACACAGCAAGAACACAGTTACATGAATCCAAGCAGAGAGGGACACACCTGGAACTGTGGATCAGTGTCGGTCTCTCCTATGTGAGACAGCAGCTCTCCGCTGGCCTGGCCAACGTTTCCTGCAGCCTGCAGCAGGATCTGACGAGGCTACAACCAAAACATATTACGGACACAGAGTCAAACAACAAAGAGTAAAATGATGCATGACATCTCTCCGTGTCCCTTTTAGTCGGGCTGTGTACCTCAGTGTTTGCAGGCTGGGCGGTCTTCAGCATGTCGGAGACGGCACCGGCCAGGTTCTTGGCGGCACCCAGCAGCTGCTGCCCGTTTCCTCCTTCGTCCTCCATGAGTGCTGCCAGCAGTTTGACACCCTTTGACATTTCTGTCAGGTTGGAGGAGATTGTGGTCACGGCACAGCCCACCGCTGTGTAGTCCGTCTCCGCTGGGTCACCTGAGGACAGGTAGGCGTAGATAAAGAACTGTATTAACTCTCCTGCACAGACAGTATGTTAATCAGCATCGTTATTAGGACAATTACAAGTGATTGCAGATAAAACAGCAACAATAAACTAGACAAATAAATTAATAAACAAAGTCCCTCAAGTCCCTGAGGGTTCAGGGTTTAAGGCCTTAGGGGGGACTTTGGGATTGGGCCGTAACGTGTGTCATCAGATCATTAAAGACTAATTGAAATGCAGCGTTTCACTGCCCTCTCTGGTTGAACGTGTCCAGTCTGTTTGTACTTATCAGTGATGACATCGTGCGCTGACACACCCTAACACACAAAGTGCCATTTAAGCTGACCAACATGTTTTCTCTTGGGAACCACCATCACTGGTTATGACACATACTGGAAGCAATAAGGAGGGAGTGTGTGGTGAAGCACAGTGTTTCTACCTGCAGTGAGGTTGACCATGGAGGCGGTGCCTGCTGTGATGGCATCCACCTGGGAATGGATCTCATGTTTGGACTCATCCATCTTGTTTTTGCGCCAGGCTTGGGATGCCTAGAAAAAGAAAATTCCTCTGGTCACAAAGACCTAGATGTAGATCTCATAATCATATTAGCACTCAAACCAAATCCACTAGAACCCAGAATAAAGGAAATCTCACAGCGTCTGTTCCCAGTGGGGGCAGGGTATCAAAGTCATCCAGAGAGGCCTGGGCAGCCTGGACAGCCGACATGCTGCAGTTGATGGTTCCAGTCAGGGCTTGCTGTGCTGAAGTCTGTGGACACACAAAACCACCAATGGGTTAGTACTTTCTGACTTCTCTACCCCGTCTGTAGCCCATGGGTTCATACTGAGAATGTTTTTTTAAAACCACTATGATTCAGTTTTTTAAAGCTAAAATTCCAGCAGGGTGTAACTTGGCTCTCTGTACTTTCAAATGGTTTCATGAGGTATTTGTAAACTTGTTATATCCGAGTTCTTTTCAGTACATTGAGTTCAATTCTGCCAGTTAAAACCTTAAGTGATATTTGTGTTACCAGTGGAGGCATGTGTCCTCGGTGCATCTGTCCACTGGTGATGTGCTGCTTGGCCTGAGGCATGGAGCCCATCTGGAAGCTCTCTGGACCTCCAGCTCCTGAGCGCATGATGGCCGGCAGGGCCACTGAGCCGGTCTCCACCTTGCCCACCCTGTTGAACTGCTGCTGCAGCACTGTGGACCTGGAGTGAAGTAAGATAGAAATGGGAAAATGCTAAATACGGGGATTCCTCCAGGAAATTGGAAAGCAGAGTATCAGTAACACAAATACAGTACACTTACTTTTTGGGTGACACAGAGTCTTCCAGCATGGTTGACTCTTCATCTCCCTCCAGGCCAAAGTGGTCTTTGCTCTTTTTCTGTCAAAAGACATTTAAGACATCAGTGGTGACCACACTGGACCAGACTAAGATCCCCCTTCACACCTGGCATTAAAAATGCGTCTCTTATCCAGATTGCATCTAGATGTGATTTAACCTGATTACATTTACACCTGCTATTAACATGTGTCCACATTTAGATCCACTGCCTCAGCTGTCCATGATTTTATTAGTATATACCTTAAACTAATACATGTCACCATTGTACTATACAATGTTGGTCCCATAATAATGCTGACTGTTACCTTTTTGAGGATGATGTCGATGTAACCGGCAATAAGCTGAGCTATCTGCTCTCCCTCAGTGGTCTGCACAGAGTAGTAACCATCCTGATAGTCTCCAAAGTCCTGAAAGCAGAAAAACATCCACCTCAGATTCAAAGATTAACACATGCAGGGGGACTCCCCCGCCCCGTCGTTCATGACCAACAACATTCCTGTTGACATCTTTGTCTTGGGGGCCGGGCAGCATAGAAAGCTGAAACACAAGGATTTTAAATATGCCCTCCAAGCACCTGCATGACCGCACATGTTGATCCACTCAGTTAAAGTTACGACAGGGATCACAGCGTGCATATCATGCCTCAACACCGCCAAAGGGTGCTGTACTGGGACGATGGGAAAGCAGCACAAGGGTGAGTCCAGACACGCTGCAAGGGAATCTCATTTCAGGTGCTCACATCCATCTTGTCTTTGTTACCATACTTTGTGAGTGTTGCGATACAGTTAACCTTCCCTCGGGGCAGCAGCTCAGGCTCAGTGACACGAGGAACTCACCAGGGTGAAGCTCTTGGGTGAGGCAGCCCAGCGTTTGATGTTGGTCAGGTTCCACTCCTGGATCACCTCCTTGGTCTTCTCGTCCACCCTCATCACGCACTCCTTGGTGATACCCAGCAGACGAGGCACAAGTTTGTTCTTGCCCTTCATTTTCTCCTGCAGGAGGTTTAAGGAAACTGTTAGAATGTCCTTACTGGAATAAATAAACCAGCAATGTTAATACATTTGAATTTCCAATACAAACATTTTGCTGCATGCCTACAATACACGCCTTGCTAACTTCAAATCACATTATCCATGACCTGAAACTTGTGTACAATTCACTATTGATTTCAGGAAGAAATGTCTACATATGGAAAACCATTTTAACATTTAATAGCTAGACAGGTTATTCATTAGATATATCTGCAACATCATTTTGCGTGGTCAAAACTCTAATTCGAGATATCCATAATTCTATTTCAAATGGGCAAAACTCTAATTTTAGATATCCGTAATTACATTTTGACTAATACGATTCAAACTACTTTTGCCATTCATGTGTTTGGGGTTTCTCATTACGGATATCCACAATTCAGTTGCGGATACTGTATCAACTTCTGCACATAACCTGCTGTGATGTCGACTGCTTCCGAGTTCAATCAATGACAGCCTGTTTCCACTTCTCTGATATGACATGTTGAGTGACAGCTTTTTTTCTCACCTTGACCAGAAAGAATGACACTCCGTAGGTTTGCAGAGACCTGGCCAGCTTCACATAGCTGACTTTGGCCTCGATCTCTGTCATGTTCTGACAGTTTTTGTGTGCCTGCAGAGACAAGAGAGAAACCATCAGAGGGAGTAGATCGACTCGGTGTTAGCAAACCCAAATAGAAGCCCTCATGGACATGTGTGATGCTGCTTAAACGTTTATGTTGTCGTGCATATAACAGTATATCCTGTTTTTAATCAGAAGGTTAAGTCATTGCTTAACATGAGATTAAGATAGAGTGTTGCAATACCACTCCCACATCTCTGCTCACTGCTGATGGTTTGAAACGCAATACTGTGACTTTCAGTTTTAATATTGGAAGCTACACCTAAAACAGAGTGCATCTTCAAGCTACAAAACTAAATGATCCTCATCACAGCCATAGGTAGTCTTGATGAATAAGCAGGACAGTGGAATCAGAAGAGACAGGATCCTGGTCCTCCACAGAGTCCAGGTCTTACCTGGAAGATCTTTTTCTCTCCTTTGTGCTTGATGTACTCTTTGGGAAGGAACTCCTTTAAGCTGAGGAGGAAAAGAGTTCAACTAGAATCAAACCGAGACCATTTCAAGAAGCCTTCTCAAAACACAGCTGTCAAATAATAATAATAATGGATGGAACAAAAAGAAAGGAGTGAATATGTGAATATATGAAGGAAGCGCTCACTCTAAGAATCCAGGCTTGTGTTTGGTCTCGTTGTGGTCGCCGAACTGAATCTGACACTGATAGCCGGCAAACTCGCAGGCCTTATCGAAGGAGACTGGATGAGATCCGTTCAGGATGTCATCACGGGCCTGTCAGGAGAACAAGTGAAAACAACTTGTATGATAACAGTTCCAAAAACAACGTAACTATTACAACCAGCTAGCCATGCAGAACAGAAGATTGTGATTGGCTGGAGGGAGTGCATTACTTTTTAAAGACCCTTTAATGAGGAAAATTACAGTCTTTCCAGGAGAAAAAGGGAAAGTGATTTTCCTTGCTTGCTGGCACGCTGCAGAGACATTTCCAAGATGTGTGTGTGTGAGTAGTTTGTGTACCTGAACATAGAGCAGGTTGAGCTGGACGGGGTCTCTGGAGTCCACGTTCTGGTCCGAGTAGAAGAACTTCCTCCTCAGCAGCAACATCTCCGTCTCCTCCACACCCTGTTCCCTCAACGTCCTGCCGTGGTCCAACCAGTTCACTGAGGAAAATATCAAACACAGTTCATCATTTGACCTCTGCTAAACTACAGGCCATGAAGTGAGTGTGAGTGTGGGGGGCTTGTGTTTGTCATACACTCATCGTCCGTGTGGAGCTTCTGCTTCAGCTTCTCCATCTTCTTGTCGTCTCTCAGCAGAGTCTTGTCTCTTTTCAGGGTGCCTGTGGTCTCCTCCTTTTTCTCCTCTAGGATGTCTCGCACAAGTGAGTACTCGTCATAGTTTGTGATGCCTGACACACAAACAGATTCAGGTTACTATATTTACTTTCAGTTTCACCCCAGCGAGTACAAGTGAGGATTCAATTACAAACAGGCATCAACCAGCTGTGACAATATGTCTTGTCCTGGAGGTGATGTACTGATGGACGGACGAACACAATGACATCAGGGCTGACATTATTTCACCCAAACACTTCAGAGAGTTGTCCAGGTGTTGTGTGAGCTGTGTGTGTGTGTGGCAGAGCTGACCTATTCTAGCACAGATGGTCATGAGCATGTCGCTGACAATCTTGGAGTCGTCCACCATGACTGTCTTCACGGTGCCATCCAGCATGCGGATCTTCAGAGGCCTCTGCTTCTTCTTATACTCCAGAGTGTCCTGACACACACAGAGGAGACAAGTCAGGAGTTACTACATGCCACTATAATCTGAAACAAACCAGAACTGAGTCTGATATTCACAGAAGCACATTCTTCAAATCTCCTTTAAACAAGACATTGTTGGTCTTAGGGTCCTATCTTCATGTCGGCACAGCAACCAGCACAAGCAGCGCAAAATAAATTTGGTATTTTACTGTAGGAACAGGTGTTAGGTTCATTCATATGAGGCAGTGCAAAGGCAGGTGTTGGTATTTTGGAGGAGAATGAGTCATTTTCAACGGAAGCCGGTGACATGAAGCCACAAACCATGGATGTATTAAGAGAACTGGATACAGCGTTGGAGGCGGGGTCCCGTTCATTTCTATGAAAGTTGCTCAATGACGCATGATGCCAAAATGACTCGACTTCCAACTGGAAAAGTACCAGGATTTTCCAGGGATCTTACGCATCCATTGGGCCCATGGAGCAGGCGCAGTAGCGTCCGCTCGGTGACAGGGTCACAGCCATCATGCTGTCATCACGGCTTGCCAACTCCGCCTCCCAGCCCTCGCCCCAGCCTCGGTCTGGGTCTCATTCACATGAACGGACACAGAAGTTGTAGTACCGCCGTTTTGGCCACTATGAAAATGGCATCAACGACCGGCGCTCCCCCCGGGGGCTTGCTACAAACTGACGCCCGACACTTGACGCGCTACAAATAAAATTAGGCTGGTCTCAACTTTTTCAGCGCTCCAATGACACAGTGAAGCATCAACCAATCATATGTTTTTGTTTCACTCTGTTCCGTTCCATCTAAAAAAAGGATGCACTTCAACGGCGACTCGTCGACAATGTCAATTTTTTTATTTATTTTTTTAATATTAAATCACATGTTAACAACACCAGCTGCTACAGGATAACCACACACACATCAGACTGGTCG